>NW_024962257.1:14530749-14681693 GCF_019238085.1 Lagopus leucura | reverse complement strand
ACCTATTGTAGGGAACCTGCTTTAGCAGGGGGGTTGGACTCACTGATTTCTTGATTCAACACATTTTCTGATTAGTTCTGCACTGCGTGTTCAGAATTGCTTCTCGTTCAAGAACTGTGGCACGAGGTTTGGACTCCTTGACAGCACAGAACATGGAAGGGAGGACAAGCTGTAGGCTCTTTCATAGAGTGACACGGTAGCCCTCCTCTCCCTGGTTGCAGCCAGCAGCCAGCCTTGCTGGCCAGTCTCATCCAGGGATGCTGCAGGCCAGGCAGCACTGCTGCTGCCAGCTTCCCTCTGGAGACAGCAGGGATCAAACCAGAGAGATCCCAGCACCTTCAGAATCACAAATACTAGACAAAGCTGGGGTCTGCGAGGAGAGTTCCAGCTGGTGGGATCATCTTTATAAACAGAACAGACATGCAAGAAGAGTGAATGTGAGTTGGGATCCCAGTGCTTACTCTGCAGGGATGGTAGTGTGACACACAATGCTTCCATATGCTGTGAGATCCCTCTGTGAGCTGTTTACCTCTCTCTTCTCTGCTGCTCTGCAGTTCTTGGGTAGAGGATCAGAAAGTACATGAGTGGTGACTTCTCCTCTTTATCGCCAGACTAGTTCCACTCCTGGACAACTTGACCTGCAACATGTATTAAAAGGTACAGAAGGAGCTGAGCGTGAGAAAGAGGTTTTCTGCCTTGCTTTACATGCTCCTAGAAACGTTCTGCTCCAGGCTGCACAGCCTGGACTGCCTCTGTCAAGATGTCATCATCTGAGAAGGATGCAAAGGGAGGACAGGTGCAGAAGCAGAGGTGGAGGGGTAGAAGAGGGCAGAAAATAGGGATTTAAACGAAGGGAAGCATGATGAAAGTGACACAGCTGA
Source organism: Lagopus leucura (assembly GCF_019238085.1). NCBI lineage: Eukaryota > Metazoa > Chordata > Aves > Galliformes > Phasianidae > Lagopus > Lagopus leucura. The sequence continues at coordinate 14,680,812 of NW_024962257.1, read as the reverse complement.
TACTCTGCTGATATAGCAGAAGTATGAAATGGGGAACAGAAGAACAAACTTTTAAGAAGCCATACATCAATTCAGTGCTGTGAATTTCTTTGGGTTCCCTTAGCCAAGCACAGCAGCACTGATGGGCTATAGCAGATGGAGGCACTGCAGCTCCTCTGTCTCTGCCCAGCCCCATAGGATTTCACAACAACTGATGGGCCAGGGCAGGCTTTTCTGATCTGTGGGTGGACCTTTGGGCAGATTCAGTCTCAGAATCACAGAATCACAGAATCACAGAATGGTGGATGTCGGAAGGAACCTCTGGGGATCACCTCATCTGGCCGTGTCCAACCGGTGGCACAGCCCAGTCTGCAGCCATCCCCCACCCCCTGCCATCATTACAGCAGTTCTGCCCCACCTGGTGACTCGGCCACAGCCAACAATTAAGATGTTGAAGAGCACCGGTCCCAAGATGGACCCATGGGGGACACGGCTTGTGACCAGCCCCCACTTGGACATAGAGCCACTGCCAACTGGCTGTGATCATCCAACCTAGCTCTTATCCTTGCGTTGCTTCATGAGGCTTTTCTCTTGTCAAGTGCCAGATCTGCTTTTGTTCTTGATATGCTTACTTATACTTCTTTAATACTGTCTGACTTGATTTGGCATGCCACCGTAACATCAGTGTAAGAGTACGTTTACTTTTGTATTCTCATTTTTACCCATCTTGTTTTCTGCTTGAACACGCTGCACAACGAACATGCAGTCTCTGAAAAGAACTAACTGTTCCTCCAAGATGTACAACCTCGTGATGTTGTCATGCAAAATATGGGAAGAAAGCTCTCTAACTTCAACGTGGTGTTAGAAAACCAACGTTCCTTTATTCCTCACGATATGTATCAGGCAACTTGATAAATCAAGGATGTGCTCTCGCAGTTCAGGTTCTACACCTAAAATTAAGACATAGATATGTAACTATTGGCATGCATTTTCCAAGAGCTGAGTACAAGCTCGTGTCCTTCTGGGCACGCACAGCTGCATCCAAAGCAATTGCGTGCCCCGTTTCCTCTGCTGTACTTCTCCTTCAGCTTCATCACAGTGACTTCTTCCCTGACCTTGAGCTGTTTTTCTCCCTTTTGGCAAATTTCCACTACTTGTTCTGCCACAACGAGCAACTTTCTATCTTGGTGCACTGTAACCCACGTGAAGCCCAAGAAAAAAGTCCTCGTGTGGATGCAAAGATAAAAGTCTATCGCAACTCCCCAGGGCTTCTGCGAAGCAGGACAGCTGAGAAACACACGGCTGTTTGCACATCAAGCAGAGCACAACCGGCAAGTTTTAGAAGCAGCGCTCCCTGCTTGCCTTCGCAAACATAACGCGTCGGTCCAGAAACTAATCTCCCGATCGGTACCGCTAAAGCAGCCCGTATCACTGCACACTACGCGCCCCGCGCCCCGCAGCCGCACAGCCCCGGCAGCGTCGAGCCCCAGGCGGGGCGGAAGTAGCGGCGGAAGTGGCGGCCTGGCGGAGTCACGTGACAGCCTGCACGTGACTACCGGCCGCACGTGACTGGGACAAGATGGCGGCCTTGCCCTGGTGAGGCTCTGGGGCCCGCATTCCGCGGAGCGCCGTCCCGTCGAGGTGGTGCTGGGGGAGGGCCGCGTTTCGGGCTCCTGCGTTTCGGGCTCCCGCTGAGTCGTGAGGGTCGGTCTTCGGCTTCCGCGTACCCGCAGCTCAGGGGCTGCGGCGTTGATGCGGGAGACGCTCCCTTTGCGCGGATGGGCGGTGGGGAGCGGCGTCCGCCTCGTCCTCGGGAAGAGAAAAGCGGGCGGGGGCCGGCCGTCCCTGCCGCTGTCGTCTGCGGCTTTGTGGGTTTTTATTTTCTCGACGTTAGCAAGAAAGCTAGATGAGGACGGTTCACTTTTTGCTTGATTCGGTGATGGCGCCGTGGCTGGTGCCGCTCTCTCAGAAGGAGCGGGTGAGGTACAGCAGCGCCCGGGAGTGTCACTGTTGGCCTCCGCATGGCGGGCCTGGGGCCGGGCTGGGGCACATGGGCTCTGCCTGGCAGTGAGGGAAGATGTTTGTAGTTATTTCTTTCTTCTCCAAAACTGTTCTGCTTTCCCAGCGAGCTGTTGTTTTGTTTTGTAAGACCTGTTCTCCTGCTGCAGCCGAGTTACGGTGTAATTAACAAGCCATCGGCTGAACGCAGAGTCGAACAGAGGAAAATGCCGGAGTTAGTGGTAATTAGTGGGCTGATGAGGTGTTCCCTTGTGTGTGTGTGTATACGTATATATGTATAATACTTTGGGCTGCAGGTAACTGAAAACTTATGTTGCTGTAGCTAAGAAAACGTGTGTCTGTAAGGCATCAAGTGAGTGTCAGCGCTTCTGCTGTTTACTGGGGTTGGATCCTGTGTAGTTGGTGACCCTACAGAAACTAAACAGAATAAGTATGGCTGTAAACCTGAGCCTGTGGTGGGCTGTGTGCCTACAGGATGCCAGTGCTGGGGGGAAGGGAGAGGTTCTTGCTGGGCAGGAGGGGGCTGGCAGTCTGGCTGGTGCTCGAGATTGATGACACATGCAGTGATCGTTGTGTATGGAAAAAGACTCCAAGCTGCTGGGGAATCTGCCTGGCGCCTGAGGTGCATCTTGTTGTGTGCACCAGAAATGAAACCTAGCTTGGTGTGGCTAATGGTGTTTTTTCTTTTTCTTTTCTTGTGGGAGTTTGTTGTGAGGCTGTTTAGTGAGATTGGAAAGCTGAAAGCAGGCTCCTCTGATCCCTGTGCTGGTTCCAGTTGTGCTGAGCACTTTATCATGTTGTAAATGTACTCTGTAAAGGGCTATTGTAGGGGAAGCAGCTTTTCTTCATTGTCGTGTGTGCTTGTCCAGTGATGCCTTACGTGACTATGAGAATACAATTGATACCCTCCTGGGAATGGTGTGCCATGTGTGAGCTGTGAGCTGCTTACTTCTGCACCATTGACTGGGAGAAATGTATAAAGAAGAGGTATGGAAATACTGGCAGAGCTGTGACAGAGCAATAGAAATATGGTATTCTCCCTTTTCTGCCTTCCTACTTTGTCAGACATAATTTAAAAGCATGCTTACGTAGATATTTCTGTTTCAGCAATTAAAAATGTAGGGCAGTTGTTCTGTTTTACAAAAGAGCAGTGTCCTAAGCTGCGGTTGATAAAAATGGTGTGTCGTACTGCTAGTTCCTAGTGGCAACAGGATTTCACTCAAATACTTTTATTTATGTTGTTTTCAGGAATCAAGTTGTTTTGTTTAATAGACGTGGAGACCATAGTTCTCACGGCACTCTCTTAAATTCAGCTTGAAATATCTATGTTTTTATGGTTCTTTTTTCCACTTGATGGCGTACTTAATTTTCATAGGAGAAGCAAAGCTTATCCACCATGTAAGTATATGATCACAGTACATGAGCATGACTGCTTAGATTTCTTCCCTTGTGTTTTCACACCTACCATTTCCCTTCACTCGGTTTAAGAGATGTGTTCAGTGATTTCCATCAGCCCCTCTCATTATGCTCTGTTAAACTTCCTGTTCTGCACTCGTTGAAACAGAAGAGAACCCAACTGCAGAATGCAACTGAATGCTTGCGAGGAAAATGCTTTCAGTTTATGTAAAAAAGAGAAAAAATTGCAGTATACGCTCTGACTTCTTTTCCACTGGATATTTCTTTTTGTAAATGTAGGTGCATCTATGTAAATACGTGCTTCTCTGTTCAGAAGTGATTATTTATATGCGTATATACTCACCCTTCTATCTTGCTTTTTAGGCATGCCAGGTCAAGAAATTACGCTTCAGAATCTGATGTCTGCAAAGTAGAATCTGTGCCCTTGGATTTTGGTGACTACCATCCACTGAAACCCATTACAGTGAGTTTCTTTTTGTGTGTTCGGAAAGCAAACGTGTAGTAAAACTGCTGGTTTTCCTTCTCCTCTTAAAAGTAAAAGGCTTTGAAATTGGTGGTGGTGCTACTGAAGTGTCCAGGTTTACTCCGTTGTTCATCCTTTACAGACATTTGCTGGTACTGCTGAGTGTCAAAAATGATCCTTTTCCGATAGATAGAGCATTTCGACTCGTGGGTTTTCTTGATTCCTTTAAGTGCTGTATAAGGAATAAGTTGGAAATCAAATAATTGCATCACAAATAACCTGCATCGTGGCTTGATGTAAGATTTGTTTTGGATGAACTTCCAGTCAGCTGTATGCTTTAAAACACTTAAACTTTGATGTATGAGAAGTTTTTAAAAGTATGGGTGTACAAAAAAAAAAATCCAGTTTCAATGAGATCATAGCAGTATGCTCAGTTTTTGTTGTTCAGCCTGATACCTTGTAGTCTGGGGCATCCCTCTGGCCATTTTGGGTCAGCTGCCCTGGTCCCGTCCTGTGCCAGCTTCTTGTGCACCCCAGCTCCTTGCTGTCAGGGCAGTGCACAAAGCTGGCAAGTCCTTGACTCAGTATAAGCCTGGCTCTGCGCCATCTCAAACACTGGCATGTTATCAACGTTTTTCTCATCCTAAATCCAAAGCACCACAGGTACCAGCAGCTGTCAGGCAGAAAATTAACCCTGTCCCAGCCAAAACCAATACACGGGAAATAGCAAGGAAGAAGTTGAAAGAGAGAGAGGAAAAAACTAAAAGAGAGATACTGGAAATAAATTTAGAATGAGTGTTCTTAGAGTTCTGTAGACTCAGGATTGGAAGAAAAGATGTCATGGAAATGCTAGTGAAGATTGCCTCTGGATTCAGAAATGTGCTTCTACTTAATGCAGTAGCTGATGCTGAAGGCTTTGTGGTAGATGAGTCCTTGCTTCCTTTGCACTATTATGGTTTATGTCGTCTGTAATGCTTCATTTAAAGGACAGGGGAAGACTTTTTTTTTTTTTTTTTTGACAAGTTTTGAACTTTTCCAGGTTACCGAATCCAAGACCAAGAAGATGAGCCGGAAAGGAAGTACTTCTTCTACCTCTTCTTCTTCTTCTAGTTCTGTGATGGACCCACTGAGCAGTGTGTTGGATGGTACCGATCCCTTGTCACTCTTTGCAGCGGCTGCAGATCCTTTGGCTACCACTGCTTCCATGGTAATACTGTAGGACACTTAACTGAATAAAAGGAGCCAAACAACCAAGCCAGCCATGGAGAAAATATTTGTCTCACCAATTAGAAGCTTAATGTTAAGCTTGGAGAATATACTGTACTAATAGAATGAAGTTTTTCCCTTTGTGTTTCATGTTGATGTATATTTTTAATATGGTAACTGTGGAAGGATCAGTAAACACTTGAAGCGTTGAGTTAACCTTTATCAGTTTTCTCTTTTTTTCCCTAGATTAGTTAAAATGGTTTTAACATCTGCTCTCATGCTCTCCTCATAGGATGGCATACGAAAGAAACGGGATAAAGATGACAGCTCAGCACTAGGAAGTGACTTTGAACAGTGGTCAAGCAAACGTGGTGAAATACTTGCTAGATACACAACAACTGAGAAGCTCTCTATTGTAAGTGGAAGCTCCTCCAATTTTGTTTATTATTTATCTGTTTATTATCATCCTATAATGGGTTTTAGGTGCTGCTGTTTTGTAACCATTTCCTGAGTAAATATTGCACGTTTTAATGTTGTGAGCTGTGGTGCATCCTTTCTGTCACTTCTGATTGTTTAGGAACAGAGACCAAAAGTCTGTTGAGCCGTCATTTTATTGTTTTCTAACAACAGAAATAACTTGTAGTTTCAGGTCCACGTCTAAATTATTAGAGCCTTCGTTAGCATTGTACTATCCTGTGCATTCTTGGAATGCTGGTGAGTACATGTTCTCTGAAAATGTGCGTTTTCTGTTTCTTCACAGAATCTGTACATGGGATCTGAAAAAGGTAAACGGTTTCTCTGTGTCTAACCAGCAGTGTTCCTTGAAGTAGGGTGCGAGCGACAGACTTGTGGTCGAGAACAGTTGAAACGTAATCCTGCCCTGACATACGCTTGGCTGTCTGCTGTTTTTTGTCAGTAAGACAAGCTGGGATTTCTACTTAAAATAACTGCTGAAGACAAAACGTCTGCCTCGTCTCGTATTCCTGTAAGCTAATGAATTCAAGTGCGAGAATCACTCGGAGTCAAAAATTTCAGGTTAGGTGTAGATCTTAGCGATAGCAGCGGTAGCAGTTCTTAGTCATTATTGCAAGACGGGCGCGCGCCCCCTGTTGGCAAAGGAGGAATTGCGCACCGGTCAGCAAAACCCATTCTGTTCGGTGCCCGAACTCCAACGCAGGTAATGCTCTCCTGGCACTCGCCCACTGGTGAGCGGCTCAGCTCACAGTATCCCCGACGCTGTTGCTATGATCCATTCCCATATAAGGTCTGTTACCAACCTGTTGATTTTTGGTATGTTTTGTACTTTCCTATGGAGATAGGAGGGCAGTGAATGTCAGGTGTGAGCACATTTGTTCTGTCCTGTTCTGGGCTCTCCCCACCCTGCCTCATTACCTTTATCTTGTGCCTGTCTCAATTCTAGCCAAGTCAGAACACCTCCAATCTTAACTTTTTACTCTGTTCAGCAACTTTGTTAGTGGAAAAAAACCAGCTGTTTCACAAGGGGATTAGAAGTTCAGGCAAGGCCTACACTATATACAGAAAATACTGGGAACTTCTACTGCAAAAACACCATCTACATCTCGCACGTGATTATGTGCTATGGAAGAACATGTAATTCACTGCCCCTCGTTGTAGCTTAAAACTTTCTTGTATTTAGAATTAATGATAATGTGTTGAAGATCACGTTTATCATCTCTTCTGCTTGCTGGAAGGGAAAGCAAGCAAATCCCATAGGAACTTGTTCAGCCTGTGCAGCATTTAAGCTTCTGCAGAAAAATGAAATGCTTTGGATTGAGAATGGTCAAACACTGGAGCAACGTGTTGAAAGAGGGCATGAAATCTCCATCTTAAATAATGTTAAATTGGTTGGATAGTCTGTTATAACCTGCTGTAACTTCAAAATCAGGCCTGTTTTGAGGAGTGAAGTTGAGCCTTTCTAACATAAATTATCCTATGGCTCTGTCCTTACCAACAGAAGTTGTATGTTCAAAACAGAGGTGGGATCAAATGCTTGCTTTCAGTAATAGCTACCAAACGGACGGAACCACCTGTCTTCTGTCACTGAAGTTGCTGAGTTTGTCAGGCTCCTTCCGATTTGTTTCTGTTTTGAAGTCCAGGTGTTCAAATGTTAATCTCAAACACATCATCTTTTATAGGAAAAGCTACAACTAGTGGCTCAGCAGTTTCTGAAAAAGTGAGGACAAGGTTGGAAGAACTGGATGATCTGGAAGAGGTAGGAAAGTTTCTGATTCAATTACATCAATCATCATCAAGTGAAATAAGCTTCTTAATTAAGATTTCATAGTTTTTTATATTATATTTAATATTCAATATATTTATAATTAGTATTGTACTTAATATTCAAATTATTCTCAAAGTGCAGTATTTTACAGAGAATGGATGAGGCATTCGTTTCCTAATACCTGAATCTCTAGGTTACTTTTACTGTGGCTTTGGATAATGTTGTTTTGAAGCCTCCTAATGAGCTTCAGTTTGCCATTTGCCTTAGCAAGCACAATTCTGATGGTCACACAATGGATTCTTTGAGCAGAAAAATACAGTATTCCTTACCAGAGAGTAACGTGTATCATTGTGTGAAACTGTAGCTGCATTAAGTACATTCTTTTTTCTCTTCATCCGTAATTGTTCTTTTTTACCGATGATTGTTTCTAGACATTGAGATCATGAAATCTGTTTTGTAATGCAGCTTGTTATATAGATCAGAATTAGTCCTAAAAGTAGTTTTTTTCTCTGCTACTTCTAACAACTGTTCCAGAAACTACTTCTGGTCTTCTGCATGCATTTATAACCACCCATTTCCTAAAACCTGAATAATTATTTTGCCTTCCAGTGCGTTCCTAGCTCATTTCTCATATGCAAGCTTTTTATAAGGACTGTAAGTGTGATTCTGATCTCTGTCTTGCTGTTTGCTCTGCAGTTGTAGTTTGTTGAAAAAGTAAGATTGTAAAGTTTAAAAGAAGACTGTCAAGTACTTGAGATTGTTGTTGTTTGGTTTTGCTTTTTTTTCCTAATGGCTACAAGAAGAAAGGCTAAGTGAACTGTATTTAGCCTTGAGAAAAGAAAACTGAGAGGGGACCTGATCCAGGTCTATAAATATCGAAGGTGTGGAGGGCAGAGTGGTGAGGCCGGACTCTTTAGCAGTGTGTGGAGACAGGACAAAGGGAAACGGCCGGAAACTGCAGCATAGGAAGTTCTGCACAAATGTGCGCAAGAACTTCTTTACAGTGAGGTGACGGAGCACTGGAACAGGCTGCCCAGTGGGGTTGTGGAGTCTCCTTCTCTGGAGATGTTCAAGACCTGCCTGGATGCCGACCTGTGCGACCTGCTGTAGGGAACCTGCTTTGGCAGGGGGTTTGGACTCGATGATCTCTGGAGGTCCCTTCCAACCCCTACAATTCTGTGATTCTGATTCTGTGTAATAATTATTTTGCCTTCCAGTGCTTTCCTAGCTCATTTCTCATATGCAAGCTTTTTATAAGGTCTGTAAGTGTGATTCTGATCTCTGTTTTACTGTTTGCTCTGCAGTTGTAGTTTGTTGAAAAAATAAGATTGTAAAGTTTAAAAAAAGACTGTCAAGTACTTGAGATTTAAGCTTTTGTCGTTGTTTGGTTTTGCTTTTTTTTTTTTTCCTAATGGCTACAATACAGCTGTTTCTTGCTGTCAACCAATTTTTTAGGAACTTGCTGGCAAAACGCGTTTTGTTTGTCTCCTATGCTGCTGCTACATAGGTCCTAATATGAATCTGTATAGTGTTAGGATAGCAATTATATATGATATATATAATAGTGTACCACTGAAATAGTCTGATTTCTGACCGTGCAGACAGTGTTTGAGTACCAGCATGTGTCTTGAAAACCAAAGTGGTTGTGATGCATCCCCATGTAAATGCCAGAGGTGTGGATGATGCAAAGTTAAGGGAGAATAAGGACTTTTTTCTCCCCTCAGTGATCTGACACCGCTTTTCCCCTTCTCTCTCTGCCTCACTAAGCAGACTTGTGTTTTCTTGTTAGGGGTCACAGAAAGAGCTGTTGAACTTGACTCAGCAGGATTACGTGAATCGAATTGAAGAACTCAACCAGTCTTTGAAGGATGCTTGGTCCTCTGATCAGAAAGTAAAAGCTCTGAAAATAGTCATTCAGGTAAGTTTCAAGTGGTTTTCTTCTGTGCCGTTCTGATGGGTTTGGTGGTGTGATTTGTCCTATTTCTTTCAAGAGGAAAATAGAGTTTCTGTTAGTTTTCTATTTATTTTAGTCTGCACTGAAATTCATTTCTTTTGGAGTTTTATGACTTCTGACAACAGTTAAAATCTGACTTGTTATGTAGTAAAATCTTTTCTGGGGTTTATTGAAATACTACATGGAGGAAATTCTATAATCTTTAGATGCTGTTTGATGATCAGTCAGAAGTGGCATACCTGCATACATGCATTTTTATGTACACAAGTTCACACACGTTTTTATGGCCTGATGTAGAACAGCAGTATTGACTGGAGGTTTAAAAAAACAAAAGAAAGAAAAGTAGGATGATTCTAGGTTTTTATTTCAAAACTGCTTATGAAAGGAGTGTGCCTTTCTTTATATCTTCTGTCAAACAGTTTGAGTATTTACAGTTTGTCTCAAATAGTACTGAACCAACTGCTGCTATTTCTCTTTTTCAAAACTGTTAGTGTGTTATAGACTGGCCATTAACTAATTCATGTTTTTCTAATTCTGTACAAGGTGGAAGTGACCACAGTCTGCTTACTGGAATTTTGGTTGCAGTGTTGTGGAAAATAGATTGTTCAGAGAGAGCTTTTGGAATGGCAGTTACTTTGTTCAGAGTGTCAAACCAAACAGGATTACTGTTAAGACAAGTTTATTTATGCTGCCTGGTAAAGGGGTGGCTAAATTCAAACTTCCTTGTGCTACTCCTGAATAAATTAAAGCAGTCAGTTTCATAATATTCTGGAAGAGAACCTTGAGTTTTTGAATTATTGAATGGTATTTGATAGTGCTTCGTGCCATGCAGTGTAGCTATACCTTAAAGTCTCGTAGCTGTTGAACTTTATCTTGCAATCCTAACGTTTTTCAAGATGACAGGTATTCCAGTGTTAAAATTAGAGCTGGAAAGATGGAGGTTTGCTTTTGAGTACTCTTCTGTCTCTACCTATAAGATGGTTCATGTTGCCATAACTTATGTTAACAGTTATCCCCAGAGGTAGGAAGAGAATAAAAATTTGTGTTTAGTTTGCTAGTATAAATGGAACATGAGTGGAATGTATGCTTCAGCAGCTTGGCATACCTGAAATCTGCCTTTTTTCAGGTTTTTTGGAATGAAAGCATAGGAAAAACTAACCCACATACTCTTTTACCTCTTAATACTGTACTCGTTTAATACTTCTTCTTTTCTTCAATCATTTTACTGCAGTGACACTCCAAAATGCTGATCTCATCATGTTTGTGTTGTGTCTTATCAGTCCTTCTCATACCAGGCGTGGATCAGATAGTTTAGGTCTTAAGGGTGAAATGTAACAACTAGGGAAAGATAAAGGATAGGATCATTAATACAATCATGCTGGGTTGGAGTTACCTGAGTACTGTATTTGTATGTGTAAGGAGACATTCAGAAGTAGTAATTGCAGCTTGCCACCTACTTGCTTATTATTAGCTCTTACTGCTCTGTGGATGTAAATCTGAAGGGCATAAAGTGATGTGTTTGAGGATTTTGATTAGGGTACGTGGGATGGGATTTCCATTTAAAAGAGTGGACAGAAAAAGGATATGAAAATGTATCTGGTAAAAGATAATAAGAGTAAATAACGTGTAGTTAATACTTTGCTCTAAGGCATGGAGTTTTTCTTTTTTCTTCTCTTCTTCCCTCCCCTGTACAGTAATGGCTTTTTGAAGCATCAGTGTTTTTCTCCATCCAAACTTACTAAGGGAATAGAATCGCTTGATTTAGGACCCTTGCAAACTACAGGAAATTCAATTGTTAAAATGTTATTTCTTTTTAACTTGTCTACTATCTTTCGGTTTGTTTCACTTAAGGTGATGAGCTGTTAAAGGGGCTCAGAGGGGAATGGGACAATTAAATGTTCTCTTGTTTGATGTGGCTTTAAAAAAAAAAAAGCCACAGGCAGAGTGCATCAGAGGAGATAATGACATCTTTTTAAAAGCTGCAAAAGTGATGTAATGCTAATAGTCATCTGGTGGGTTTATGTTAAGTCAAGATTATTTTTTGTGCTGGGTACTCTTGTGAAAACAGCAGTAACTTTAGCTTAAATTGTGGTAAAGACAATAAAGGAAATGAAACACAGATAAGGTGAGATCAGAAAATGATGCATGACTTAAAGTGGCTCATTCTAATGTAATAATATGAAATCAGCAAATTATTCTGGAAAAGAAGTTATAGCTTTGTGAAGTGTGTGAATGTTTTTAATGGAAAGCAGCATGGAATCTTTGGAGGAGGGGAAAAAAAGACCAAGGCATATATTAATAATTTGTGCGTTAATATTTTTAGTGTTCTTTTACAAATGGCATCACTAATGTTTTTCAGGTAAGGTGGTTTCTAAGACGGGGTTCAGTCCTTCATTTTAGAAAAGTAATATCAAAACTGAGTATGGTTATCTTGGTGTTGTCTGTATATTTGCACTTTGCATTTGAATTTTGTACAGCGGATGCACCTAATTAATGGAGAGACTGGTAAGAATGAGATGGGCATTGGGTTAATTAATGTGAACATCAAGATGAAACATAAAGGAGTCTAAAAATAACCAAGTAATTCTATGCTTAGAAAACAAGACAGGGTAGAAATCTAACCGTGTTGCTGATTCTTCCTAGTAAAGAGCGTAACTTTAAGTCTTGCATCCTCTTAATGAATTAAGAAGCTTCTTTGACATCAGGCTGTGATTATACACATATATAGATGTGTATATATGTGTGTATATATATATATATATATATATATATATATATATATATGTATAGATAGCCTATAACTATTAGTATAACCCTTTCTGCTTTGGGTGTGAGGTGTGAATGCACACTCACATGTCTTTCTGGTGCACACTTGTTCTTTCATGATAATAAAGCAGAGACACAAAGCACACCCCTCATCAAAGCTTGTTCAAATGTTATGATCGTGGGGTGTCAGATTGCTATGTGAATTTCTGGAATATAATGAGAACCTGCAATTTTTTTTTACTTATTCCATTGAGACTGTTGAAGGGATGGAGGTGACAGAGACTCCTGTGCTGCTCAGTCTTACAGAGAGCAGAGGCCACATCTGGCTGATGCTGGGATGAGGTGGGATTCTGTCCCACAGTCATGTGGCTCTTCAGGTGGAAGCTGATCCATTCTGAATAAACCTCTGCCAAAGTTTTTGACTGATATGAACCAGTTGGTCTGTTTCCAAAAGATTTGAGCTGGTCATGTGAACTGCAAAGATTTGTTTAAAAGCTCATTAGCTAAATTTTTAACATTTTTGCTTAGTTTATTATCAGATTTTTTGTTTCGTATGTGAGGCTTAAGCTGAGGGTGAGAAATCAGAAAATGCCCTTTTTAAGGAAGGAGTCTTTTTATGCAGCTTCTGGAATAGAACTGTCTGAATAAATGCACAAGTCTGCAGAGTCAGCTGAAATTCTGCATTATGGATTACCTTGTGTGAAGAAAAAACAGCTCTGTGACTAATTCTGTTGGAAATGAAGAATAATCTGAAAAATAGGGTACCATGGATGGTTATTTTAAAGTTTCTTCTTTTTGGTGGGAAATTGTTACTTCCATCTGTAGGTATTGATCCAATCTGATGTAACAAAAGCATGAATTTTAATTGTCTGTTTTTCTTTTCCCTTTCTAGTGTTCAAAGCTTCTTTCAGACACCACAGTAATCCAGTTTTATCCAAGTAAATTTGTCTTAATAACAGATATACTTGATACTTTCGGTAAGTATAGTTGTTTTGTGTTGGGTGTTGGGTTTTTTTTTGTTTTAATTTTTTGTACAAAGGTAAATTATCCTAAAACACTGAAATGGTTCTCTTTTAACAGTAAATATTTTTCCAATGTGCACATTTGGAAACTACTGATACAAATGTATTTTGTAGTTGTTCAAAAACTCACATTAGTGAAGACTTGAAAATAAAAATATTTTATTTTGGAGCAGTTCTGTGTTTTATGTGATAGTGAATGTCCACAACAAAACCTTGGGGAAAATCCATGATCTCTGAATTTCAGCATTTAAAATGCTGTAGTTATTATGAAAATACCTCATTTCTGACTTGAGCTTCTTAGAATCATAGAATCATAGAATCTTGAGTCTAAATATTTCATTCTTTGTACTTGAAGTCTGATAATTTTGCTTTAGCTGAGCAGGGACTATGAAGTGATCTAAATGTTACTGAATTATTTTAGTTTTATTATTTTTAAATTATCCTTCATGTGAAACTGTCATCCACTTAATGTTTTTCTATTGTTTTTCTGCTGTTATGGAAGGCTTGTGGTGGTGTTTGAAGTTCAAGGGCATTGATATTTGCCAGGATGTGCTATGACACAGAGCAATTGTTCTGTCAGATCTTGCTTCCTCTTTGCTCTTTCCTGCTTTCAGTGAAGTTGCTGAAGATAAAATAATATCCAGGCCCAGCAAAGGCAGGACTCTAGCTGTCCTTTTCTGACCTAGATGCATCTTCTGCACTTTATGGAGACAGATAAATGTTTTACAGTGTGCAAAGTGCTAAATGCTGGCTACTGATGCTTCGGTCTCACTAGAGGGCAGCACGATGTTAGCATGCTGTAAGGTTTCTTCTGGGTGATTTCAGTGTATGTTAATCAACACTTTGTGTGTTACAGTTTGTTAAAAATGTTTACTGGGTTTTTTTTGTTTGCTTGTTTTAACCAGGTAAACTAGTGTATGAAAGAATTCTGTCAATGTGCATGGACAATCGTGTCTCTTCATCAGGTAGCTTTGTTTTTTTCTTCCTAATGTCCTGTGAAATAAATCATATCGAAACTGATTTGAGAAGAGTTAACCTGGACCCCTGCCTTTATCTCTTGCAAAAACAGTTCTGCTTTGGATCTAGTAAATTTTAGTTTTAAATAAAGTAAAGCGTCCATTGCTTGTAGCGTCCACCATTCATAGTGTTTTTGCAAGTTTACCTTTTAGCTGTGAAGAACATATCTGAAGTGTAATAAAATGTGCTTGTGGTTTTGGTCTTGCTAAACGTAAACTGGGTCTTCCTGAGATTTGAGTTCACAAAGAATCATTTCTAAGCACAGAGAAAGTTAAATATGAATTGCCGAATTACATGAGGGAAGATTTTTTTTTTTTCTTTTCTGTTAGCATGTGCTGTCATCTTAAACTACTGCTTTTTAATAGTTTAATTTGTATAACTTGAACAGACAAAGCTGAGAGGCTCAGTTTTCAGTAAATAGATGTTTTTGTTAATGGTTCTGCTCTCATTAAGGAAGAATTTTGGAAGAAGGAGCAGGCTGGAGTTTGCTTTACTAAACTAGTGTGGTCTTTTGAGTTGGGCCCTTCTCATTTTTCTTTTTTCAGTTGAAGTTTCAACATGGGTGTAAAAGTGTATATTTAGCAGTTATGATACAGTGCATTTAGTATGTGTACATGAGATACAAAACATTTTTCTTATGTAGTGGATACTGCAGTGGTAACATTGGGTTGCAGGCATAAGTTTTGAGGCAGCAGCCTGAAAACAGCTGATACTTAATAAACTTGCATAAAGTACTTAAAATACATTTGCTTGTTGCAGAAGTGAGAAACTGTTCTTATAAACATTAACGAAAGCAGACAGTTCCTGTATCACAGCCCAATTCCTGAGCACAATAACCTCCTTTTGGAGGGGTGATCTCATGCTGCAGTGATGCTGGGAGAACTGCAGGTGGGAGCTCCTAGAGCAGCTCTAAAAGCATGGGGAGAAGGAAGATCTTCCTTCTTGTCATGCATGCCTTTCTGAACCCCAGAAGCTTTCAGGCCCAGCCTCTCTAGCCTCCGCACTGATCGAGAACTGCTTTGGTCTAAACTCAGGAAGAACTGCTTGCTATACGAAACCTGCGTCTATCTTGTGGCTTCTCTAGCCTAGGAAATGGGATACTTCCACGTGGAACAGGACCTTCTCTCTTTCTGAGGGCATGGATAAGACAGCACTGGTATTCTAAAAATGTTACACAAGGAGTTCATGAGCAGATATTTGCTGCAGTCGCTGCTTGTTTAGCCTTATTCTGTGAGGACTTATCCTTCCCGACCGTCTGGGATCTGTAGGGTCCCAGAAGCCTGTTTTGTCTTCTGATTCAAGTAACTTAGAGAAGGAAGAGGCATGCAATTGTGTGCCCAGCTGACCAGTGCACTATCCCCATAACACATCTGTTCCACTCTAGGGTGACAGCTTTTTCCTGCTGGCAGCTGGTATATACACAGCCCCAGAGCTCGTGAAAAGACTGCACTGCAGTGTTGGGTGTTTAGCATGCAAGAACATGTGTTGTGTTAGTGTCTAGTATTTCCTGCTCCTCCTTCCAAGATCATTCTTAAAGTCTAATTTTTTAAAATAATCTTTAAGAGTGAAGAATTTGAGTGCTAGAACATAATTTACCAGCTATGTATATATGCATGCTGTAGATAAAAGCAGAGTAAGAAGTAATGGTTATGGGGAAGCAGGGGTTAGATTTTCTCAGACGCTAGAGCTAAGATTAGTTTTGAGAGCTTGACTTCAGCTTGGACTGAAATGTTACATAACACAAGTTGGAAGCTCTAGTTGCCTTTTCTAGCTGCACATCTACTCAGTTCTTACTACTGTAAGAAATAGTGGAGAATCAAACACAACAGTTTATTATGTTGTGCCTAATTTCTTGTTGAAAAAATACAATTTTAAATCTAGAATGAAAAGCAACTTGCTTCCAGGAAGAATGTAAATATTTCTGACTTGTTTTTTCTTTTCCCCAGATAATTTTTCTCCAGAGACTGTTAACGATACTGCTAAAGAGACTTGCTTAAACTGGTTTTTCAAGATTGCTTCAATCAGGGAACTCATTCCTAGATTGTATCCTTGTCAAAAGAGGCTGTCAGAACACATCCGCATGTTTTTCAGCAGACTTTTCCAAACATGAACATATTTACTGCAATAAAACCCGCAGTAATCTGTGTTTATACTGACTTTGTTTTGTTTGTTTTGAGCTGCATGTCTTAAATTTTAAGCCATACCTGATACTCAACTGAAAGCTGAATTGGCTGTGAATAGCATGGCAGTAATAGAGCAGAGCTCGGGAATAAATGAAAATCTTACAGATAAATTGTAAAGAACAATAAAGCATAGTGAAGTTAATTGCAAAACATCTTGAAGTGTGTTTTGTGTATAATGTTGAAGTTTATTTTTAAATGGCTTATACATTAGTTTTGTTCCTTAACTTGGCTTCTTTTCAGTTACGTGGAAGCAGCAATACTGAAGTGCAATAAATTCCTATCTAAAACGTAAGAGTGAAGTAAGAGTAAATGCTAAGTGTGGGAAGGATGGGGATGGTTGGGCTTATAAACTACTTTATGGGGCTAAGTGTGCTCATTCCATCTTTAGTAGTGGATAGGGTGTTAATAAGTCTTTGAAGAAGCAGTGCTGAGTTTTTGATGTTTGTGGTGAGAATGCCATGGAATAAATGCAGGGTGGACTGTGGTACAAATTGGAACGCAGCAATGCTTGTGAGTTTGAAATATATCTATAATTGTGACATTCAGGAGCTTACAAATAAAAAAAATCCCATCACAAAGCAGTGACTTCACATGGTGGAGAGGGAAGAAAGATTGTCAGTACTAGGAAAGAGGCAAAAAGGAGAAAAACTGAAAGGAAAATATTGATGTCAGCTTAATAGAAACAGAGTTGGAAGAACAAATTAGGAGCAACAAGAGTCTTGGTTAAAGTTTCAGATGTTGCCAGACAGTGTGAGTTGCTGAGCTGAAAATGTTCTTTCACATGTCATTGTCCTTTTCAGTTGAATTTTGAAATGAGTGATTAGCCAAATTGCTACTACAGAGACAGCTTCATTACCAATGTAAGGCACTTCTTGTGCTGGAATCGATGGGCCTCATCTCCAGGCACTAGTACAGCTCTGTCAAAAAGAACCTGTGGGAAAATGAGACATTCAAGGAGTTTTGGCAGTACTTGAGTTGCTTTTTTTTCACACTGAGTTACAGTACTGCTAGAGCTCTGCTGTTTCTCCAAAGCAGAGAAGTTTTCTGCTTACACTTGTCTTTCTACAATCCAAGTATACAAACCTTGGTGTTTGAACTGCTCCTAATGGCAAATGCTGCAGTTCAAATAGAGAGTATATGTTATTAATGTTAAATTTGCTTCTGAAATAACATGTTAATAGGAACTCCTACCAACGGTGAACGTGTAAATCATGCTTGTTTGTCAGTCTACAAGGCTGTTTCTTGGGTTATCAGCAGGTGGTATAATTCTTCAAAGATTTTTTTAACTTTAAGTCTCATTTTCATTCCTGAAAAATCTAACAGGGGGATTTCGGAGTGTCTCCCACGATTAACGTCTGTGATTAGAGGAATTGGAGATCCACTGGTTGCAGTCTATGCCAGAGCATACCTTTGCAGGGTAGGCTACCAGATAGCTCTTCTGTGTCGGAAACTTAATACAGCTAGCTCTGCCACTAATGAGGTGGGGGAGGAATTAACTGCCGTTTTCATCTGATATGGTCAGCAGCTTGTCTTTTCCTTCAAACAAATTAAAAAAAAAAAAAAAAACTCTTCCGCTTTTTCCTTTTTTTTTTTTTTTTTTTTTTGTTTTTTTCATTTTATTTGTATTGAAAATTGGTGTAAATAGCTTAGTTCCCTTTGCAGGTTCCAGCCTCACTATAGGACTTGTATAACTGTAACTTTCTATTACTCATCAGTATTATTCCTGTGTCTATTAATATTTTCATCTGGGATCCTTCCTTCATTCCATCCTCAGAAATTTTTGTGCATGTTTTTAAGCAATTTCTAAACTTTTGGCTGGCTTTTAAAAATGATTTTTGCTGTAGCCTTTCTGTCTATAACAAATACAGGCTGCTGTACTGCAGGTACTGGATAGACACTGATTTCCTTACCACTTGTAGTCCTGTGGATCTGATGTATGCGAACCATGTTTGAACTCAGTGTAACTGCCTTGAGTAATTGTCAGTGAACACAATTATATTAGCAAGTTTTGATGGGTGCAACTAAGTGTATTCCTCTGGGAAATACATTTTTTGTTTTACAGTTGAAGGAGGAGCGTAGGTGATAGATATAAATGAAGTCCTTCTCTTTTACTACAGGTTGGGATGGAAGTGGCACCACAGCTCAAAGAAAGCCTCAACAAAAATTTCTTTGACTTTCTTCTAACATTTAAACAAGTGAGTAAATAGTATTTTTTTATTTGCCAAATCACATAAGTATGTTGTAGTTTGCTTAAGAACTATATAAATACTTTTTGAGAACATTTCAAGTTCTTAAATCAGATTTAGGATTGTTCCTGTTTCCAGATGTAGTATAGGAAATGTTACATGCACACTAGTAAGTTTTAACTACTCTATTTAGTATATTTCTATGTTTTTTGAATAATCTTGTTGTTTTTTTTTTTTTTCCCAGTGTGCAAAGAATGTCTGTGAATTTTTATCACAGAATCGTTAATGTTGGGAAAGACCTTTAAGATCATCAACAGTCAACCTAACCTACCGAGTCCATCACTAAACCATGTGCCATAGTACTTTGCTCACATGTCACTCCCTTAAATACCTCAGAGGATGGGGACTTCCTAGGGCAGCCTGTTCCAATGCTTGCCCACCCTTGGTGAAGAAGTTCTTCTATTATCCAGTCTAAATTCTTGTTAGGAGACTCTTCCTGGTATCCAATTGTATGCTCTTGTTTCTCAGTTCCTAGTTAACGAACAAAGTTTGTCACTGTTTCAGTTAAGTACTTTTTCACTGTGGTGCGTGTTTGTGTTCTATTTCGACAGATTCATGGGGATACGGTTCAGAATCAACTGGTAGTACAATGTGTAGAAATTCCTTTGTATTTAACACTCTACTCTCCTGCTATAGACTGGATTTTACAGTGTATTGCATATCATGCTCCTGAGGTAAGTGTGGTAATGCTCTGTACCAATGGAGATGTTGAAATGGAAAGTTAACTTGCTGAAGAACTGATAGGCCTACACCTATGTTTTTCCCCACTGTTTAACTGTGCAGTGCTGAGAGTAAAGCAATGCTTTGTAAACCTTAGGAGTGCTGAAAGCATCTCATGTAGTAACACCGTGTATTTTCTCGTTTGAAATTCTTGGAGAAGGTGCTCAGCACAAAAGTATAAGTATTAAATATGAAACTGAAGCTTTGGCAGCATAAATGCTTTCTCTTATAAATTGTAAAAATTTATGGCAAAGCACATTGGATTATAAATGATAAAGCTAAAATATCAACAGCAACTTCAGCTTGGCTGCTCAATGTTTTATTGTCTAATACAGTGATTAGGTCTGAGATCTTGCTTTTGGAATGTTAAAATATAATTTGTTAGAATTACAAAAAACATTAAAAGCAGCTCCCCTTTTCTGTGTTTTGTGTTAAATGGCTGTATGTGTAACTGCTGATTAAGTTCTGCTCTCATCTAGTACAAATCATGCTAAGAGACATCATGTGGAAGGGTTTTCAAAATACAAACCTAAAGCAAATATGGACATTTGAAAGCACTGCTAACTAATCTTTTTAAAAAGAGGTACATTCAGGACAATGAAAGTCACAGAATTATTAAGTTGGAAAAGACCTGTAAGATTGTCTAGTCCAACTGTCTGCCCATCATTGCCATGCCCAGTAACTATGTCCCCAAGTGCAGCATCTGCATGCTTCTTGAATGTCTCCAGGGATGGTCACTCCACTGCTTCCCTGGGCAACTTTTTCCAATACTTGACCAAATCCTTCAGAGGAGAAATGTTTCCTAATATCCTGCTTGGCCTCAAGTTGCACCAGGGGGTGCCCATTACATCTTGTTCTATTGCAGTTATCTGGGAGAAGAGTCTGACCCCCATCTCACTGCAGCTTCCTTTCAGGTAGTTGTTCACAGTGATAAGGTCTCCCCTGAGCCTTCTTCAAACTGAATGATCCTAGCTCCCTCAGCTGTTCCTCATAATACTTGTGCTTCAGACCCTTTGCCAGCTTTGTTGCCCTTGTTTGGATGAGCTTCAGTGCCTTGGTCAGAATCACAGAATTGTAGATGTTAGAAGGGATTTCTGGAGGTTATTTAGTCCAACCCCATGCTGGAGTAGGTTCCCTAGAGCAGGTTACTAAGGAAAATGTTCAGGTGGATTTTGAATGTCCTCAGAGAAACAAATTTCACAGCCTCTCAGGGCAGCCTGTTCTAGTGCTGTCATTTTCCAAGTAAAGAAATTCTTTCTCATGCTCATATGGAACTTCCCATATTGCAGTTTGTGCCCACTACCCCCTGTACTGGCACTAGACACCACTGAAACGAGGCTAACCGCATCCGCTGGACTCCACTTGGTTTTTCTTTCACAGGTGTAGGACTCTGCATTTACTCTTTGAACCTTAGGAGGTTCTCTCTGCCCAGCTCTCCAGCCTGCCCAGGTCAATGTGCTATAGTGAGAGGCCCAAAACTGAATACAGTGCTTGACATGTGGCCTCAACAGGGCCAACTGCAGGGGAACAATCTCTTCCCTGTGCTGTTTCTAATGTTTTCTGTTGGTGACTTGTGTGTGCTGTTGGCTCATGTTCAACCATCTGCTGACCAGCACGCTCAGATCCTTTTCTGTCACACAGTTTTCCTGCCATGCTGCCCCAGGCATCACAAAGCATTGTTGTGAATGATATTTTGAAGTAATTGCTTTCTGAAGATATAAAAGTTATGCAACTGAGGGGAGAAAAATGAATATAATCCAAGGGCATTGAATATTTAAATCTCTTACCGTTTTTTTTAATAAAACTTAAAAAAAAAAAAAAGTCAATTTGTACATGAGCATACAAGCTAGTATAAAGAGCCTGAATTTGACTTCCATAAAATAGCGTTTTTGATTATAATATTGCTGTACCCATTGTGTTTTTTTACGTTGTACTACATTGCTGTTTCCTTGTGCTGTAAATACAGGATAAGATGGGATTATTGGAATGCGTTGGGGAGGTAATTAAAGCAGTTCTTAGTAGATTTTAGTACAGTAAAAAAAAAAGCTGAATTTATTTACAGAATCTTACTAATTTTAGTGAGTAATTCTTACAGGTTCTGCTTACCGAGATGATGGAGAGGTGCAAAAAACTGGGAAACAAGTAAGTATCGTGCAGTCCAGAAGGCATGAGTCTGTAATGAGTACCCCAAGTGCCTGTAGTAAAATTCTCCATCTCCATTTTGCAACCACTATTTGGATGCATTGTATGGCTTTTGTTACTCATGTAAATGACTGATTATAATTGTTAACATCTTTTTTCCAGAGACAAATTCTGCCAGGCTGTATATTAGTTGTAAAGCAAAAGTTTAATTGATTAATTTGGTTGCTGCATTGTGTCCCCTAAGGCAAAGTTTAAGAAGCATCAGCCCTGTCTGATCCCTGGTTGTGCTTCATTTTTCTCTGCTTTCCTTCCCTTCCTTATCTGTGCCCTCCTAGCTACAGTTAGCTTATACGTGTGTTTTCCAAGGAAAGTTGTAAAGCAGCCAGTGTCTTTGGAAGAATATTTAGGTGACTGCTTTTTTTTCAAAACTAAAATTAGTATCCCAAATGTCACCTTGATGTCTGTGTGCAGACTAATCATGTTAAGTGAATAATTCAGGAAGATGGTCTGAAAGTTTTGGATGTGGTTTCTTTCTGAGCTTTGTGAATGTGATTTAGCCTGCTCATGAGTTAATCTCAGCTCATTTTACTGCTGAGCTCTGTGAAAGTTTTCAATTACATTGGCTTTTGATGTGCCTTACACTATTTAATTCTGCGTGGTTGAGGAGCTAAAATATGTTAATCACTTGAAGAGGAGAAACTTCTGCATTAGCATACTGTGACTGACCTAAGGAGTAGGAGAAGAACATGATTTTTTAAAAATGATGTTAAGATTGTTTAATCTGTATTAATTGTTTTATGTGAGTGCTGTGGAACTTATTTTTAAAATGCTTTTTAGCATCCCATTGTAAAGATGGATTAGGTACCTCATCGTTCTTTTTATTTATTTTGAAATTGAATTATCCAGTTTAGATTGTCTAAAAACTGGTAAATTTCTTTTTAAGTGGAGTCACATAGCTTTGTCTTCTCATGGGTGTCACAGTGTCACAAAGCAAGTCACACCAGTTCATAAATCTTCGAGTAATCTCAGTATATTTCATAATCATGTTGCGGCAGTCTAAGTGAAAAACGTCGGCCTGCTTCTCTGCATTGCAAAGCACGTATCTGGTGAACTGGAAGTACTTGTCTAATGAAAAAATGCAAATTCCAGTTAAATTGCAGTGGGACCACTAATGCTCAGTCAGGAACAGGGGATGCTGGGCTATTTTAAGCATGCTATCAAGGTTAATTGACTCGTATTCAGACTGCCCACTTTGGAGTGGTAAGGACACAGTATTGCTTGGATTGTGCAGCAGCTTTGGTGCTAACTTGTGGTTGAGTTTGCCCAAAGGAATTGCCTTTTGAGTAATACTGGATTTTGTTTCTTATATTTGCATAATAATATCAGTAAGGTGGATTTTGAAGTAATGAGTTGACTCCCCCACAGCAGCTTTGGCTCAGTAGTAATACAAACTTGGATCAAAGCAGTTGATTGTAAGTGTCTAAACATGTCATTGGCAATTGTATTATAATGAGTGGATGTTCTGTTATTGTTTTACAATCCTAACAGTGCAGCTACTAGAAATCTGATTTTCTTATGCACGTATGTATCTTTTTAATTTAGTGAGAAAAAACTTGGATAGAGCTTTGTCCTTCCAAAGTATACTGCTGTTCTGTAATTAAAAAGAAGTGTGTTTCTAAATACTATTTACTTGATATTTTTTTCCTGGCAAGTTTTTGGTCAAAATGATGGTTTCAAAAATAAACAATGCAGACCAAGTATTCTACAGGCTACTTTTTCTTTGTCTGGTAGCTTAAAATTAGTCCTTAAGAATAAAAGTTAATTTTCTAAGGCTTTTTTGCTCACCCCTAGCTTTTTCAAAATTTAGAAAAGATGCTGGATTGGTTTTAGTTGTCAATTTATATTAATATAACTTCTTTAATTAATAAGAACTTCTAGTTGCTGTTGAACTGTATTGATTTATCTTATGTTCATTGTAGTGCTCTGCTATTAAATTCAGTAATGTCAGCCTTCAGAGCAGAGTTTATTGCTGCAAGGTCTATGGACTTCATTGGCATGATTAAAGAGTGTGATGAATCTGGATTCCCAAAGGTAACATTTGGATGTAATATAACACTTCCTTTGTTGCTGTCTGGCTGAGTTATTTATGCTCTACTTGCATCTTTTCTTCTGCTTTCTATCCATACTCTGTTTATACTAGTTGCCTCCACGAGTTGCACATTACTGAAATAAAAGGAGATCTAAACAATCTTTCTACATGTTCTAGAAGAGTGTTGGACAAACAGATCTTCATCTTTTAATTTAAATTTCTCATTACTTTTAGCATCTTCTCTTTCGCTCCTTGGGGTTAAACCTGGCATTGGCTGATCCTCCTGAAAATGATCACCTTCAAATACTGAATGAAGCCTGGAAGGTTATAACGAAGCTGAAGAACCCACAGGTGAGTTATTGACAGTGCAGTTCCATGTTGATCCTTGGTTCAGGGCAAAATGGCAGCTGTTGTTCAGCAGGCTGTATGTTTTGCATGGCATGGTTTACTTTTCCTAGATGCCTACTGTTGCCGAAAGTACAATCCCTGATAGTATTTTAATATAATCCCTCTGACCTCTTCTTGCCTACATAAGTAGTGCAGTTTTGAAGTATGTCATTATCTCCAGATCTTTAGGTCTGCGTAAGTCACACCTCTGCAGTTGTTATTTTGATTTTTTCATGCATGTTTCTCTTAACCTCCTGTAAATATTGGTAATCATTGGACACGTGTATTTCTAGGATTACATCAACTGTGCTGAAGTGTGGGTGGAGTATACATGCAGACACTTCACGGTATGTGCTAATTTATTTCCTTTGAAGGTCTTCTCGTTCAGTGCCTATATCAGCTGTTCAATATTAGAAATAGAAAAGCCATGCGAGTTTAATATTTAAAATTCTTTAGTGTATGAAAAATGTATTTCCTTTCATGAAAGATGAATAGTGACAGAAGTTATGGCACAAAGGAGTCCTCCACCACCACCACCCCTAACCCTGTGTGATATTTCTTACTTTTTATTGCACTGATTTAAATGAGGATTTACTGGAATACAGGCTAAAGTTCTTTGCTTACCTAGAGCTGTGTAGAAGGCTGATGCTTAGGCAAATGGAAATTATCCAACTGGTTTTCAGTCATTTGATTTCTATTCTGGTTTCATTACTTTCTTATGTAACCTCTTTTTTTCACTATACAGAAGCGAGAAGTCAATACAGTTTTGGCAGATGTTATCAAACACATGACTCCTGATAGAGCATTTGAAGATGCTTACCCACAGGTAAAAACTTTTTTTTTTTTTTTTTTTTTTTTTTTTTTTTTTTTACAAATCTGCAAAATCTGCGGATTTTCTTAGATTGAACTGGTTCTTAAACATTGCTGATGTCTCCTACAACAAAACAATTTTTTAAAGGCTGGTTGTAATTTTGGAATCATTTTGGAACAACATAATGCTGTGGTTTGTTCCATCTTTCAGTCCAGAAAATAAAGCTAAAACAGAGATTAGTGTATTTAGTGTAAGTAGCAATAATGAACTCCCAAGTCAACAGTAGTATTCTAGTGAGGCATGGAACATTGTGTAAACAGAAGTGAACATAAGTAATAATAAATCTATGTCTAGTTAAAATTGCAAGAGCTTCAGTGGGTTTTAGCATCCAGTTCTTGAGACTGTATGTCAGGTGAGATGTAAATTAGTTGGAGTGGTTCTAGAAGGGTTTTGTGATTACGTCCAAGTAATAGTAGAAAAAGTGCATACAAGAGAAAATCTAACAACATGTACTTTTTGTTTTAGTCTAGTGAGCAGGAGATCATAAATCAGAAAAGTCTGCCTTAGAAAGTAAAGAACAAACAAATAAAGCCTGGGTAGACTGGTTATCCGCTCTTCATGTGAGTTCTGAAGAGCATGTTGGAAAAACATCTGCTAGGAATAGCGCAGCAGTATTTGATCCTGCTTAGCAGAAAAGAAATTGCATGAATGAACATTGAAGAGGCTTCCAACCCAGTTTTCTCTGAGTGACCAGAGAATGCTCTCTGTTGTGGATACTCTTAATTTACATTACAATCATTTTCCTTTTTTTTTTTTTTTTTTTTTTTTTTTTTTTTTTTTTTTTTTTTTTTTAAGTTGCAGTCAATTATTCAGAAAGTTATTACCTACATCAATGATTTCTCTCTGCTTTTTTCAGTGGTAAGTAGTATCATGTTTCCTAATTTTTTTAGGAGAAAAAACGTCTGTCTGCACGGTTTCCGTGAGACAGTTTAGCCAAGTTGCATGTTTAGATTGTTTGGAAATTCACATTGTGAGAAGACTTTTTATCAAGTAAGTGCAGAAACATCTTGGGAGTTGTCTACTGCTTACTACTTAAATAGTTATTATTCTAACTGCGCTTTCCTGTACTTTTTCTTACTTATGCACTTAAATTCTGTAAATTTTGTTGTTACAGTATAGGAGACAATCAGTGAAAAAGAAAATATCACTTATTTGCATCTCTGGGTGTAAGTGCTGATAGCTAGCTGTTCCTGTGTTATCCTTTAACATGTTCTATCATAGAATTTAAGTTTGACATCAAATCACAAAGAAAATTAGAGAAGTCAGAGTCTGGGTAAGAGGTGGAAAAAGGAAAGGCAGCAGATGTCAAATTAGTGAAACCAGCTCTCCAGAGTAAAATTCAAGACTGAGTCTATGGCTTTGGAGTCAAGTCTTGTTCATAGGTTGCTCAAGTACATCTGACAGGTTTACGCTCACTGTATTTTTGAGATGATGCAGAAACAAAATTTACCTTATTTTAATTGTTCATGTATTTGTACTTTCAGGAGAAATTCTTGCCATTTCTGGATATGTTCCAGAAGGAGAGTGTGAGAGTGGAGGTTTGCAAGTGCATCATGGAATCTTTTATTAAGTAAGTGGAGAATATTCAGATCAAATGCACTCTGGAGAATCTGGGCAACGTTCTGTAGGATTATTAGGGAAGATGGATTGAGCCACTGTTTAGTCCACTTATCTTGTGAAGATAAATCTAGGCTGTGGGGGGAGTTGGGGAATTGTCAGTTTTGTTAATCTATTGATTGACTGCTTAACTGTTCACAATGAAAGCTGAAATTGAAGTATTCACATTGATGCTACTTACCGTTGATCAACAGATGACTTGTTCCATGAGCATTGTTTCAACTGATGTTGCTTTAATTAATTTATGAAAGGTTTTTTTATTCCATCTGACATCATCGTATAGAACTGTTACTTTGGTGTAAAAGAGAAGAGAGTTCCTTCTTACAAGCTCCATTATATATTAAAAAAAGGTATTTTTGCAGCTGAAAATGCATTTGTAAGATGAGGTTTCATGCTCAGTTATTATAGAAGTCAGGTGGTTCTTTTCAGTTAATAAATTCTTGGAAACGCCTTTTTCTTGATCACCTTTTTGCTTTAGATTACAGAATTGCAAGCAGATGCTAAATGATGATAATCCACTGAGAGAAACTGGAACAAGTTTCTGTTTTTTCATAGAAGAGCATCTTAGCACATTCAAAATAGTGGGGTTTTTTGTTTGTTTGGGTTTTTTTTTTTACTCTTTTGTAACTCTTGTACATTCTTACATGTACAAGAGTTGTACATGTACAACTGTACACTCTTGTACAGTCTTACAGCCCTGGTAGTAGGAATTACTCATTAAATATATGTTGCTCTATTCACTGTTTAGCATCTTGACAATGCAGGATTTTTCATTGCGTTTTCTAAAACACTTTATAGGCATCAGCAGGAATCTACAAAGGACCCTGTTATACTCAATGCTCTTCTGCATATCTGCAAGACGATGCATGACTCTGTGAAGTAAGATTAACTTCACTCCTACTAATAACTGCTTACACAAACTTTAGCTTCTTGGTGTACAATCTTGCTCATCTGAGAGTGTTTTATGATGGATTAAGGCGTGAATCCAGTTAGTGGTGAGGGAAGAGCTGTACAATGAAGTGGTAGCACATGCTATTCTTTAATTAGTGCTTTATGTACCTGTAGAGAGAGAGAGAAACAGAATTTTGAAAGGAAAGCAGCAGCAATTTTGTAGGTTTGTCTAAGGAAGGCACTTAAAATACAATTAAAGATACTTTTGCCAATTAAACTAATGTCAGCTTTGAGTTATAGTGAATAATAAACTATTTATGAGCTTTCAATGAATACGTGGACATTAAAACACAGATTGCCATCCTCAATTTATCCTTTTATTTTGGCCACTTTCAGTCATAACCAAAGGTTGTGAAATCTTCAAAAGGACTCCTGGAAGATCCCTAGGAATATCAGCAAAGCATCATATTTCTAATTATTTTGAAGTAACTCTGACTTTTTTTTTCCCCACATCCTGGTTCAGGAAAGTCCCAAGCCACTTGTAGGGGCTCACTGGCACAGTAACAGTTGTTGGAGGATGACAGCCTCCAGACTGGTAGCAGTTTGATTTGGTATTGAACTGGAAATCTATAATTGACCTGGCGATCCCATTACAACTCTTGTGATCCTCTCAGAGTTGTCTCTTTTGATTGGCAAAGCCCTAATAAAGAAAATCTCATCATGATTATCTTCTGCTTTTACAGAATTTGTATAATAAAACTACTGTCCTATTCCCATCTGGTGTCTGAGCTATTGGTAAATGGTAATTAATAACTAAAGGTCAAAGTTGGAGCTGAGTACATAATACAGGGATTAAATTGTAGTTAATTGTTATTTAACTGTTTATCTGTTTTCAGTAAAACAGATTTGACTTAGTGGATTTTCACATGATGTGAATTTATTTCAAATCTTATTTGAAATAAAATTGATATCAATGACAATCTTGAAAACAAAATTTTTACATATCAGTCTAGTTCTTACAGTGCTGCCTTTCTGTTTTAGTAACAAGATGTTAATGACAATTTTTAAATAGTGTAATCGGATTTTTCAAAAAAAAAAGACAAGGTAGTGTTGTCTCTTAAATAAATACATTATAAATAAATACATTATTATACACTATTCAGTGTGTATTTGAAAAGTTTTCTCCCATAAATAGGATGATTTTTCTTCTAAAAAATAGGTTTACTTAATACTTTTCTATAATCAATTCCCTTTTAAGTTCTCAGGTTGTAACACAAGACTTAAGCCATTTTCTTACTTGCTCCAGTTAAGAACATTGAGCTTTGTCTTCATACTAAATCTAAGGTTCTGTAAAATGTAAAGAGACTCTTAGCAATTTTTATATTTCTACAAAATTTGGAATTTCGTGCATCGTTGTCTTCATGACATTCATATTATTTCCTTTGTTTTATAACTGAAATTATTAGGTTAGTGGTCTTAGCATGCAATAAATATTTTATATAGGCATAAAGTTAGCGTGTAACATTTGAATTCCTACAGATAAAAAAAGTTGTTAAGCAATATTCAAGAATTTGCAACGTAAATCTTCTGTTACAGTGCTCTGACGCTTGAGGATGAGAAAAGGTTGTTAGCAGCTTTGATAAATGGATTCATAAAAATGGTGAGTGGCAGTTGTGTGCAACTGTTGGGGTGTACCTGATAGCTGGGATTTTCATGAGAAACAGGTGCCTATGCACCAGAATTAGAGATGGTACATGACTTATTTAAGGCTGCTGAAAACCTGAACCAGTGTATTTTATTGAGTATGCAAGTGTTGAAAGAAATAATGCAGTGTTGAAGCTGGCGTGGTGTGGTATGGTTAAACTGTACACGTGTATTTAATCATATTTTTCTGCTTGTGTAAAACATATTGAGTATTTATAAGTTTAATAGTAATTAACCTTTTATATTGCAGCTTTAGAGAGATGATCACAGAAATCACTTCTATGCAAATGAAATTCCCCTTCCCATAATAAAATGATCCCATTTTATTGATTCCCCCAAATGGGATCATTTTATTATTAGGAATAAGATAACTTCTATCATTAGTAGCCCCACAAAAACTCCAGTTGTTGTCATTAAATTAATTTTTAGTCTCTCTCTCCCTTTTAGCAAATAGATTTAAGTTGGATCTTGTCCCCTGTATTTGTGACGTGGGTTTTTTCATTTGTTTGTTTGTTTACAGAGGTGTTCTAAGTTCTTCTCTTGGTATTCTCTACACAGGTGCCTGCAGTGCTTGGCTTTTCTTTCACATAGTCATAACTGGCAGGCTTTGTCTCTGCTTGTCCTCGTTCTTCCTTTTAATTCTGCAAATGTATCTCTGGGTTGTTATTTACTCTCTTCAGCGTTAATTTTAAGGCTCTGTAATGTGGTGGTTAAAGTATTTGTATTAAGGTTTTCATGCAGAGTAATATACAAGGGCTGCTTCAAAAGTATTGGCTCCTATTTCATTGTGTTGGCCCACAATGTCAGAGGTGAATGTTGGTGGGATGGCAGCAGAGGTTGAACGTTCCTGCCTACACCCCATTACATTTGATTGCTGTGTGACAGACAGCAGCAGAGGGACAGTCTGACAGAGCTGCATCTGATGTGAGAGTGCGTATGGAGCAAAGATGTGTTACTGAATTCCTCCATGCAGTAAAAATGGCACCCACTGACATTCGTGGACACTTGTGAACGTTGATGGAGAGCAAGCAGTGGGTGTTGGAGCAATGAGGAGTGCGTTTCAGCAGTGGTGACAGCAGTTCACCTCCGCTGGTGCAGGTTTGTACGAGTGTGACATGCAGCTCTTGTTCACTGCTAGTGAAAATGCAGAGCTAGTGGTGGTGACTGTCTTGGAAAAACAGTGTTTTGTAGCTGATAATTTGCTCTATCAAATGGTGTTAGTGTGTTCTTTGCATTTGCTGTAGTTTGCATTGGAATAAATAGGAAGCAATGCTTTTGCAGCAACCTACATATAATTTCCCTTAGGAAGATTTCACACACTGAAGAATACTTGATGTGTATTTATAGATCTGGTTGGGAGAGGTAAAAATAATTAAAAAAAAAAAAAAAGTCCCAGAGTAGCAAATTACTAGTTCCAGTTTTTAAACTGAACATTAAGGTATTCAGTTTACTTAAGGGTAGGGCAGAGTGAGCAGTTGCATAAACACAAGCAAGGCAGTTGGGTCTGCAGCATTAGAGGCAATCTTTTGTTTTCTTGTATGTTTCCTTTGATCTTTCATTGTGTGAATTAAATGTAATTTTCCTTCAATTCTCTAAAAACTTATTTTATGTGTGACTTGAGAAATAAGATATAATGCAGCCATGACTCTTAGGAAAAAAAAAAATATAGAGTAGTTGTATCCATAAATATAGACTGCCTGGAGACTTTCTCTCGCTGTGCTTTTGATTGACAGCTCAGACACTCCAGCTGACAATGCTGGGTTTTAAAATCCAGAGGGTTAGAAGTAGAGCATTCTCAAGTAGGAATTGTTTTTGACTTATTTCCTGCCATTACTTTGTTGCTGCTATACCTAGTTAGAAAAATAACTTTTCCTGAGGGCCCACTACGTAAATTGGAATTAGGAACCTGAGTACAGATGTATTCCTGTATTTGTGTTGTTTGTTTTTTAACCAAGCCTGTGTTTCCCAGTTCCATAGTATCAGGTGTTCTGCCAGTTTTGAAAGTACTTCTCATGAATCTAAGAAATCTTGTTTTCTTGAATAAATATTTGGTTTGCAAAATAGTGGAACGTACGCAAACAACAACAAAACATTCAGGTTTTTCTGAAGTTTAATTATTGGGAAACAGTTAAATGCTTGTACAACAATAAAATGTTTTTTTGTGTATGTGTCCGTTATAGGTTTCATTCGGTCGTGACTTTGAACAGCAACTGAGTTTCTATGTTGAAGCTAGATCTATGTTTTGCAATCTGGAGCCTGTTCTAGTCCAGCTAATTCATGTAAGCAATAGTTTATCTACATTATCTTAATAGATGGGGATATATTTGCAATTCTCCCATTCCCTACCCAGATTATTGGTCACTATCAAAATGACTAACGACCTTACATCAGGTATTTTAGAAGTAGACTTTGATCTCATCTTTCATTTTTATCATCCAGAACTCTCCAAACTTCTTGCTTGACTCTGAGGTCCTGGTGCACGATAGATATCATAGCAACAAAGAAAACTAGTTATACTGGGAGAGATTTCAAGGCCAAAGTACCATAAATGGTACTCTTATGTGTTTGGAATTTGGGCTCTCTCTTATGTAATCCTCTGTATAGCAGTGGGTCTGATCTGCAGACATGGACAGAATCCTGCTGTAATTGGGAAGCTTAATTGCTTTTCAGTGATATGGCAGATGAGCATTTGCTGCAACCAATTCCTTTGTGTGATACACTACATCATATCTCCTTTTAAATCCTACTTTTTTGGTCATGTTTTTTAGTGAGTTGTATGTGATTTCTAGCTTAGAAAAGAGGTGATGCCACTGCATTAGCTGGGAAACAAGGGATAGTTTCAAGTCTTGAATTAATTGAAAACCCTACATTGGCAGACCTTCAGAATCATATTTACTTAAAGAATCAGTCATTAAAATTCTCCAAGTGGGGAGAGAGTAAAAACTAAATAATACAGTGAAGGCACACCATACCTGAATTCTTTTTGACAGTTTCTTTTCTCTAACAGCATTCAGTAAAGCATGCAGTTTGTTATTTGCAAATGACCTAAGAAAGCTGCATGTTTCTTAATGTTTTGCTTTTTTTGTGTGCATGTAGTCTGTGAACCAACTAGCAATGGAGACAAGAAAGGTGATGAGAGGAAATCATTCTAGAAAGACCGCTGCATTTGTCAGGGTAGGTAAGAGTCTAATATGTTTTGAGCCTGTTTTCTAAGCAGTACTAATATCTGCTGCCACCAAAGCTTAGTGTTTGCAAAAGCAGTGTGTTATTTTTTAATTCTGTTTGTAATCTCATTATCTCTCAGTGCCATTGATCCTTAATCTCTAAAACCGAATCACAGAATCACAGAATTGTAGGGGTTGGAAGGGACCTCCAGAGATCATCGAGTCCAACCCCCTGCCAAAGCAGGTTCCCTACAGCAGGTCGCACAGGTCGGCATCCAGGCAGGTCTTGAACATCTCCAGAGAAGGAGACTCCACCACCTCCCTGGGCAGCCTGTTCCAGTGCTCCGTCACCCTCACTGTAAAGAAGTTCTTGCGCATGT
The DNA here is from genome assembly GCF_019238085.1 of Lagopus leucura. Lineage (NCBI taxonomy): Eukaryota > Metazoa > Chordata > Aves > Galliformes > Phasianidae > Lagopus > Lagopus leucura. The sequence goes on along the minus strand of NW_024962257.1, from coordinate 14,648,334 downwards.
TTGTGCGGAACTTCCTATGCTGCAGTTTCCAGCCGTTTCCCCTTGTCCTGTCTCCACTCACCACTGAAAAGAGTCCGGCCTCGCCATTCTGCCCCCCACACCTTAGATATTTATAGACCTGGATCAGGTCCCCTCTCAGTCTCCTTTTCTCAAGGCTGAACAGACCCAGTTCACTCAGCCTTTCCTCATAGGGGAGATGCTCCAGGCCCTTCACCATCTTGGTGGCCCTCCGCTGGACTCTTTCCAAGAGATCCCTGTCTTTTTTGTACTGGGGAGCCCAGAACTGGACGCAGTGCTCCAGATGAGGTCTTACCAGGGCAGAGTAGAGGGGGAGGATCACCTCCTTTGACCTGCTGGCCACGCTCTTTTTAATGCACCCCAGGATGCCATTGGCCTTTTTGGCCACAAGGGCACACTGCTGGCTCATGGCCAACCTGTCGTCCACCAGGACACCCAGGTCCCTTTCCGCAGAGCTCCCCTCCAGCAGATCATCCCCCAACCTGTACTGGTGCATGCAATTATTCCTCCCCAGATGCAAGACTCTACACTTGCTGCTGTTAAACCTCATCCGGTTTTTTTCTGCCCAGCTCTCCAGCCTATCCAGGTCTTGCTGAATGGCAACACAGCCTTCAGGCATGTCAGCCAATCCTCCCAACTTCGTATCATCGGCAAACTTGCTGAGGGTGGCCATTATCCCCTCATCAAGGTCATTGATGAAGATGTTGAATAAGACCGGACCCAGCACCGACCCCTGAGGAACACCGCTAGTATGCTTATGTTTAAGAAAATGTAGATCCAAAGCATCCACTGACAGTTTTGTGTCAAGAAAGGACAACACTGTCTCTATCCCCAGAAGTGCTCATGTTCATTCTAGAAAGCTCAGCTTTTCATACTGTATTTGAAATAAAGCATTTAATTTATGTGTAACTCAGTCACACAGAGAAAGGGAGACAGGAAAAATTAATAAATTCAAATTTCCGTCTCATAGAGCCTTTCAGTATTTAAAGGGGCCTTATAAGAAAGATGGAAAAAGACTTTTTACCAGAGCCTGTAATTGATGGGATAACAGGTAATGGTTTTAAAGTAAAAAAGGGTAAATTTAGATTAGAGGTAAGAAAGAAAATCTTTACTGTGAATGTTGAGGCGCTGGCATGGGTTGTCCGGAGAAGCTGTGGATGCTCCACCCTTGGAAGTCTCCACATTCAGTTTGGGAGGAACTTTGAGTGACCTGATCTCTGCTTCAGAAGAATGTTGGAGCTAGACGATCCTTAAAGGTCTTTTCCAACCCAAATCATTCTATGAAGACAGTGCTTGAATTTCAAATGAAGAGCTCCCTTTGGCTTTAGTGTTTCCAAGGGTAGCCGGAAGAGTTTTGAAATACTCACAAACTCTTCAGGTTCTTTTTGTTCCAGTCTTCTCACCTGAAACATAGCAACAGAGATCAGCTGCTGCTTTATGTGCTGTGAAGGAGTATGTTGTTATTAATGAATGAGTTTTCATTTATGGACTTGCACTTGGGGTCCTGGACAGAGAAGTAACTAAGGTGGCAGCTTGTGTATGGCTGGGAATCACTCATTCCATCTGGATGTTTGGGCTGCTCCAGTTGGTTTAAATCAGCAGCATGCCATGCTAGATCTCATTCCTCCCAGTCGTGCACAGCACATTGCTATAAGGAGTTTGATACGTGGCTTGCCCCTGAGCACCCTACATCTAATAAAAGCACAACATGCTAATGAAAAAAATCAGCTTGTAGCTCAAGACCAAAACCTGGTTACTTAAGAAGGGCTATCTGAGTTAGAGTCATAGATTGAATGTAGAGGTAATCTATGGTAATTACAATAATTAGTAACAAATATTGTTATAATTATTGAAATAATAATGAGAGATACAAAGTTGCTGATTTTGGACTTCACATAATACCTAATTCTTATTCAAAATCTTTCCTTAAACCTATTGACAGATTTGCATTCCTAATCACATATGAAATCAGAAATGATTGCTGTAACTCTTGAGTTAAGAATTTTCTTCAGGTTTGTTTTTTTTTTTACTTTGCTTTAGGCTTGTGTTGCCTTCTGCTTCATTACAATTCCATCTCTGAGCAGCATCTTTACACGTCTTAATTTGTATCTGCACTCTGGACAGGTTGCTCTGGCAAATCAGTGCCTTTCACAAGGTAAGGGAGGAGTTTGTTTACTTAAAGGTTTTCCTATTTCAGAAGTATTTCTAGCTTTGAATAATAATTTCATTGAGATTATAAGTCATGCAAGTATATAGCAGATGTAATTACAAGACTGTTTTACACACAGTAACAATGGAAGCATGTCATATTGAAGCAACTTTTTAGTTCTGTCTCTAATCCCATGGGGTAAATAACTAAGACAACTGATCCTATTTACATACTTGTGGATGTGAGGTGGGCAAAAAAACATGAATGTTTTTCTGCATGATTGTCCAAGAACTCCAATCACAAATAGTGTGCTTTAACATAACTGCAAAAGAAGAAAGTAGTTAATCTGTTAGCAGCACAGAGAATGACACAGTCTAGGAAAAAGCTGGAAAAGATTTAAGACTTAAGCCAATGACAGCAGGAACTTGACATATTTTTTCTTAAATCTGAATTAGTAATTGAAATGGAGCCTGAGTACAGATTTTTCTTCCTGTTAGTTCAGTCTTAAGTAATTTGAAACACTGACAAAAAGTGATTTGTAGAAAAATCTGTAGCTACACCAGAAAGTGTATGTGAGCAATCCATCTATATCACCACTTAATTGTGATCTTGTTCACGTTCATGCTGCAAAGGAAGACAGTTACCTATTCTGAAAGTCTCCTAACTTTAACTGTCTGCAGTATCTTTTCTTTTTGAAATGCTGTCATTCTACTTTATTTTGCAGTTCTAATATTAACTCTGAATGTCAACTCTAAAATGGTAAATGCATTTTCATATACATATTTTCAGTATAAAATTGAAAGCAGTAAATGGGATTAGTTGGCAACATCCTTTCTTGTGTCTGTTAATTCTTTGGTTTATCTCTGCTTTCTTCTGAGACCGTTACGAATGTTTTTGTTTTTGTTTGATGGTTTTAACCTGTGATAACTACAGCCATATTGTCTTGTGCGTTCTGCACTTGATTCACTCTGTTCTTACAGCTACCATGTTTTGTTGCTAGGGCTCCTGCAGTGAATATTTAAAATTCAGGCAGAACTGTGTGCGTGAAAATAAAAATACGTATGTTTTCTAGAAGCTACAGTTGATTTTTCCCACTTGAATTTGACACTGTGAAGGCAATTTTGGCATTTAGAGTTTGGATTTTACTATTGATGTTCAGTAGCAGGTTGTCCCAGTTATAACCAATGTGTGATTGGCTCGCTTGGCAGTGAGCTTCGCTTGCCCTGCCTTACTGTACTACAGTGACCTGGGTAAGATCGTGCTGGTCAGCCTCTTGGGAATATTTATGGCTACTGAAATGAAGGTCAGTCATGCTTTCTTTTGAAGAAAAGCAGCTTAGACCAAATGGGTGACTAAGATGTGGTTGCTTTGGGTTACAAAAGGCTCTTGTTTACCACAGGAATGTATCAACACAGTAAAATTGAAATTGTAGCTGGGTTTCTTGTTGTGTGTACTCTGCCACAGAAGTCATAGGTTATATCTTTGGAAAGGCTTTATCTACAGGAAGGGGAAAGCAATTCCAAGTGCGTTTAACTTGCCAGCAGTCAGATGATTGCAGAATATTGAAAAGGATAGATTTTCAAGTAAGGAGATGCATCGGAATTGGGTATGGGTTCTGCAGTAGAAACCTCTTTGATAGCCTTTTAATACCACTGTAGGGAATAAATGCATGTTTACAGGGAGACAGAGCTGGGATTCATTACCCAGCCTGACTTCTGCCTTGTAGGAGGAATAAAAGGGAAATCTATCTTTTTATTCGCTTACTTGGGTTTCCTTTTCAGTTTGATGTTCTCTCTGCATTTACCAGTAAGTTCCAGCTGCACAAAAAAGCTGACTTAGGATGCTGATTAGGATTTTTTTTAGTACAGGATGATGGTTGTATTTCTTTGTTTTGAATGTGATGCTGCCCATGGAGCAACGAAGAGGGATTTAGGGCAAAGCTGCCTGTTGTGCTCAAGAATGCTGTGCAAATAAAAGATTTGCAAAGTTGGTTGTTGTGAAAATACTATTTTTGCAGTTTCTTTGTACATAACTGAGTTAACAAAAAATAGACTCTTTCCTGTAGAGCTTACCCTAATGAAGCAGCTTACCCTATCATTTGTACCACTTTTTGTTGTCATCACTGTGGTGCAGTGCATCTTTTGTTGAAAACAAAACCAGAGCAGTTTTTCTGTCATATAAAGTCCTTGAGGACTCTGCTCTGCTGCTGCTGGGACCAACTCTGTGATTTAATAATTCTTCAATTTTGAAACTGCACTTCCCACCATTTTTGGGATCCAAGTCTTGTCTGACAGGCTCGTGGCTACCAGCAGCTGTCCTGTCCAGCTCAGGGTGAAGAGGTGATACATGTGCACAGCTGTGAGTGCACAATGCTCTCACTAAACAATGAGCAAGCATCTCTGTTCTGAAATCTTTTAAGGCAGCAGGTGTGCGCAAAGTATCATGAGGTCAAGTTCATGTTATTAACCATTCTTCTGAATTTTAGACCCACAAGCAGAATTGGTGGTGGTTCAGTAACTTGATTCATTTAGCAAGGTTTTACAGTTAAGCACTTGTTTGCTTCCTCAGGAAATTTCTTCTGAGTGTAATTTTTATTCAGAGACATCTCATTTGCATGAGTAATTTAGCTTTTGTTAAACAGGCAACAGTGGCACCAGTCTGTGGACATTTCTGTGATCTGTCTTTGCATATTCTGCTCTATTGTAGTCAGATAAAGCATTCAGATAAAGCATTCTTGAAAGTTTAGTCTGTCTCAGTGTATTTCATGTGTGTAAGGAATAATGATTAATTCATAAAAACAAATTCAAATCCAGTCAATTAACTGATTCCAAATCTGCACCTATCTATTAAAATCAACGCAGCATGAAGGCTTAAGAGTGTGCAGCTAATGATAGTATTAGACTAGGATGTGAAATCACAGAGTGACAGGATGGCTTGGGTTGGAAGGGACCTCAAGGATCATCAGATTTCACCCTGAGCTGCAGGCAGGGCTGCCAACCACAAGGTCAGGAGTAGAGCAGGTCGCACAGGGCCCATCCAGCCTGGCACCTCCAGGGATGGGGCATCCTCAGCATCTCTGGGCAGCGGTGCCAGCACTGCACCACTCTCACTGAAAAACTTCTTCCTGATATCTAATCAAAACCTAAATCTCCCCTCATTTAGTTTAAAACCATTCCCCCTTGTCCTATCGCTATCTACCCATCTGAAAAGTTGATTTCCCTCCTGTTTATAGTCTTAAATATAAAACTGAAAAGTACAGCATGTGATCCGATGGTTCACTTGGTAGTGGGACGTGTTTGCATGTAGTTTTCCTTTCAAGACTCCAGCTGCTGCGTTTTGCAGTTTGTATTCTTGGATTTCTTTTTAACTTGAAAAACCTTACAGTGAGTTTAGCTCTTGTAGTGGGTTGAGTTTTCACTTTAAATATGTTATTAAATTGGATTTGACAGGATGCACTTCTGTTGGTAATAGGATGATTTTTCTAAATTGTCAATATATCTAATGCCAAAAAAAAAAAAAAAAAGTAAAGTTGCCTGCTGAGCTAGATAAGGGGAATTAAAAAGACTGTTTCCTTTTTTTAATGGAGAAGATGTGCAAGTCATAACAGTAAACAACATTGGCTAAAGTGGGGCTCACACTGATCAATTACCAACAATTGGAGAGCCACAGCTGACCTGCTTCCAACTGCAGGAGTCTGTGTTCCTCACTCTCAGTACTGAGGGGCCATAGTAACACTCCCAGAGCTGGTATCTGATTCTTCCATTTCCCTCTTGCGGATCACAAAGTTGCCTGCTGGATTTGCCATGTGGTTATCCGAGTAATTGGTTGTACCCACCCAAGAAGTTAAGTACTAGAATTGTAATTGTCATTTTTCTTGCAATAGGTTTTCCTTAATATGGCATAATTGGAACAGAAATGTGAATTTGTGTGTGTAAAGGCTAATAATAACAACAAATGGAGCTAGTAAGCAGCTGTTACTATTGAGAGCTTTTGCAGAGGACAGGAAAGAATCTAAAATGAGAAAAGTCATTGCATGATTTGGAGAGAGAGGCTCAAAAATACATAGAGATTGGTTTTTTAAACTTAATGTGTTCTATTGAACTATTGTGGGGAAAGGATTGAAATTAAAAACTAATCTAGCAGAGAAAAATAGCCTTATTTTCATTTTGGATCAGTTCTCCAGTTCTATAGGGAGGAAGGCACAGTCTTAGGTTGACATACAGCTGGAAAGTAATAGTAAAAAAAAAAATTCTTAGCTGCACAAATGCAAGGAATTTTTCTTAATGCAGATCTAGTATGTAATATTTCTATGCATTAAGTGCATGTTTTCATATTTCATATTTTCATATGTTAGAGAATCCTGGTGACAACGTGGGCTTCAATTCAGTTTCTTTCATACGGCCCATAGGTAGAAATATTGTTATAGAAGACACAGATTCCATAGCAGATCCCTAAATCAGCATTGGCAAAAGGTTGTTCCCATTCCCCACACCCCCCAGAATTTCTGATAATTTTTCACCTTCAAAGAGAAAAAAATAAATTGTCGTGTCTTCCCTGAGCCTTCCAAGTGGCTCTGCCTCTTGTATGCCTGCTCTTCCTGTATGATAACCTAGAAATATGTGTGAAAGAATTGCACAGCGGGAGCAGGGGAACAGAATTAGCTTTCTGATATGTTCTTAGATTGTACTGAACTTCATTTTGAGGTCTGTCTAGTACAGTGCGTCTTCAGTCAGGTGGATGTCTGTCCAGGTGTGCTGTTCAGAATGTATTAAATATGAATACTGTTTCCTTTGTCTACAGCTCCCAAAGAGTTTTTAAAATAAAATTAATAGACCATTTTCAGTGATTTTTGTCCTGGATTTGTTGCTTGTATCTCTAGAGAGCCAATTAAGGGCCCCCTGAGCTTTTTTCCTTTAACTAAGTCACACACCAGTGCTTTGGAGGGGCATGCTGCCAACCTGGAATTATGAATTCTCATCAGTCATGCTTTCTGTCATAGAGAGTGCTTGACTAGATTGAGATTAAATGCATGCTTCATTGTGTCACTCTTCTGGATTTTGAGACATGGGTATTATTTTAATTGCATGTATTTCCTCCCTGTGGAATTGCTGCTTTTGCCTGTCAAAGAGAAGACAGCATGATTCCAGCTGTTGGTCACAGCATTAGCAGGTGGATATGGATGATGCAGCTTGCTGGTAATGTTTGTTGAGCAGTGCTTTCATTTCAAAGGCTGTGAAACCTTTGCCACACTTCAGAAGTAATATGCTGTGTGAATAATGTAATTTAATTGATTCTTCATGAGTTATTTCAAACCTAATGTTGTCAAACAAAAATTTATCGAACATGGAGAGTCTGTTCTCATAATCATCGGGTGCCAGTCAGTAGGTTTAGCAAATGCAGACTTTAATTCTGAAGCATACCCAGTGCTTAACATACTCTAAATATCCATTGCTCTGGTTTTTAGATGTAACAAGCAGATTGCAAAATGAATTCTTGTGCTACTACAGACAATGTTCTCTAATTCTGCTAGGCTTCAGCCGTGCTTTGGAAAAGTGTAGCATGGAATATTTAGTAAGTAATTTTTAATCATGTTCTAATTATGCTTCATCGTGTTTTCTCAATAGAATTATATAACTATTAACAAAGACTCCAACCTTTTGTATTGCCTTGAAATGTGTGTGCAGCTTACCTGCTATGTATTGTGACAATTTCAGTCATCTTCAGGTTTTTTCTTACTGCATCTGTTGGAGTTGATAAGTTCCTAAAGAGTCTGTGTCAGTATGGTCTGTTCTGATAAGGAAATAAACTCTTATCTCAGTGCCTTTTTAACCTGGAAGGATAAAGAGAAGGAATCGGGAGGTCAGGACTGTGTTTTGGGTAGAGAAGGACATCATACATAATTACTACAATAAACAGAAATGACACAATGACAATTCTGTGTTTCCATTAATGGCCTAACGATTACTTGCCTTCTTGGCAGCTGTTCAGGGTGTGTTTTTCAGGAAAGCAACCATAATGACTCCAGAATTTTTCATGAGTGTAAATAGTTTATTTTGAGCTTATCTTCCTGTATCTACAGCTATGCTGTTTTCCTGTTTCTTTCCCCACAGGCTTTACTAATACTAGATTTTGTCAGCTGTTTTATTGCTCAGAATCATGAGCTCCACCAGAAGCTCTTTGTAGTCATGCTCCAGAGCACTCTGTAACGTTGTCACCTCTTCTCTGTTCAGCCCTGTTCATGGGAGGACACATCTTTCTGCAAAGCCTAAAGGAACCCAGTGGTCGTTTCACTTCTCTGTGAGACCTTGTCGTATTTATGCTCTTTTCCCCATCCATTCAATACTTGTATAGGTTTTGCATCCTCAGAGAGCTTTCCCTCTTATCTTTTGTTAGCTTAGGTTGGCTTTTCATTTGTTTATTTTTGAGCCTTTTATATGAAATATATTGTTAAAAGCTATGTAAAAAATCTGAGGATTTGCATTGGTTGGATCACCGAATGGAGATTGGCAGGTTTTTTTTTTTTTAAAAAAAAAAAACTTCAGAGATTTGAAGAATTGCTTTCTCTGCAAAGTTTATAGTAACTTTTGAGTCATGTTGCTTTGTTTGGTTTGGTCTTTAACTAATGGACTTCTTTTTAGAGGTTGTTGATAGTATTTTCCCTTTGTCTTTAAAGGTTACTTCAAATTTCAGCCTGACCCTCTAAATTCCTAGTTATAATTTTTTTAATGTACTTTTGTGTGTGTTTACTAACTTCAGGATAAAAAATCTTTCATCCGTTGTTCTTTGTCAGAATGTGTGATCTCTCTGTATGTATTTTGCCTTCTACTTTTTTGCCTCAATGTGCCTTTGTCTAGAAGTGTCAAGGACTCGGAGTAGCAACGTGCTAGCCATGTAATTACATCGTTGTGTGGTTAATTGATAATATAACTTTACATAATACATTGCAGTTCACCAAATCACAGTACGTCTGTTTTCTTATTTTGTCTTTGTTATTTCAGAATCTTTGTAGTTTGTAGAGAGCGGTGTTTAGACAGTTTTAGGACTGGGAACGTTCAGTAAATCAATAACTCAAGGGCAAAACACACTTCCATTATGTAGCACATTTCTCACTGTGACCTCACTGATGTTGTAAAGAGAAAAGAGTTCTAAATGTCTGCAGAGCTTGGTTATTAAAACTGCCATGCATTAGTTTACTTAAAGCCAGCAACAAAAACTGCACCTAACTGCACCTATTAGTTTTTGCACTAGAGCACAAGGCTTCATTAAGTTCCCAACATCTGTCAGAAGTGGAAGCAAAACCTTTTGAAAATACTGGGATGGGCTTAATGGTGTTGTAGGATGTGACGGTGATGTGGAACGCAGACGGCTGCGTGTGGTCCCTGATCTTGTCCTTTGGATGGACTTGGCCTTCTGTAACTTATCTGTGACTAAAAATAATTTGTGTAGGCATCCCAGACCTATTCCCTTCTGCTCCTTAAAGGAATGCTTCAGGAGCTTAATTTTTTCCTATCTCTACTAGTTTTGTTTCCTTTTTTTTTTTTTTTTTTTGCCTGTCTGAAATCTTTTATTAGTATTGTTTAATGAATTGTCTTGCTAATGATGCAGCAAATATAAGTTAAATTTTTGCCTGTAAAGATTGATACATGGAAGTATATGGAGATACAAAAACGTAGAAAATAATTAAATATGCGTGTAGGTGCGTCCATGAACATCACAGAACACTGAACAGTAATTTTTTTTCCTGTAGCAGAATATTACTGGAAGTTCTGACTTGGGTGAGACTGTTAGTTTTCCTGGCCTGAAGGTCAGTGTGTATGCTCAAGGGAAAGATGTGTGGAGTTACAGACAATCCAAGAGAAGGAGCTGCTGTGAAAGGATAAATTTGGCAAGGCACGATGTTTGTCATGTGCAGTGCACAAGATTAGCAGCAGTCTGGGAAGACTTTTATCAGGATAATTTGTTGTGGTGAGCAGGCTGCTCTCCACATAACTGACTTAAGTGGTTCACTTTAGAAGCAGTGTTGTACTTTTGGCAGGTGAGGAAACGGCATGCTTCTTCAGAAGAGGATTTCATCTTCTTCCCATTTTCTTTTTAATCAAGAACAAAACATCTTTATAGCTTTTAGGTAATTATGGCTCCTTATGCCTTTTGGATACCAGGAAAAGTTGGTGCATGGTTTTAACTTGAAATATGTCTGGAGTAGTAGCTTTATAAATGGACTTTTAAAAGATGTAGAGAAAGCACTCTTACATAAAATCATAATCAGTGCAATTCAGAATTAAATACCAGTGGTTGTTTTGTACTTAGTAATAGCCAACACTTCTGTTGACAGCGTTGGAAGTGAACTTCTACTCCAAACTTGGAGCATGTGATGCGCACAGTGGCACCTCTCCACAGAAGACTGGTGTGGTAGTGTTTGCAGGAGAGTTACTTTTCTGCAAAATCTTTAATAAAACCTTTGCAATAATGTGAACTCACTTTATTTTTGCTTCTTATAAGAGGATGAATGTGCTTTAGTTCCCGAGTAAGAACCATTCTGTAGTTAGAAAAGATGAGGTGTACTCAGCGATCATCTTCTCATTTGCCAGTACTTTTCTGGAGGTACCTAAGTAAAACCTCTTTCTTATCGATAGAAAAAGCAACTGCCGTTTTGTTCTGTCACTTTTTTGTTTACCATGCTGCATTGTATTGTGTCCTCTTATGAAATAACTTCAGAAGGCAAGAGTGCACTCTGTGCAGACATGTATGCTTTGGTATGCAGACTGTTTTCTGACATGGCTTTTCATTTTCTGTTTGCTTGTTTTGATTATAAGGTGATGTGGGGTGCAACTTTTTTCCCTATATAGAAAACTGTGAAAGTGATACCAACTCATTTACATGTGCTGGAATGAACATCTGCTGTTACTTTCCTTCCTCTAGTAAAGCTCAGAGGAAGATCGCTTACCTTCCTTTGGGTTGGCTATGTAAACTAATATGTTGTTTAAAATAAATAGAAAACATTCCTTCACCTCAAATTAAATGTGCAAGATTTGGAAATATGAGGTTTGACTGAAGGAGTCTTGTGTTCCAAGTTCTGAAAAGTTCAGGACTCAAGCACTCATATGCTGAAAAGAAATAAGAGTCAGAACAATTAGTTTTTCCAAAGCAAATGTTTCACTGGTATTCCTCAAGAGCTTAAATAGATATCAGGCAGTACTATATTTAGCAAATTTGCTTGGAGTCTCGTGTGCTCAAATGAATCTGCCAGTGTGAGCTGCGCTCCCGGAAATGGCTGTGCATGCTTGTCAGCAGTTATCTCTGTTCCCACCTAACACCCCTTGTCTTCTGCCAAGAACCCTCTTTGCTGAAATTTGATTTCATGGCCTCAGTCTGTGTTCTTGTAAAATAAAAGATGAATATAGTATCAACTTTGGAGTATTCTTTAAATTATATGGCTGAAAAACTTGAATGGAACTTTTGGATATTGATGATATGATGAACTTTTGGATTTTGAATGATGCTTTTGGATATTTTGAAACGTAGCCAAGAGAGTGCAAAAGAATGTTGCTGTCAGAATTTTTTGTGCAATGAACTCATAGCCTATAAGAGCACCTACATGTGCTAAGAGGAATGGTAGTGTTTTCAATTTGTGAATATTAACTTAATCATAAGCTGAGTTCCAGTGTTTGTTTTTTGTAGGGTTAGAGACATAGCCAAGAGCTATGAAAAATCTCTTAATAGCTGCCTGTAAATAGCAATAATTCAAATACTGTGTTCATATTTTAATGATGGTGAGTAAACACTCAGATGAAGTTGGCTGTATTTTCTTAGAATTTTAGCAGCCCTTTGTGGATGGATTAGTGTGTGAGTTAGTGTGATCTAATGCATACCACCCCCCTGCCCTTCTGGTTCCCTGTACTTATGTCATAAGCCATTCTTCACCTTAATTTTGAATTGTGAGGGTTTGTTTTTTTTACGTTATTTGTATTTTTTTATGTGCTTGCATTTGAAACAGTGATGCCCTGTCATTAAGTAAACCAGAAGAGTGATAATTTCAGATGTCTCCAGCAGTGTAGGGATGTTTTAAAAAAACAGCATTGTCAGAATTAACATAGATTTTGCCTTCTGAGTCTTGAGTTTCTTCACAGATAAGCATACAATCACTATTTGTAGTCTGTTTGAAACAAACCCTAAGCAACCATCATATCACAGACTTGGCTGCCTTATCGGTTGGACTGATAATACAGCACCTCTATTTTTGTTTTGTAGCTGATGCTTTTTTCAAAGCTGCAGTGAGCCTTGTTCCTGAAGTGCCAAAAATGATCAGTGTAGATGGAAAGATGCGACCTTCTGATGCCTTCCTCTTGGAATTCCTTTGTAACTTCTTTTCCACATTATTGGTTGTTCCAGTAAGTTGCTTTTGTGTTTAGTGTATGTTTCATTTAATGTAAACTTTCATTGTGTTCTGGCATACACTCGTTTTTCTATCTGCCGATTGTAGTTCTTTCCTCTTTTATTCTCCTCTTTCCTGACCAAGTACAGGGTGAATCAGCTTAGTGTTACTGTTTCAATCCTCGTAATTAGAACGGTGTATTCTGCTTTTTCCAATGGCAAGGGGTCTCCTCAGCCATGCGTTTCGTGGAGGTGCTAACTTGTTAGAGGGGGAAGGCTCATTGCCACTGTGGTTGTACTCCACTGACTACAGAAGATGCTGAGGAGAGCTGTGTCGGAACTGGATGCTCCTCAGAAAAATGGCTCAGGTGATTACAGGAGGAAGATCCAAACTCTCAGATTCAGTAAAGAACTCGCAGTGGCATTATAGGGTTCAGTAACTAGCTTCCACCATTCCTTTTTCTATTTACTTTGAAGTGCAGACAATGAGAAGGAAGGGTTCCAAGAGGACTGAAACTTGTCATACAAGTGTTGGTGGCATTGCACCAGCTGCAAGCTGGAATAAGCTGGGTGCAGTATTAAAACTGCTTGCAAAAAAAATCATGGTTTACATAGAACGCATCTTTGTAACTGTATTCCTTTCCTATTAAAAGTTTCTTGATTGTGACTTTGACTTCCCAGTGTAAACGTTCTCATAAAACTCATATGAGTAATACACTTGTTTCTTACTGACATTATTTGAATTAAAAAAATTCTACCCAGTAGGTGATTTTAGGGCCCTGGGTTTTAAGAAGCTGACAATTCCGCATCACTCCCCCATGAGTATAAAACAAAGCCTTTCAAAGTGTCTCTGTGAGGGCTGCATAGAGAATGTTTATTATTACGGGAAAACGAGCATTTTGGTATGAAACTGGAACACAATCATAGAATATCCCAAGTTGGAAGAGACCCATAAGGATCATTGAGTCCGACTCCTGGCAGTTGGACTGTGAGTTCTCAAAATGGGGAAGAGATTTTTAAAAGGATTTTCTGAAAGCACACTTCAGGGGAGGAGTTGCCAGTTTTTGTTTGTATTGTGGTTTTTGCTCACACAGAGTTAACACTGTGACTTGAAACCGCCAAATGCCTCATAATAATCTTCATTTTGTTTTGGGATTGGTTGGAGCTTTGCTTTGGGTGTTTGGTTTTTTTTGGTTGCTTATTTTCTTTTCTGTAGGACCATCCAGAACAAGGAGTGTTGTTTCTTGTGCGAGGATTACTAAATGTGATCCAGGATTATACTTGGGAGGATAACAGCGATGACAAAGTCAGGATTTACACTAATGTTTTGCATCTGCTGTCTGCAATGACTCAAGAAACATATATCTACCATGTAGATAAAGGTAACATGTTTGCCTGTTCCATCATGCAATTTGCAGTATTCCTATACCTAGTTAATGAAGATCAGTGTTACCCAATTTTCCCATCCAGGTTCACATGTTGTGGGTTAAAATGATCACAGGAGGTGACTGCCAAGCAGATATCTAGTAAATAGACCTGAATCTGATATGAGAATTCTACATTTATGGGCTTTTTGTGTCTGAAGTATCAACCTGATTTATACTTATCACTGATGTTTCATTCACACACATTAACACCAATTCTAAGAATATAATGCCTGGTTTTCATTATTTAAGTAATGTATTTGCTGCTTTGAAGGCACGTTTTCAGCTTCGGCAATTGTAATAGCTTATAAAAAAAAAAATCTTCAGAATAGCTGGAAAATATTCTACAGATCTTTTTTTAAGTGTCTGTAGTCTTTCTGTAATAGCATGATATTTTGATGGCTCTGGTGTTGAGAGTTTTCATAGAGAGGTCCCCAAATTGTGATACAGTGACAGTTAATTCTTTCAAAGAATACGAGCAAGATGAGTCACTATGAGAGACCAAGATATTTCAGAGTTCTCTTTTGGTTGCACAGGGCTTTCAGGCGGCGGCAGGCTGGGATCCATTCTGCAGCAGTCTGTCAGAGTTACCAGCCATGACAAGAATATCTCTTGCAGTCAGCGGTGTAGAAGCTGGGTCTCAGTTGAATAACTGCTCTGCAGTGGACTTCCTGTTCACATTTCTCATGGAACTGTGGTTGACCTGCTTTTGTTTTCATTAGATTTTTATATGTGCAAAAAAACTGCATAAACCCAATATGAGATATTCAATTATATTTCAACAGAGAGAGAGTTGAGAGTATGAATTAGTGATTTCTCCATGCAGTTGGACAATGGTTCAGATCAGGTATCTTAACTTCTTAAAATGAAGTTTACCTGAGAACGAAGGATAAACTTTTGCTTATGTGATGTCTGCTTTACCCATAGTACAGTTAAGTTCACAAATTTCTTATAACCTTTGTCTTAGAGCAGTATAAATAAATAAAGCCAGAATTAAAAGTATCAGTTGTATAAATTCTAGAAACTTCAAAAAAGAACAATCTTTCAAGGTCTCAGAAATTAAAAATGTGCTTTCTGCATTTCTTTCCAGCACATAAGATTTTACTGTAGGAAAGGACATAATTTATTTTTAAAATGTATTTTCCATTGAAAATCTTGTTTGCACCAAGTAAAATACAAACTTTGGCCAAGTCCTGCTGCTATTGAAAATGATGACCAAGCTTTTCTAACAAGGAAAATGTGAACACTGATACCATTTTCTTCCCTAGTGTTTGAGTGTAGCAGGTATTTTTGGACCTGGCTGCATCCAGGAATATAGGAGTGGTTTTAGTCTAGGAGATTCTTTTAAACTGTTACATTCTTAGAATCAAGAGGACATAGTAGGCAGCCAATTTCAACAAGATTATTTCATTTGCTTAGTGAAGGAAAGTCATTTTATAAGATCTGGTCTTCTATAAATTGCTGGTATTTTCAGTAACAAACTCATAACTCTTGAGATAGGCCTAATCTTTACTTTATCTCTGCAGTGGATTCCAATGATACCCTGTATGGTGGAGACTCCAAGTTCCTGGCTGAAATCAGTAAACTATGTGAAACAGTAATAGCACAGATTCTGGATCATCTCAAAACCCTTGGAAAGGAAGAGGTATGTCCATACTTCAACTGGATTTAATGCAAAACCAAAATTACTTTGGAGTTGAGTAAACGGACCGCCTTCTTGGCCAGGTTTGATCTTTTTGGAAGTTCTGGAAGCTTTACAATGAGAGGGAATCAGTTTTCTTGTTTTACTTAGTTTTACTTCTTTAAAGAAGTTAATTGATCGTGTATATAGACTTGTGGTAGAAAGACCTAATGAAGGTTAAGAGTTTCGAATTTTCTAATCTGAATATTGGCATAGTCTGGGTTGTGGAAACATGACACTCTGTGTGGGGCAACATATAGATACCTTTATAAAGAAAAGGTCTTTGGAATGAGTGAGCTTCATGATGCAATCCTTGTCCTTAGCAAACTGGAGATTGTGCCACGCTCACTTATTTGTGGTGCAGAATCTGCTCCTTGTCCATCTCTCTTGTATCCTCCTGGCTGTCACCTTTCTCTCTCTGTAAATAAGCCATATTTTCTTGCCAGCTAAGTTATTTTCCTGAGATGTCCCATTCTGTAATAAGCAAAATGGGAGTTCATACTTAATGGTAAGTGCAGTGGAAATCTCCTTAAATTTGTACAAGTTTTGGATCTCAGACCATAGAAAGAGAGGTGCAGGGGGAGGGAAAACATGTTTTGTCTCTAACCTCTAAATGTGTGTTTTATTTGTTCAATATGAGGTAAAGAAAACTCTTGGCATTTCATTGGATTTCTTGATTGGAGTTGTAGAGTCTGGGAGATGAAACACTGTACCAGTTTGTGTATGGAGGGCAGGTGACCCGTGTTTTTCAGTGAAATCGTTCTGCTAACTTGCCTCTTTCTGAGGTTGAGCCTCGAGTTGCTCCTACTGAGCTACTGAATATTGATTGCAGTCTTGTGGGCTTGTAGAGGGAGGTGGGAAGGCCGGAGATAATAATCTGATGCAACTTTTAAAGTACCATGTTTCCCAGTAGCTTGTGGTGTTTACAGAATGTATAAGGCATGATATGCCAGTTTGGAGACCTCTGTTACGAGTGCAGTTAGTCTTTTCACTGCTTTTGCTATATTGTTTACCCTTGTTAAGCAACCATAGAGGTGTAAGATGCTTTGGCAGGGGGGTTGGACTTGATGATCTCTGGAGGTCCTTTCCAACCCCTACAATTCTGTGATTCTGTGAAATCCTTTGGAAATGCCTTTACGTCATTGTATTCATGACCACTGTGAATGGCAATTCTTTTTCAGAGCTGCTACAGGAAAGAAAAAGACGCTTTGCTAAGTGGTGTCCGAGCAGATGTTGGCAGGAGATTTTAACAGTTTTCTGGGCAGTGGGTCGCGTATGAGGGATTTCTTATGTCTGAATCCCATATGGAGTATGTGGGTGAGGATGTTTGTATGGCTGTGTGTGTGGTTTCTGAGAGGCTTTTTTTCAACTTTCAAGCTTAATTTGAGAGGTTGTTATTTCTCTGATGTATCTGTTATATAGAAAACTGGATTTAAAGCTAAGCAGCATGGCTGTAATTCCTGCCCTGCCTTTGTCTCACTGTGTCTTGGATTTATTCCTGTGTCCATCCTTACTTATGGAGTATTTAATTTGCTTTGTTGTGTAAAAGTCCTTGAGAGATTTTGACAAAAAAAAAAGTTCTGTAAGAATGAATGTTTTTTGGAGGAAGCTGTTGTTGCTGAGGAAATAGAGGTGACAGTATTGTCATAGCCCTCTGTTGGTACTGACATAGGACCTAGCATGAGATCTCTGTGGCGTTTTCATTGCCTTGGTGACAGTGACCTTATATTATTCATCAGCTTGGCCGCGTGTTTAAACAAACAGACCTCTGATACTGAGTTTTAATTGGTTCATTCCCTTTCAAAACTACTGAGGAGAATAGTAGGTCCTCACAATAAAAGGCTTTCACCAGAATGGTGGTTTGGAAGAGAGCAATGCTGCTTCAGTCAACTCAGTGTGGTCCTTTTGCATTATTAAAGAATCCTTCATCTGTGTTACAGTGCTTGAAGTACAGTTCTCACTTCTGGACAGTTCAGTGTAATGCAAAGAGGTGCCCTGCCAGCCCAGAGACTTGGCTGGGCTGACCCATGCCGTGCCCTGAGGCAGCGCTGTGGCCATGCTGAGCTCTGTGGGTGCCTGGGCTCTGTTGTGGGACGCTGCAGTGCTGGGCAGCCTGCACAGGGAGCAGCGGGCCAAAGTGAGCCACAGCTTTTCTCAGAGAAAGCTGGAGGTATCCTTATGCCATAGGTGTCTGGAGAAAGTCTTTAAAGACAGGAGTGAGTGACTGAACCACTAGCCAGAAGGTCACGAAAACAATTACATATTCTGTTGTGAGAAATGTTGTATTTTCTTCTGCTTAGCTGTATGAAACTTGGACATTGCTCTGCACTTTGGGGAGCCTGAGGTCACATAATTGAGTGATGATTTGTTGTGTTTTCTTTTCATTCTGTGGTGATCAGCATTATTCCACGGGTTTTGGAAAATGCAGCTCCTGGGGGCAGCTCCTCTTGGTGTGGGGATTGTCAGTCCCGTGGCTCTGCGGCTGCCGAGCAGCTGATGGCTCCTTTTTGTGTGCAGCCTCTGAACGCACACTGCAGGTCAGCATGCAGCACAGCCAGAGCTGCCAGCAGGCTGGCAGTGTGCTGGCATGCATCACTCCCCTGGGTGGCAGAGTGGTGCCATGTTGCACAAACATGCCTGCTGTCACCAGGACCCTTGTCTGACCCTGCTGGTTAGTTTTCATACACGGATTTACTGCACATTTGTGCCTCTCTCTCTCTCTCTCTCTCTCCCTGTTGCACTGTGTAAATGGGAACTGGGTGCCAAAATGCTGTCTGAGATGACTGTGCCTACCCCAGCATGATGGGAGTTAGCATGTGTCTCTTCCAGCTTTTTTACTGTTTCAAAGTCATTTTTTTTTTTTAAGTACTTATGTTTCCAGTTAGTCAAAACATCATCCCTACTTTCAAGAATGGATGATCTGCTGGTGTTGTTACTGCCTGGAAAGCCTTGCTAGTTATGTCCAGTTCTGAGTGCTGCTGCATTTGTGTTCTGCCCAACAATTTCAGGGCTTATGAGAGTGCCTCCAGAGACCTCCTTAAAGGTTGGAGGTGCTCAGTGGAAAATGCACAAGCATTAGATAGTGGGGGAAAAAAAAACCAAAATGTAGTTAAACACCCTGTTTTGCCAGTTCAGCATAGATGGTGACAGGAGGGAGGCTGCGTGTAACACTGACTAGCAGGCAGTACACTGTATCTTTTTCCCTGAAGGATGGCAATCCTGTGAAAGAAATACTGTAGTAATATTTAAGCATTGACAACTATTTTTCTGTTTACTGTCATTCAGAGTGGCATCTCTGTTCTTTGTGTTAACATTCCTGGACTAGACTGATTGTGTTCCTCTGCCTGGTAGGGAGTATGGTTCAACACTTCGAAATAATGGCTGCTGTTTCAGCTAATAAACCAATTTTGGAGCTACTGGGATGAAAGATTCTGAAGTAGGTAACTGTTAGAGGAAGAAAGAGCTGTCTTCCTGATAGCTCCATGTAATCAATTCAGTGTTTACAGAACATTTTCTGGGCCCTGTAGCAGCTCTGGGCATTCTGTGTGTATGTGCAACTCATCAGATTTTCTCTGCATCTACTGCTGTGTGGCTGATACACAGTAGTAACCACTCTTACACTTCTCAATTGGAGCACGCTGTGCCCTCTTTTCTAGCTTGCCAATTCTTTAATGGCATGGCTTTCTGCTTTTACAGAAATATCTGGGGGACTGATGGCAGTCTGTGTTTCTTTGTTTAGTAGCATCTCACCTCGCTTCTGCTGACAGTGAGAAGTGAAATTAATTTGCTTTTGGTCCCTTAGGGAAAGGGCAGAGGCTGTGTGGCTGCACTGGTGGTGTCAGGAGAGCACAACTTGCACTGATCACACCGCTTATCCCAATTTTTGCCTCATTCCCTCTGTAGTCTTGTACCTGAGTGCAGTATGTTAGCTATCCCACCATATATTGAACTGAGAGGGCTGAAGTGAGTATCAAGTTCAGTAATCAAGGTGCTGAGCTGATAGTTCTAGTTACTGCCTTGCTATTGTGGATAAGATGCAGCTTTGGTTTTGTCAGGGGCCTGTTTTCAGCCAAAACCAAAGGACAGCAGCAGCAAAGCAGTATAAAAGAGGTGCTGTGTGTAAGATGCATCCAACAATAATCTGTCTTCAGTGCAGAATTGTCAGTGCTGGAGAGCTGCCCTGCAGAGTCTGAAAGGCAGTGGTGTTCCTCATGGTAGGTTACAGCAAAGCACTGGTTCTCCTCGAGCTCCCTCCTAAAAATTGTAAGGAAATTAATTACTAAATTAATTACTAACATGGTACAGGTGTGTTTCCTTAGAAGAAAAGCAGGTTAAAAAAAAAAAAACAAAAAAAAACAGGAAGTCACCCTCACTGTGAAGTTCATCCACATATTTGTGTGGAACTTCCTGTGTTCCAGCTTTTGGCCATTGCTCCTTACGCTACCATAACACACCACTAAGACCCTGGCCTTGCCTAATTGCCTCCCACACCTTAGATATTTATAAACATTGATCAGATCCTCTCTCAGTCTTCTCTCTAGGCCCAGGTGTCTCAGCCTTTCCCTGTGCAAGAGATGCTCCAGGCCCCTATATTGTCTTTGTTATCCTCCTCTGGACTCTTTCTAGGAGATTTTTTTTTTTGAACTGGGGAGCTCAGAACTGGACATGTGGGTTGACTCATAATTATCTTTTTTTTTTTTTGTTTTATTTGGAATGGAATGTGGAAACTGTGTCCATATTCCTGCAGCTGTACTGCTGTGTATTTCAAAACAATTATCTGTCCCTTGCACTTGCAAGCAAACTTAGAGAGGTTATGCTGGGATGACTGTATGATAACACAGGAATTCTTTTCTCATTATAGACTCTGAAGCGACAAAGCCAGCTGGCACTCTATTTCTTCAACACGATTTTAGCTCATGGTGATCTACGAAACAACAAACTAAACCAGCTTTCAGTGAATCTCTGGAATCTTGCCCAGAAACATGGCTTTGCTGACACCAAGACAATGGTAAGGAGTACGTACTGCAGAGAAATCGGTTAAGATTTTCTTTAGCTCCTTTTGTGGGAAAAGGCAATCCTATATAGGTTGATCCAAAAGTAACACCTCCTATTTATTTCCATGGAAACAACAACAGATACGAAAAGCACAGTAATGTTGTTTGATAGAGCAAATTCCCAGCCACAAGAAACTATTGTTGTTTTAACATAGTCATCACTGTTAGCGATACATTTTTGTCACTGATGAAATCTGCAGAGGTGACCCAGTGTTGTTGCTAGGAAAATATTGCCCACACAGTCCACCTTTCAGCTGCCTGAACAGATGGAAGTTAGAAGGTTCTGAGTATGGACTATATGGTGGGTCTGGTTGGAGAGTCCAGTCAAGGTTAGCAATGTGCTGCACAGTCTTCAAACCAGTGTGGAACCTGGCATTACCCTATGGCGAGAGAAGGGCTGTCTTCTGCTCTGGCCTGACTGTAGAAGTTTTAGCCTTCAGCTCAGTCAGCATCACAGTGCAGTGGTCAGAGCTAAGGGTTTGCCCAGGTTCCAGGAAACCCCTCCCCTTTTCCATCCCAGAGGACAGTGCACATCACTTGTCTTGCTGAGGATTTTATCATCGACTTTTTCTTCGATGGGGAATTCACACATCACCGCTCCACGGATTGCCCTTTGACTCTGGCACACAGTAATCTCATCACCAGTAATGATTCAATCTAGGAAACTCTTGCTCCTTCATCTTGTATCAGTTCGATAGATCCTGACAAAATTGCATATGGTGTTCTTTCTGTTACTTTGTGAGCATTTGTGGGAACCACCTGGTGCAGACTGTGAGATTTTAACACTTATACCATGGTTTCCAAAACTGAGGCCAATATTCAGCTCTTATAGAATCATAGGTTCCTAGGTTGGAAAAGACCTTAAAGATCGAATTGAACCACAACCTAACCATACTACCCTGACTCTAACAACCCACCTCTAAATCATGTCCCTGAGCACCACATCCAAACAGTTTTTAAACGCATCCAGGGATGGTGACTCAGCTACTTCTCTGAGGAGCCTGTTCCAGTGCTTAACCACCCTTCCTGTAAAGAAGTTTTTCCTGATATCCAACCTAAACTTCCCCTGGTGCAACTTAAGACCATTTCACCTCGTCCTGTCACCAGTGAGAAGAGACCAACCCTGCTCTCGCTGTTGTCACCTTTCAGGTACTGGAAGAGAGCAGTAAGGTCTCCCCTCAGCCTCCCCTTGCCCAGATTAAACAGCCCCAGTGCCTTCAGTCTCATCCTATAGGCCATATTCTCCAAGCCCTTCACAAGCCTTGTTGCCCTTTGGACCTGCTCCAGCACCTCCATGTCCTTTCTGTGTTGAGGTGCCCAGCCAGCTTCGCCCCGTGAAGGACAGTGTCAAAGGCTTTACTGAAGTCCAGGTAGACCACTTTGACAGCCTTCCCTTCATCCATTAAGTGGGTCACCTTGTCATAGAATGAAATCAGGTTTGCACACAGTTCTCTGGTTGTGACCAGCTGATTTGTGTCGATTAGCTGATTGAGACTCTTTTCATTTTGTGGTGTGAGAGCTGTGCAAGGCTGTCCAGAAAATCAGTTGTCTTTCATGCTGCTGTTGCCGTTGCTGAAACATCCCCCATCCTTCACTGTGTTAACACCTGCTGTTTGGTCTGCACAGACTTTTAGCAGATACTGTTGAATATCAGTGGGTGCCGTTTTATTCACATGGAGGAATTCAGTTCCACCTCTATGCTTTATCTGCACTCGCATGTCAGACACTGTTCTGTAAGACTACAAAATGTGATGGGATATTGGTGGGAAGGTTCAGCCTCTACTGCTATCCCACCAGCATCCCTCTCTGATGTTGTGGGCCAATGCAATGAAATAGGAGGCTTCCAGAGCCCTTTCTTGACTTAGACGAACCTGATCTCCTTACAAGTGTCTGTCTTATTCTAACTGGGCTTTGAACTAAGTTTAAAACAAAAAACAACAACTTTATTTTTTAAAATGCTTCTTAATAAATAAAACAGCTTCACTTATTTGTACTAATCTGCTCTGTCTCTCACATTTTTAAAAGTATTTCACACGTTAAAGGATCTGGAAATATGGGGTTCTGCACTTTTCAGTACAGAAAATGTAAGCTTTTAAAGAACGACGTTGTTATGTAGTGGAGGAATTGTATGTTGACATATTGGAATGTGAGCACTTGAGAGCACTGCTTGAGAAAAGTGTCTATGGTCACCAGCTCTGGAGTTAGAGAAGCAAGTGGTTGTGTATCTAGTAGAATTTAGGGGAAATCAGAGGTGCATCTGTTAAAATGCCTTCCTTTAGCAAAACTGTGGCCTCTGAAATGAGAAAAGACAAAGACTAAACGTCTCAAAACACCTTTCTTTTTGTACCCAGGTAAAAACTCTGGAATACATGAAGAGGCAAAGCAAACAACCTGATATGAGTCACTTCACAGACTTGGCCCTTCGCCTTCCTCTGCAGTCCAGAACCTGATGAGCGCCTCTTCCAGGGAGCCTTATGTGAAAGTGAGCATGTAGCCAAGGCCACAAATCGCTGATTCTTCTGGTCTTTGACTGGAATTCACTGCATTTGAATTTTACTTAGAGTGACAGATTTACTTGGGTACAGGTAAAACAGTTCTGAGTGCAATAATTTAATCTGAATTTTTTGTTTCCAGTTCTGCCACTGTATTTTAAATCCAGGTTAGATTCAGTAAAAGATATTTCAGCCTTTCCAAATAAAATTTGTTGTCATTGTAGCGACAAAGGAATAAAATCTGATACTCTACACAGATCAATTCACAGCCCCCAGACTTCATCCTGCCTGTAGAGCAGTGTTTCTCCCGTGTAAAAGCAGTATTTCAGTGTAGTAATCCTACTAAGTTGTCCTCCTGCTTTGGAATGCTGCCAACATTTGGTCAGTTTGAGTAAGAGAAAAATGGACCAAGTGTTACTGTTCTAATTTCTAATATACATTTTCTCAGCTGCGTTTGTAATATCACTTCAGTTCAGTAGTGTTTTGTATCTTTAAACGCTGTCTGCAAAGGAAAATGGAAATGTACGCATATTCTCTAGTATGCTGTATCACCGAATAAAGCAATTTGCAGCTCACCTGTTTGTTCTGGAGGAGTTCCTTTGTGTATACAAGTTTATTACTTAGTCATGCTGTAATTCAGCTGTGTGCACTGCTTTTATACCTAATAAATTTCATTCTGTCTGTTTCTGTCCTGTGGTAAGCAACCACAGTGTGATCTTGCATCTATTGGTACTTCTATGTGGCAGTGTTTTAATGACTGAAGTCACATATTAAGATGTGTTTGCACAGAAATGTTCTCTTTGTTAAGGCAGATGTCCTACTTTCAGCAGGGATAGAGCTGATTCTTCTTTCACCGTGTCTGGTATGAGGCTGTGTTTTGGCTTTAGGAGAAAGACTGCTGGTGGCACACGGATGGTTTGGTTGTTGCTGAGCAGAGCCAAGGATGCCTCAGTTTCTCAGCTTCTCCTGCTGAGGGGGCTGGGGGGGCACAAGGAGCTGGGAGGGAACAGAACCAGGACAGCTGCCCTCAACTGGCCAAAGGCTATTCTGTACCGTTTGGCATCATGCAGAAGCAGCCTGAAAACAGGGAGTTAGTCAGAGTGGGCAGCTGCTGCTTGGGGACTGGCTGGGCATCGGTCAGCAGGTGGTGAGCTACTGCATCGTGCATTGCTTTTTTTGTCTGTATATAAGTATCATATGTATATAAAACTTTTTTGTTGTTGTTGTTCCTTTGTTGATAAATAGTTTTATTTCAACCCTCAAATTTTGCTTTGTGGGTTGTTTTTTTTTTTTTGTGATTCTCTCCCCCATGCCACTGGGAGGTGGGGGAAGTGAGCAAATGACTGCCTAGTGTTTAACAGCAGCTAAGCATATAATTGGTTTTGCTAGAACCATATATTCATTTCTAACCTTCAGTACCCAATTTAATTACACTTTCTTTAGATAATTCTGTATATCCTATGCATAGTGAGATGACAGTACTGCACGTATGTTACTATGATTTAGCTCCCCTTTTTGCTGCAGCTGCACAAAGCAACTCTCAGCAGCACATGGATGATTCTTTCTGTTAGACTTGGAAACTGGGTAAGTGCGATTGAACCGAGTGTCTAACCAGCCAAGTAGGTCACAGAGAGCAGCTGCAGTATGGTAGAAATTGTCCTGCAGGGGTAAATGCACTGCTCCAAACCCAGCATGGAGCTTTTCCAGGATCTGTAAAATGGAAACTTACAGCAGGCTTAGTTGGCCCAGCCAACCATTCCTTTTCCTCCACAGACACCCATTTTTGCCTGTCATCTTTTGTGCACAGTATAACTTCATTTATTGATGCAAGACTGCCATGGAAAAGGTTTTCAAGGTTTTTACCGATGCTTTGATTAGTGCAAAAACAGCTCGGTTATAGCCAGAAAGCTCTAATTAGTTACCAGGAGCAACTTTAAACATCCAGCCTTGAAGCTCACCCCACCACTCTAATAACCTGCTTTTGGCTTACTTCCATGTTAGAGAAAAATTATTCTTAGTTTAAGCATCCCACTTACTATAGGCCCGTGCGGCTTCTGTATGCAGTAAATACACAAGCTAGAGCAAATCTGACTGCTTGAATGAAGTTAGTTCGTCCTGGATGTCTTCTTTTTCCAACTGTGACAACATTAGCAAGGGCAAGGTGTCAAGCCATGCACAGAGCTACAGTTCAGCAAGTGTTGTACATCATATATGGCTAGAGGGGGTAAACATCCACATCCAAGGGCAAGTGTAGAACTATTATCCCCTTCAGCCTCTTCAGCAGTGGCAATGCAAGGCCAGTCACTACATACCCAGTAATGGCTCTGCAGCAGAGATCTGTACATGCTGTTCTGTCCTTCCCTTCTTAAAGGAAGCCATCAGTTAACAATTTCCCACCTATTCCATTATTTCAGTGCATTTTTTGCCAAGTAGTTGAAGGCCTGAATTCAGCATCTGTCTTCATAAGAATGTTTCCTGACTCTGAACCTGTGGTACTTGAAGCCAAGCCACAGCTACAGCCCAGAAAGGTGCTGAAGCCAATCCTTAAATGCAACGGTTCTCTCAAAGCCAAGTCCAGGCCCTGTAGGAAGTGGTTCAGTATCTCCTTCCCCAGGTATGGCTTTTGCTGGAGTCTCTGCACGATTTTTCATTTCCCCATAGGCATTGCCCAAAATGCACTGAAACACACCGTTCTGCATATTTTCTGCCAGGAGTCAGTTGCTTTCAGGCACAGCAGTCTGATAGAAAAGGCTACTGTGCAAAGAAAGGCTGCCTTTCTTTGCAAACAAAAAATTTAGGAGATTAGTTTGCACCATCTTATCAGAAAGGACAGGTAAAACAGAAGAAGAATGAGATGTAAGTAGAGACAGTAACTTGTGTTGAGCATGGTGGGTTCCCTGCAAGGAGGCCACCATTGCTACAGCAGTCCCAGACATAAGAGATGGTCATCTTGTCACGCTCGAGAACCAGGATGACCTGAAAACTTACAGAACACCACATCCCACAACAAACAGCACGCAGTGATGGAATATGGGACATTTCTTCATTATCTTTTTGTAACCTCCCACAAAACAGTGCTCTGGAACTTTCAATTCTGAACTCAACGTAAACAATACGCTCTTAATAGTTTGTGTTCAGAAAGTGAAAGTGCAGGTTGCATGAAAGTCTGAAGATTAAAAATTTCATTCATTTACAGTAAACCCATAAATGCATTATTACAACCGCCTTGCTTTTTATAATTTAGGAAACCTACTCACAAAGTGTTTATTTACAGGTAACGGCTGCTTCTTGAGACTCACACTGCTACAGCATGTTGAAACAGGACGTTCGAGAGTATTTCTATTATAGTGAGGATGCCCATAGTCAAGAAACCACTTCCATAGTTAAGTCTTCCGTCATGAAATTTGTAGGCAACCCAGTATTTCTTCCAAGTACAACACCATCAGTTTGTACTGCTCACTGAGTGTAAAAACATGAAGATTTTACAGAATATAAAAATCCTTTTGAATCGCAAAGATGCAGCTAAAAAAAAGCTTATCAAATCTATTTTTTTAAAAATTACCAATTTTTACTTTCTTGCAGGCACTGTCCGCATACCTTCAATCTGTAAGGGAAATTTTCTTTTGTCTGTGGAAAATGCTGGGAAGGTTTGAGATCCTACTGTTCTTAGCTCCTTTTGTGTCCAAGTGAGGACACAACTCCATGTAAGCTAGAAGCTGAGAACTTGTATTAAAAATGCCTCATAAGTACAATGTATTGAACACTTCATATTTTATTTCAAGTAAAAATAAGTGGAAAGCAAAAATAAATTTCCCCATTTTCATTCCATTACTTCAGTTTTAATCTGCAAATTTTATAGATCTAGATGCATATTTGTCTATGTACACTTTCCTGTTGGCAGCAGGTTGAAATCCAAGACCAATTCTTTTGTGTTGCTTCAAGTCCATTGCTTTGTCAAATTCCATCTTCAGAGCCTGCTGTAACTTCTCCTCCCCTTCCCTGCTCAAAGCCATGTTCTGTTTGTTCGTAGTCACAGAGAGATCTTCCATAGGTGCAGAGCTCTTTTTGAAACCACCCATCAGTCGAAGAAATTTCATCCCTCGCTCAGAACTTTGAAAAGCAGCTGTACTCCACTGGCCAATCTTTGTATCCTGTGAAACACACACACGAGACAAACACTAAAATACCACCACCACTGACAACTTCCGGCTGTGTACCACAAGCCACCACCACCTGACAGGGCAGGCTGCTGCAAGCAGTTATTCACATGCAGCACCTCTTGCAGTGTGTAATTAGACTGCCGTAACCCAATGCTAGTGCAGCTTCATTAGCATAGGAATTCACTTAACCTGGAGACAGCATTTAATGCGCTTTCAGATTCTTTTCACCTGTCTTTACAAATCTTGACTTTCCTGCTTTCTGCTCAGAGCACCAGACCCTGCACAGATATTTCTCTTACTCTAAGACGATTCTAAGACTCAACCTTTCTCTCACTCTGTTGCCTCGTACAGCAATTTTTGTTTTTAATTTTTCTACTGCCCTTGATTAGGTAGCTTTTGTTTCCCAAGTATTTTGTTGTATTAGTGTTAGAGACAGTATTCCATCTGGCTCGTGTGCTTTATATAACAAGGGCATTCTCATCCCACTACTTACCAACTTCATTGCAAGGGTGCAGAAATTTTAGGGCATACATTAACCAACAGGACTAAATGTAATGCCCTTAGAACCTCCCCTCCCTTGCAGTTTGCCACCCCACAACTTTGCCTTTCACTGTATTCTCTGAACAAATTACTCCTTCAGTTTTGTTTTTGATATTGTTTCCTTTCTGAGACTGTAGATAACATCCAAGTAGAATCAAAATTCAACAATTTGTGTTTGCAAATAACCCAAGACAGAGGGTGTGATTTAAGAAGTTTATGAACTTCTGGCTTAGCTATGAACATACTTCGTTACATCAGGATCTTTTTGACTCCTGACCACATAGCTCCTACTGTTGCTCATTTCTGACTACTCCCATTTTTTTCTTTATAATTAGGGTGATATTAAATGGAAGAATGTTTGATCATTAATTAAACGTGATTAAACTGATCTGGCTTCATCCCAGGAAAAAAATGCAAATTTAGCAGTATGTTTATGTGAGCCTGAAACCCTTCCAACCAAACAGTTGTAGCTTACATGAAACAGTTGGTTCTTCATCAGACAGCCAACACGACACACAGCATGCTATGCAATATGAAGGCAAGCTGTAGCAGGTGTTCTAAGTTATAAAAACACAGAGCTGGAGTATCTGCCAGTATCACAGGCCAGAATACTGATACTAAAAGAAAGTTATCCATGAAAACAAGGCTAAGCTGCTGTACAAGCCCTGCTCTGTGACACAAATGCAGACATACATAAAGTCTTCCCTTTGGAACAGGAGATGGATATCTGCACAGATGCAGAAATAATTATGGCTTGTCAAACCTGTTTTTTTTTTTTTTTTTTTTTTTTTAAGTGAACTGCTGGCAAGCACTGGACATAGCTTTTGCTGCAGTATTTCTAGCTCTCTCCTTTTGAAGCCCATCAATTAGTTTTCACAGCTTTTATTCTTTTATGTATTAATAAACAATGACAGACGAACTCCACAGAGCTGGGATCCCCTGCCAAAGAAGTCATTTTCCCCTCACAGACTATCAGATAGCTGCAGTTCAGAACGCACTGCAGTCTTGCTCCTACTCCATAAAACTTACATGACTTGTTTCTGGGATTTGTTGAGGTCCCAGAAAGGCATTTATGGCCTTTGTAGTCCTGAGCAACAATTCTGCAAACAACTAAAGAATTCCACATTTTTAGCAAAGCTTTCTCTCCTTCTGAATCTTATTACTGCTGAACAGTGCTGCAATAGTAATCTGAGAGGTAAATCTGCCAGGAGGCAGACTAAGTACAATGGAAAAACAAAAAATAAAGAACAGTCTTTCAAAGAGGTGGAAAAATGATGTAGAAATTAGGAGGCTATTGGCTGTAGGTACTGCAGGACTGTACTGTCAGTTACCATCCCTCTCACATTTTCATGTGCATCTCCATGTATGAATGTCTGCAAATTCTTCCAGATAGCAATTCAGATAAAATTCAATGGTACCTTATGACCATGGCCTAGGATCACTTAAATTTCACAGTAAGTAGCAAATGGCTTTGTAGCAATTCTTTGTAGCAAAATCTCCAGAAGAACTAGAGAAAATAGTGCTTTTCAGTACTCATGATGGGAGTCAGACCTCTAAGCAATTCCAAATGATGTTAAGAAGTCACTGGTCAGCTCCCAGATTCTCTTGGTATTGCAATTCGTTCCAAAGCATGACTTCAAATTTACAATCAGGAGAGCGCTTGTGCCAAGCCACATACATGAACCACAAACAGAAAAAAATGCTGTTTTCAGTGCTTTCTTTTTTCCCCAGGAAGTGGTTCTGGGACATAGTATTTCCATCAGATCAAAGTCTGAATTCATACGTACCATGTTCTCTTTGGGACTGAAAATGTTAGTTTTTCCAGATTCTCTATCAATCTCTTCTTGCAGAGCCTGCCGCCTCACCTAGCATACAGAGAAAAGCAACACAAGCCACTGTCCTCTGTGTTAAACAACACTTAATTTAATTCACAGTAAGCAGATGAGGGAAGATTAAGACGATTATTTGTCCTCAGTATTTTGCAAGGATAATTAAGAAAGTTGCATGTGATCTTCTTACACACTCCACTTAAGAGCTCTGCATTATCTTGTGCTATTTTCAATGAACATTCTGTAGTGTCAGATATGTTTAACCTTCTAACTGCAGGTAACAGCTGTGCTGAAACTGCCAGCAGCAATGAGAGGCAAAGGAGCCTGTATTTAACTGAATAAGCTACTTAGAAGCTTCTGACATTAAGTGGAGCTGTATATTTTTTACCTAACCCATGAGTGCAAAAGCAAATCTTAAGTAAAGGTCTACTTTAGAAAATACTGGCACAGACCAGCAGAAGGCATTCTTTTCATTACAAATCCTGCTACACCCTAAAAGCTTACTTGCTTCAAATCGTGCTTAACTGAGAAAGCATACCTTGTCTATATTAATTTCATCACAGTTTCCTTTTTTTTCCTGCACAACAGTCACATCATCCACATCTTCCTGTAAAACAAGGAAACACTCGTATGAATATTATAAGCCATTCTTCTTAATTAATTTACACATGAGTAAGCAGAGAAATCACTAAGCAATGAGCAGTATTACTGGGGATCAGAAGAAACAGTCAGATTAAAGCTGGAAATTCCAGCTAAACTTGTACCTTTCTTTGGAGGGATTTTCTCCATCCATTCCAAAAAAACTTACAAAACACATTTAAAGTGACATTTTTAATATATATATTTAGCAATAAAGATAAGGGACTTTTTGATTCACACATTAAAATGGACCTGCCAGTATCAGAGGCACATACATACAGTAATATTTGCAGGCAGGAGCACTTCAAATCAAAAGCTATTGCAGAAGTTGAAATTTGTAATTGAAATAAAAATAGTACAGTTAAAAATAAAAAGTTAAACCAGTGGTAACATAATGGCCAATCTGAATGCACGTGGCAGGCCTGAAGCATGCTGACCCCACCACCAGCACCAAAACAAAAACCAGCCAAACAAAAAACACTCAAGAGGCATCTGCTTTGTGCCTGCTCTTGTACTAATGCAGAAGCAATGACAGTCCCCCAAAAGCTTCCAGTGTGGAAAGAGGAGAGGCGTAACGTACATAAGCTGCCCCTGCAATGGCAGCATCAGCACGTTAGTCCCACATTTGGGAGTGAGGAACAGAGAACTCACAGTGACAGAGCAGGAAGGGACAGGCAGGCTGGCAGGAGCCACAAACAGCCCCTGACTGTTAATTCTTCCTCAAAGTGCAGCCCTTCAGCACTGCCTGCTCCCACTCTTTCTTTCCCAAATTTGCGCTAAGATTTTGGGGCACCCACTGTAATAGGGTGAAGTTTTAAGTCCAGGATAGCGGTAAATCTAAGCCATGAGCTTTAGACCAACCTGCAAAATATGGCCAGAGGGAAGATCTATTGATACAGCTAACACAGTAATCCAAGCATGAAATAGCCACAGAACATTAAGACAAGCAAAAGATCTGTAACATACTTCTGCGAGCAGAAGCTGCTGTTTCTTTTTTGAAAACCTTTTTTGAAGGTTTACAGTATTATCTAAAGACATGAATGATTTACCTAATTTTCCTAAGCTAGCTTTTGTGCGCTGCTTTCACACACAACTACACTGACTATCAAAAATGAGAACGCTGTCTACAGTAAGAGGAGCTCATGAAAAAAGAAAAAAAACAAAAACAAAAAAACCTTACTTCTTGATGGCCTGGCACTGTCTATTCAGATCTCTCAAAACAAGCAGGAAAGCTGCTGTGACAGGACTTTGCAAACAGCTGTGCTGGGTTCTCTTTTAGCTGGTCAGAGGCAGACAGGCAAGGAAAAGCAGTGCACCTTCACGTGGGCCAATCTGCAGCATGTTTTGGAGCTGCTGAAGGTCACTGAAAGACAATAACAAACCCGTCCAGGGGTGTGCTGACCTCATCTCCCCCACACTGCAGGAAGGGGAGCACATCCACACACAGAGATGGCTTCAAAGAGGTACACCAAGTCCTCTGACACTGGATGTGCATCTGCTCTGTCATCTGACTTTCCGTGGACTCCTTCATGTTACAACACACAAGGCACTGTATAGCACTTTTGCTCTGCAGCTGAGTGCTTTCTCACAAGGAAGAAAATCCCGTATGCATGGTGGTGATGTCCCTGCAAGCAAGAACGACCACCTAAGCACAACACCTACCACTACACAGACAGAATTTGTTCACTTTCAGAGTTATCTCCTCCTAACGTCAAGAGAAAAACCGAACATAAGATCCCAGCCTGCTCCCAGAAACACCAGTGCAGGCATTCATCCACATGGCAGAGGGCTGAGTTGGGGATGCTCATCACTGGCACGTTCCCCTCCCCCACATACGTAGACTTGCAGCCCAAAGTGCTTGTGCAAGCTGCTGGTACTCTGCTGGACATCTTCCAAAGGAGGGAACAACAACAAGGAATATTTATTGGCAAAATACTTTCAGGAACTGCCTGCTCTATTTTTGTATTTTAACAAAGGAACTGAAAACAGCCTGCATCACAAAGACAGAGGGTCAGCATACAGTGGCCTGAGAAATGCCAGCAGCACACGATTTCACTGGGAGCATAATCAACTCACGCTGACTTTCCCCAGAAATGCCTCTATGTCAGCATACAGCAACGCTGGAGTTAGTTGTGCATGTTTTGTATCAACAGACACATTCACTAATAACCATCCTCTTTCTCCCTCTGGATCATCTCAGCCTTCCCCTTGCTTTAGTTGGCTGTAACAGCATCTAATGGGAAAACACAAATCTTTGATATTAAGCAGGTATGATTCCACAACAATCACTACTCTCTTTGCTGCAGAAATCTAACAGAGGATGCTTCAAGGCATGATGCAGTACGTGATGCAGTACAACCCAGAAAATGGTTAAAGACTGAGACACAATTGAGACAAATGCAAGGCCGACACAATAGGCCATTTATTCCAGCAGTCTTTGAGCCTAGCAGTAACTAGATGTCCCAATTACCCAGAGTTCTAAATCTTGAGAGCTTCTCTGAAACGCCTTTTTACTGCTGTACAGAGCTGGATACAGGGAAGAGAACCAAAATGTGCATCACCCTATCCCCGTTCTCCTTAGTAGATCACAGAGGCCTTGCTGTGTTCTCCATGTTCGGTTACCTCTAGTATACAAGTTTACTTATCATCATAAGGCTCATCTCGCCTCCCTTTACACATGAGCAGCTGCAGGACTCCAAATAACGTCCAACAGTCTCAAAGAGACTTTACCCTTTGAAAGGTCAAAAGGAAAAAACACTGCAATAGTCTTATTCTTCAAAAGCTTTGAAGAAATCCCCATATTTCAAATACTTTCTCTTTTACATACACCAAGCAGATCTGTTTCCCCTGCTATTCCATCAGGTTCTCCACGCTTGCCTCACCACAGAAACAGCAGTACTCTGACTCTTCAATGAGATTTCCTTTAGCAGTTCCATTTACCTCGAGTTAAAAGTTGCACAGCCCTTGAATCTATTTGCTTTTCGTTTTACATACCTTTCCACCCACCTCACATTAGGAATTTGACTTCCAGTTTTTGACTGGGTTGTTCCCTGATTTTCTATCACAATTTATGCATTGATTGGCTAAAAAATCTCCCGTTTTCTAGCACTACACAGTTCCAGCAGTTTTCCTTGGGGAAAAAATAAATTGTAAGAGTCAGAATGTTACCTACCTAAACTGATTAAATGACATAACATTAAAATGCTGTTTTGTATCATAGTTATGACAGAAGCAAGTGAAAAAGAAGAACATAGGTAACTGTGCACACTAGCATTCTTTCTGCTCTCATACTTGCTGTCAGGTACTTTAGGCATTTTATATTTTCACAGTTGAAACACTAAATGACTACGGCATCAGGCATTAAAGAAACATACTTTCCTGCATTTCACAAACATGACATGCTAAAAATCAATGGATGCTCTGAGCCTGTGTCTGTTTCTTAAAACCCAGAGGAGTCCCCTTACTGACTTAAGTAAGCACAACCCAATGGTCTGAACAGGCAGAGGAGGCTACAAAAGAGGGTACAGATGGCCTAAGAGGCCTTCAGCTCTAAAGCAGGAGGGCACCTTATTAACAACTTACCAAGATCTTATCTCCCCCATCTTCTATTTTGGGCCTTTTCTTTTTGATACTTGCATTTGATCTTGACTCTTCTGCAGAGTCCTCTGGTACTTTTTTCCTCTTCTTGTCAGAGAGCATATGACTAGAATTGCATAACACCCTATCACCTGCAGTGTCCCCTGTGACAAATTCAGCTGGCTTCACTTTCCTCTCTTTATTCTTTTTGTTGCTTTCTAGGGGTGTTATTTTTTGGCTTTTAGGTGCACAGTCATTGCTTAAAGAAACTTTTGAAAAAGTTGTTTCCTTATCTTTTTTGATCTTCCTTTTCTTTTTCTTATTGGTTGCTTCATTATTATTCTTGTTTTTCTTCAAGGTTTTTCTTCCAGACAGCTCTTCCTCCTCAGGCTCAACTTCTTGCAATGTAGGAAGATGCTCATCAAGAACTCTCTGACTGTAGCACTGATCATCTTTACACTTTAAGGAGGAAACATCTTTTTTTTCCTTCTTCTTCATCTCTCTGATACTTTCTGGGTTCTCAGTAGCATCCTTTTCCTCTTTATCTGTCAATCTAATTTCTTTTCTGTGCCTTTCTCCAAAGCTGCTTAATGCAATGGAACTATAACAAACTGCAGAAATGTTTTGATTACCTGCTAGTGGCAAAAAGGAGCCAGATTTCTTTTTCTTCCTCTTCTTTCTTCTCATACCCTTCCCATCGTTATGGATAGTATCTGTTCCATGACTTTCACCAGTAATAGATTTTCTTTCTGAAGCGTGCACTTTTGTTTCTTTGCAATTTTTTTGAGACTGTTTATATTCACTGTCCTGGATATCTCCTAATGCTAAAGAAAAGGTGTCTTCCTTCTTTTTTTTCTTATTTTGTTCACTATCCAGTTTCAAATTCAAAGTGTTATTTCTCCTGCTTTTTGCAAAAGCAAATTTATTTTCCTGCATATCATCTGAATAATGATTTGAAAGCTCCACATCACTATTTTGTTTACTTTTCACTGATAAAGAGGCACGACATCGGTCTTTTTTTCTCTTCTTTTTGAACACTTTAGAACATTTTACCTCTGATGCTTCTTGTTCTAAATCCTGATGGCCTTCTACATACAAAAAGTCTTCTGAACATACTTCTTTTGGTAATTCAAAGCGAACCTTCCTCTTTTTGTTTTTCTTCTTCTTCAGATTCAATTGGTCTGAACATTCATCTTCTTTCACACTTTCCTTCTTCTTTACCTTTATTTTTGTTTCAAACCAGTCATCATCCTCCGCTTCAGCGGCAGCCTGAATTCTTTTCTCAGTTATGACAGTCTGGCTACCACTGCTTCTCACTTTTTTCTTTTTCTGTACAGTTTCCTCATGAACCTGTTTCCGCTTTTTATTGACTGTCATCCTAAAAAAAAAAAAAAAAATTTTTTTACTGTGTGGCGTCAAGACAGTATTGCAAATTCTGGCCTATCTGGTGTTCCCTTCCTCTGAAACCCGTTCACATCTCTGACTGCAAAACTGGGGAAAACAGCACCAGAGACCATGGATTTTCAGAGATGGAAGAACTAGAAGCATACACTGCACTGAAGTGCAGTTACTGGAGCAGTGAATAAGTTGCCTTATTCTTCCTTTTTAGCAGCTTCAGAGCTCTTACTGTCACAAAAACATCTATCCTCCAAAACTCCTTCCTAGCAAGACATGTACAGAATCACAGAATGGCCTGGGTTGCAAAGGAGCACAGTGCTCATCCAGTTCCAACCCCCTGCTGTGTGCAGGTCACCAACCAGCAGCCCAGGCTGCCCAGAGCCACATCCAGCCTGGCCTTGAATGCCTGCAGGGATGGGGCATCCACAGCCTCCTTGGGCAACCTGTTCCAGTGCCTCACCACCCTCTGGCTGAAAAACTTCCTCCTCATATCCAACCTAAACCTCCCCTGTCTGTTTAAAACCACTTCCCCTTGTCCCATCACCATCCTGCCATGTAACCAGCCATTCCCCCTGCTGTTTATACGCTCCCTTCAAGTACTGGAAGGCCACAATGAGGTCTCCCTGGAGCCTTCCCTTCTCCAAGCTAAACAAGCCCCTCAACCATTCTTCAGGAGAGGTGCTCCAGCCCTCTGATCATCTCAGCAGCCCTCCTCTGGACTCTGGATGTAATGTACATACAGTACAGTTTAGGCAGATTTCCACATAAGTAAGAGGCCACACTTAGGCACCCCGGCTTTGTATCCCTTCATCTTCCACGTAACACCCCAGGATCCTTACAAGGCTCATCAGTCCCGGTGCGGAACGGCCCGCTGCCCCTCTGGGTCCGCTGCCTATGAGGAGTCAGCAGCGGCCGCGGGGCACCCTTTCGCTAAGGGTCGCATCCTCGCATCCGCTTCGGTTCTCGTCCTTTAACCGACAGCGAATGCACAGAAGGCCCTCCTGCAAGGCCCCGCAGAACGAAAGGCGCTGCCCCCCGCCCCGAGCCTCCGCGGGGCCGCCGGAAACCTCGCCTCCTCCCGAAGATACAGATGAGGCCCCGCGCCGGGCGGGACGAGCAGGAGCGGGAGTCAGCCCCAGCTCTCCGTTTCCCTCACGGACGGCACGAACACAGCCGTGTCCACAGACCCACACACAGCCACAGCCGCGGCCGCCCCTTACCTGCCGCGGCCCACGTGCAGCACAGCGCACCGCCCCGGAAGCAGAACGGCTCCGCGACCGCCGCGCCGCCCCGCCCCGCCCCGATCCCCGGTTGCCGTGGCGACGCGGCGCGATATGGCGGCGGGCGGGCCGCGGCGGGGCCTGTGGGAACAGCCGTGCGCAGGTGGGCCCGCCCGGCGCCGCGGGGCTGAGCGGCCTTCCCACGGCCCCGTGCCGCAGGGCGGGGCCACGAACGTCGCTTTCAGCGACGAGGTGTGATTCTACCGTGCTGCCGCGGGGCGGAAGCGCGGGGCGGCGGTCGCGGCTGGGCTGTGGGGCGGTGAGGCGCCGTGGGTGCCCCGGACTGCGTCCGTCATGGCGGTGGGCGGGGCCTTGTGAGCTCGGTGCGGCGCTGGGCTCTGAGGGATGGCGGCGGTCGCGCTCGTTCTCCTGCTGTGCGGTGACCGCGGCCGCTCGGGGAGCTGTGTCCCACACCGCGGTGTTTTTGATGTACTGCTATGTAATGCCGTCAGGTATTATATATTCATATATATATATTCACATACAAAGGGCAGTTTCTAATGTGGAAAGAAGTTGTTTGGTGCAGTGTGACTGAGGCACTGCAGCGCACGCATGGGGCAATGCGGTGCATCCGTAGCAGATGAGCGGTGTGGCACAGCCTGTAACAGAGCAGCGATGCAGTGCAGCCCGTAGCAGAGGAGTGATGTGGTAGATCATGGTTTTAAACTGAGACAGGGGAGGTTTAGGTTGGATATTAGGAGGAAGTTTTTCACCCAGAGGTGGTGAGGCACTGGAACAGGTTGCCCAAGGAGGCTGTGGATGCCTGTATAACCAAGATGTTATAATCACAATATAATTGTGTATAATCAATAGATATCAAGATGTTATAATCGCAATATAATCAAGAGAGTAAGGCAAAGCAGACAACGATCACAAAAGAGAATAAGTGGAAGAGCTTACCCTTGGGTTGAGCTCACCAGAAGACACCAAAAGAGGGGATCTCCAGAAGAGATCCTTCTCCTCTGGTAGCCAGCTCTTAAATAGGTCCAGGAGGGGTGGAGCCAGGCTCCACCCCTTCCAGCAGCACAGGTGAATTGCCTTCACCTGTGCTCCTCTGGCTGACTCAAGGCTCACCTCAGGTGATTAATCAGAGGTTCAGGCCGTGACTCAGCAGTTCCCATACACTCCACCCCTTCACGGCGTGAACCAATGATCAGGTTAACAAAAGGGTAAGCTTTCCCTAATACAGAGATCCGGTATATCGCGACGCTTATACAATTTTATCGCGACGTATGTTGGTACAGTTCAAGACAAGTGATGATTAGTGGATGTCTATATTCTTCTATGGGCCAGTGCTCGATGATGTGACTGGAGGCATGAGGTCCTGAGGTGCAAGTCCGTTCTATGTTCCATCAGTCCCATGCAGACCATCACCAGGTGTTGTACGTGATCTGACAGCAACACTGGAACGCTTGATGGCATTTTGTTCCTTCCAGTGGTCCTGAAGGCTCACAGACTCACGGGGAGTAATACAGATGTTTCACAGGTACCAGGAGGGGAAGGTCTGCTCTCCAGGGCAAGATACAGGCCGTATTTCTGTCTTGGGTCAACACTTCCGCTTGTACCACACCTTTTGGCCGGATATCTGCGGCTGCATAACGATATCAGGCACCAAAGGAGGTGTCCTGATCTGCCATAGGGACATGATGGGGGTCCCTTTAGCAATAAAGATCGGAGTGTTGACCACAATATCAGTAGGCCATGTACCTATTACTGGAGGGACTACTGAGCCTCCCACCTCCAATAGTCTCCCCCAAGGTGCAAGTAGGCCACACCACTTGGGTCCTACCTGCACCTTCCAGGGCCATTTTATTTTATGGCTACCTGGCTCTAAGTTTTCAGGGGCAGGGAGCAGAAGATTATTTTCATTACCAATCTGGGGCCTTACCTGATGATCAGTGCCCGTAATTTGGATCCTAAGCGGGGTGGCCCATGTCATCTGCAACATTCTCAGGGCACTGGGTCTGCCATCTCGAGGTCTTTCATTCAGGTCCCACAGGGTTTCATACAGTCTTTTTGTCCACCCCTGCAAGGACTGGGAGTCTGTCTTCAGGGCAGCCTTAAGAATACCGTTATAACGTTCGATGAGGCCTGCCCCTGTTGGATTATATGGCAGGTGGAATCGCCATTCGATGTTATTTTCTTCTGCCCAGCGCTGTATCGTTGCACCAGTAAAATGAGTCCCTTGGTCGCTCTCGATGACTTGAGGTGTCCCGTAGGCAGACATCAGTTTAGTGAGTGCCTTGATGGTATATGCCTGGTTTGCTTTCGGTACTGGATAGGCCTGCAGTAGCCCACTTGCAGTGTCGACACAGGTCAGGGCGTATCTTGCCCCTTCGGAACGAGGAAGGGGCCCGATGTAATCGACCTGCCATCGCTGGAGAGGATTGTGTCCCCTAGCAAGGTGGGCTGTTGTTTCGGGCAACAATCTCGGTCTCATCTTGGAGCAAGCGTCGCAATCCTGGCATGCCTGGACGATATCAGATAGTTGTATGGGCAGTCCCCATGCTTTAGCAGCTGCCCACATTGTCTTTTGTCCAGCATGCCGTAGCTTCTGATGTAACCAGCGGGCGATGTTCTCAGATGGTGAATTCTCAATCCATCGAACTCGGGCCAGTGTGTCGGCTTCATCGTTTCCCGGTGACTGTAGGGGCTGATGACCAGAAACATGGTAGACACGTACAGTCCTGTGTTTGACCGTATTCCATATATCTAACCACATGTCTTTGCCCCAGATCGGTCGGGCGTGGATAGTCCATTCCTGGGTGGCCCACTGTGCAATCCAGAGAGTGAGCCCCCGGTACACAGCCCAACTATCTGTGCAGATGTTCAGAATACCATCACCAGGTTCCTTGGTTATAACCATCCACACAGCTCGCAGTTCTGCCTATTGGCTGCTCTGACCATCCCCCTCATCGAACCAGATTGTCTCGGTGGAAGGATGGTATGCTATTGCTCTCCACTTGCTCGGGTTGCCCTTGCTGGACCCATCTGTGTACCAGGCATCTTCAGGGATAGGATATTTTCCCTCCTGAACGGGACTCCTCTCTGGTAGAGCGACCAGTATTTCTTTTGGTGCATCACTGTGATACGTAACTGGGCCTAGGATCTTCTGGAGTTCTTCTTTCAAGGGTGATGAAGACAGACTGCTCCTTTGGCTGAGATAGGCGACCCATCGTGCCACTGTTTGTGCTTGGGCCACCCCGTCTTAGGAAGGTGGGTCAGATCTTTCACCCACCCCTGAATTGGCAGAGTGGTCTTGACTATAACTGCAGCTGTTTGAGTTATTGGCTCTACTGCCTGTAATGCCGAATAGGCAGCCAATAACTGTTTTTCAATCATACTGTATCTTTCTTCTGCTCCGTGCCAAACCTGAGACCAGAAACCAATGGGGGTCCAAACAGAACTCTGGTGTTGCCACAGGCCCCAACCGAAGCCATCTTGAGTAACATGAACGTCCAACTCGGCTGGGAGGGTAGGATCAAATATAACCAATGCCTGAGCTTGTTTAACTGCCAGTTTTGCTTGTTGGAAAGCATCCTGTTCGGTTTTCCCCCAGTCCCATAGCTGCCCCTTTTTTGTGAGTCTGTATAGTGGCCTTAGCAGCTGCGCTAGGTGAGGTATAAAGGAATGCCAATAACCCAATATACCTAGAAACTCTTGCAGCTGCTTTGATGTTGTAGGGACTGGGAACGCCTGAACCTTATCTATAACAGCACTGGGTAGCACTTTGGTCTTTCAAAAGCTGATTTTCAGTTTCTAAAGTATTATTTCTTAAGTCCGCATGATTTAAAGCAGTTAATAATGGCCATGCCACCATGGAGGCAGCCAGTTGTCTTTCTTTGGTAGTGAGGACATCCTTGCCAAGTCCTTGAAAATAGTCCGCCATGCAATATGGGGAGAGATTGCCCATAATGCGTAAGGGACCCCATTTTTCAATGATGGCAGCTAACTCATAATAGGGCGATCCCTCAAATCCTGGGATCTGCCCTGGAATCATTTTCTCTAGAGGAGTATTGTTCTCCCCCTTGACCCATTTATAGAAATTCCACAGAAAAGACATGATGTTAATTTCAGTATATTTAGCCTGCCTGGCTTGCCAAGTATATAACCAAGATGTTATAATCACAATATAATTGTGTATAATCAATAGATATCAAGATGTTATAATCACAATATAATCAAGAGAATAAGGCAAAGCAGACAACGATCACAAAAGAGAATAAGTGGAAGAGCTTACCCTTGGGTTGAGCTCACCAGAAGACACCAAAAGAGGGGATCTCCAGAAGAGATCCTTCCCCTCTGGTAGCCAGCTCTTAAATAGGTCCAGGAGGGGTGGAGCCTGGCTCCACCCCTTCCGGCAGCACAGGTGAATTGCCTTCACCTGTGCTCCTCTGGCTGACTCAAGGCTCACCTCAGGTGATTAATCAGAGGTTCAGGCCGTGACTCAGCAATTCCCATACAATGCCCCATCCCTGCAGGCATTTGAGGCTAGGCTGGATGTGGCTCTGGGCAGCCTGGGCTGCTGGTTGGTGACCTGCACACAGCAGGGGGTTGGAACTGGATGAGCACTGTGCTCTTTTTCAACTCAGGCCATGCTATGATTTTTTGATTCTGGATCCCATAACTTAGGATCACTGACCTTGAGTGCTCTGTCTCTCAGGGCCCTTTGTGTTGCCTGACCCAGGAGGGTTTGGTGTCCCTATCAGATTCATTGCCATTCTTGGTTATTTTTCTTACCTTGATTTGCTCTAATTTCAGTGGTTTACTGCTCCTGCACTGGTGCTTTTTTGGAAGTGGAGAAGATAGGTCTTAGCATTGTCCTGGGAGCTTGTACGCTCATATGGAAACACAGGGGAAGTTGAAAAGCCATGCTGTATACTGGTGAAACCAATGGTTGATAACGTGTGAGCATCTGCATTATAATATTTTAGATTATTATTTTTTGGTCAAAAATATTTTTTCCAATGAGGAGTTATTTTATAGCTGAAAACCTTGTACTTGACTTAAAACCAGGACAAGAGACTTCAAAATGTTGCCTTTTCTTAGCACATCAGGTTCTGTATTAAACTAATAGTCGTTCTGTACTGACTTTATTTTTTCAAACTGGAGTAGAGCCTTTCAGAAGGTAATGCTTGGTTAGAATAAAAGTGGTTTTAAAATCTTTCATGTAATTGTTGTACTTTTTTTTTACTCTAAGAGTACGAAGCAGAACAGCATCCGTTTCCAGACATCCCTGAATCAGCGCAGAAATCTGTAAGTATAGTTCAAGTACCAAATCTTCATAAGGTATCGTGTTTTAAATAACAGAATAGGAAAATTAGGTATCCGCAGAGTAGGGTCATTCATAAAGTGTAAACAGAACTACATTTTGTAAACAACTGTGAATCAACAAATGCAATATTCCAAATCATGGCTTTTGTCGAAAGCAACTTGGGGAGTGCTGTCCTAAAATTAGATGGCAGCTGTGTTTTGTGTGCACAGCCTGCTGCCTTTTGTCTTC
This sequence comes from Lagopus leucura, assembly GCF_019238085.1. Classification (NCBI taxonomy): domain Eukaryota; kingdom Metazoa; phylum Chordata; class Aves; order Galliformes; family Phasianidae; genus Lagopus; species Lagopus leucura. Next base: position 14,606,220 of record NW_024962257.1, on the reverse strand, counting down.
AGCTGTCAGCTTTGCAGGGGGGAGGCAGAAGTGTGCAGGGGTCTCCTGCTGCTGCTGGTGCAGGCAGACCCAGCATTGATGTGTAAAACAGAGGGAGCAAGCACTGCCAAGGAGTTATGCCTCAGTTTCACATTTGTGGTAGGTCACGTAGATGTGACCGTCGAAGTCAGAGGAATTAAACCCGATCACAGCTGCCCAGAGTCTACATTTGACCAGGTAAATTCAGTCTAGGAAAACTAGTTTGGCAGACAGAAGCAGTACACAAGAACAAACCCTTTTAACTCTTTTTCCCCAGCAGTTCTACAAGCAGCAAAACTAATTATTTTAATAATCACAAAGTTAACTTTCATTTAAAATAGGTGTCTTCTTATTACGCTGTATTTAGGTTACTTTATTCAAGGCCTTCTGGTTCAAATTGTTTGACATGTAGTAAGTTTAGGCCTTTACATAGTATATCATGTTTCCTTAAGTAAAACTAGCTTCATCACAGGACATTGTTGAAATTAAATTGTGTACTCTGCTTAGGACATTCATGAGTCTAGGCGTTATATATTGACATATCTGAGCATTTAATGCCAGAATGTAATAGTGTGCCTTTTTATGTTGATGTGTACTTTTTATAATTTCCTGAAGCATCATTTTATGTATCTTGCAAACATCACTGCAGTCATTGCATATGATATTGCAGTCACTGACTTGCAATATTGTATTTTGTATGTGTGGTGGCCTGGGTCCACTGCTTGCTCTTCAGCAACTCGTAAATTCAGCTGAATTTCAAAGGGAAACTGTTGAGATGACATCTTTTTCACAGCATGTTTTCATACCAAATATGGTGGAGTGCATTCTTGCGTATGTAATGGGAGGTATCTGGATTTCTGTAACAGATGTAGTTCACAATCTGCTAAAGGTACTCTCCTGGCTCACTGTAACAATTCTTGTACTTCTAAATACATAAGTAAAATTGTGGACTGCTTTTTTTTTTTTGTGGTAACTGTAATTGTTCCTGTATGAAGAAACTTAAGATTGGCATTTACACTTGTTCTGAACTTATTTACTTGTGCTTTGTTTCTTTTAGAACTTCTGAGCAAGACAGAATATATAAGCTTCTGAGTGGAAGAATACTTATTCAGAAAACATTCCCAATTTTAATTTTCAAAAAATTATTATTTTTTTAGAATGGCTAAAATATTTTTTAAATTATGATATCTTGCCACCTTCTTTTAAAAACAATCACATGCCTTCTCCAAGCTTTGAATGTTTTCGTTCAGTGGAAACTGTAAAAAATTTTAAGTGAAATTGTTTGTTTTTGAAGTGTGCAGAAAATATGGAACTAATTTAATATTTGTTTTAGAAAATTAGAATTTGTTTTATTTTTTTTTTAACTGACTGACCTTACAGCAGTGTACCTGCTGAATTGGTTTCTACATTTCTTTCAGTTTGATTGGGATATTTATGTGGGTTCCGTTTATCTTAAACAGATGAGTTGGGAAGCAGGAATGTTGCAGCCATTCTGTACAGAACAGTTTTACTCATCCCCTGCAACTGATGCAGTTGTCCAACAGTTGCTTCCCACACCTGAGGCAGCCCCCCTTCCAGAAGCACCTGATCCAAAAACATGTAAGTAGGGCTATATTACCTTGTATCCTCCTGTGAATATTTTTCTCTAGTTTGGCAGGAGTTTGTCACTGGCTGCAGTTCATTACAGAATCACAATATCATTAAAATTGGAAAAGACGTCTAAGACCATCAAATCCCACCATCCAGCTACCACCAATATTGCCCACTAAACTGTGTCTCTGAGTACCACATCTCCACAGTTCTTGAACCCCTCCAGGGATGGTACTCCACCACCTCCCCAGGCAGCCTGTGCCAGTGCCTGGCCAGTCTTTTAGAGAAGAAATATTTCCTAATATTGAACCTGAACCTCCTCCAGTGAAACTTGAGGCCATTCCCTCTTGTCTTATCACTGGTACTGGGGGGAACTTGCACCTCACCACAACCTCCTTTCAGGAAGTTGTAGAGAGCAATAAGGTCAGCCCTGAAATTTCTCTGCTCCCAGCTGAACAATCCCAGTGTGCTCCAGACCCCTCACAGCTCCACTGCCCTTCTTTGGACACACTCCAGAGCCTTGTTGTCTTTCTTTTTGTGTGAGGGGCTCAGAACTGAACACAGCACTTGAGGTGCTGCATTATCACTGCTGAGTAGGAGGGATGATCCCAGTCCTGCTGGCAACACGGTGTCTGATACAAGTCAGGATGCTGCTAACGTCAGTCACGTGGGCACACTGCTGTCTCGTGTTCAGCTGGCTGTTGACCAGCATCCTCAGATCCTTTTCTGCTGCACAGATTTCCAGCCACTGTGCCCCACATATTCCATAGGGTTGTTGTGACTGTTTTTCAGAACACTGTGCTTGGTCTTGTTGGTTCTCATACGCTTGGCCTTAGCCCATTGATGCAGCCTGTCTAGATCCCTCTGTAAGGCCTTCCTACTCTCAGGCAGATCAACACTTCCCCCGGACTGGTGTCATCTGCAAACTTAATGAGGACACACTCAATGCCATCATCCAGATCATCAGTAATAATATTAAACAGGAGAGGCCTGAATACCAACCCCTGGGAGCACTGCTCGTGACCCATTGCCAGCTGGATGTAACTCCATCCACCAGCACTCTGGGCCGAGTCCTCCTGCCAGTTTTTTACCCAGCAGAGATCATACCTGCCAGACCACGGGCTGTACCTTCTGCAGGAGAGTACTGTGGGAGACAGTGCCAAAGGCTTTGCTGAAGTCCAAGTAGACAACAACGACAGCTTTTCCCTCATCAACCAGGCAGGTCACCTGGTCACAGAAGGGGAAGAGGTTAGTCAAAGTGCTAACAGTTCAAAAGCATTAAAAAAAAAAAGCACCTAACAGCTGAAGTGCTAACAGTTACATCACCTTTTCTGAAGTGGAACTTACTTTGGTCTGTGTGCAGGAGCCAGCTTGGCCTCTTCGTTAGGTGAAGGAATTGTTAGTAGTGTCTAGCCATTATAGTATTCTACTATCTTCTGAATTATTTGACCAGTTAGATCAGAGAGGGACAAGTATTTCTGCTTCTAAATTAATAATGCAAAATTAGGATCTACAGACTAGGCAGATGATTAAAACTGCTTTCAAAATATTGTTTTACTCAAGTGATTACAAATCAGAGTGGAAATAACTCTCGAGTTTTGTTATTTTGTTTTTATCAGTTTCTATAACATTTCTACCAATTTACAAATAATTGTATGTTTTTAGTGTTTCAGCTGTGTGTTGCTGGAAGAGGAAGTATCTGTGACTTCATCCTTATCAAACACACTAAAACCAGAATACATACTGCATGGCAGGTAGTCTGGCTTTAAATTGAGGGCAGCACTTCAGTCAGTAAGTCATCCCTGCTTCTGAGAGATTTTGACAGCTTCTGGTTTGTTCACCATTCCAAGAGTAGGGCTCTTACAGCTACATATGGGGTCATGCTCCTTGTTCCCACAGGCCCAGTGAGCGTGAGTTCCTGCATGTATGGTATGGTGTCCTCATTAAAGGAGGCAGAAGGCTCCTTCACCTTAACCAGTTTATAAGTTGGTGGTGAAAGATCCTGTTGGAGGAGATGGGGATGTAGCTGAGACGAAGATAGCGTGAATGTCTTGGGAAATGTATAGCCATTCAGCTTTATGTAGAACAAAGACAATGGGTTGTTTTTTGTGGTGGTGTTTGTTGATTTGTTTTTTGTTTTTGTTTTTTGTAACACTGACAGTAGCTGCCTTCTTTTGCTTAGAATTCAGAGCATGAGCACACAGGAAATAGGGCAAGTAGAGCTCAATGTACTGTCAGTGGAAACATAAACAAGAGAGATGCCAATCCAGACAGCCCTTTCAAGGTGTATGGATTAATGTTCAGATTCAGAAGGATCTGGTGAGTAGGAAGTAGTTAGGAGAGAAATCACTGAAATACAACCTTTTTTCCCCTCTGCCTAGAAAATCAGTTTTATAACCAACACTATTACAACAGATTGTTAAGAGCGTGAGTGCAGATATCAAAAGAGGTCTGGCTGTAAGAGCCCTGAGTGCAGTGCAGTCACATTTGCTGTTCTTTCTGTCAGGGTAAATCAGTCCACGTTGCTCCTCATTTCCTCATGCTAAACTGCTTCTGGTGTTTGAGTTTTACTCTAGTCTGACATCTTTGAGGCACACTGCAGTGTGCAGTGTTGATGCACCTTTGGTTTGAAATTTATGTTTATGTAATCTTGTCTGAAGAAATGGAAGACAGACCTATGGCTGTATCAAAGCTTAGAGAATCTGTATGTGGTTCAAGCTGCAGTCATATTGATTAAATGACTTCTACTTCATTTATGTTATCTACTCTTTGTGAAATGTAAGTGCTTGTCTACAAGTGAAAGCTGTACTGTTCTGTGCAGGTTCTCCTCAAGCATATTTAGAGTACTACATATTTCCAGTACTCTTACCCGGAATGACTGAACTTCTGCATCAAGCAAAGAAGGAAAAGTGCTTTGAGGTTAGTTCTTAGTTTGCAGTTCAGATCACTGTCAAGGAATTACGGCCTTTTATTTCACAGGTTGTGTTTCTTTATGTTGTGCTTGTTTACATAAAAACCGATGACAATACTATGAAATAATATATTGTGAGTTGTTTTGGATCTAGTTTGCTGGGAGTGGTTTTTTGTCTGGTAATCCAGAATAGATTGTATACCACACACACTTCATCATTATGCCAATGTCTATTCACACCCAATTCTCCTTAAATATTCAGTTGCATCTAGCCAAAGCTGTGTTGTATTTCCAAGAAATGCACTTTCTTTTAGATTACTGTGCATCACTCATTTCAGAGACATAAAAAACTTGATGTTTACTTAATACAGTTCATTTTATTACTCAGTTATTTTTTTTGGTCTGACATCCTAAGATAGGTATAATTTCTATTTTAGATTTTAAAAGTTCTGTATAAATTAATTCCATTTAAGTGGAAAGCAGGGTATTTAGCATTGATGAGCTTTTGAAAAATGTACTTTTAAAAATATTTGTCTTCTATGTATATTTATGTATTTCTTCTGTCTGTGTGTGAATGTACCTATAGAGGCAGTCCACTTTGTACATAGGGGATACTTAAGAATACATTAGAACCAGTGCAAAAGAAAGCTCGCCGTATCAGCCTAACTTCCTGACCCCCAGCAATAGATTAGGAACTCAGGGTTGTTGGGTTTGCATCATTTCTGCTATTTTCTCCAGCCATAGAAGTATTTTTTTAATTTCTTCCCCACTTTTTGCCTGTCATCAGCAGTTTTCATGCTAATACTTACCTCTTCTTTATTTAATTCTAAATTAAAACGAAAGCTAAGTGAGGATGATTTTGAGATACTAGTGGGTTAATTATCTGAGGTCTTGGCATACCTGCACTCCAACTACTGACACTGACTTCCTGTTATAGGTATGTGTATATGTGATAACAGACATCATGGAACAAATTGTAAAAATTACATCTGTAGTGTTTGCCATTGCCCCAGATGTGCTTAGCACAGCCTAAAATTCCTTAATTCACTTACCAAAAATTCACTTACCATGCTTGACTGGACACTCCAAACTTGTATTTCATATCCAGATCTGTACTTTTAATAACAGTGAGTTATTTCCATTTTTTGCTTTGTCTTTAAAAGATTTGTGTCTGTCTGTGAGATGATTGGTTTTATAGGTACGTTTGTGGGCATTTATAATTTGTGATTAATACATGTGAAATAAGAAGGTGGTCAGTGGACGTGTCACTGTGGCTTGACATCTCTATACATTATTCCTGCCATCAATTTTATGGTATCTGGCCAAGAACAAATTGAACATGTATATTATTCATCACACTTTAATGAAATTTATATTGATTCAGATTTTGTTTGAAGGAGTAGATACTGTCTAACAAAAAAAGCATGTTTTGAAGCTGCCTTAAAATACAGTCCTAAATAGGTATTACATATATTTGAAGGCAATAGAGCAGTGCTTAATACAGAAGTATTCTTAGAAATACTTTAGCTTTAAACTTAGCACAAATCTGAGATTACTTTGTCCTTTTTCAATCTGAGATATTTTGCAGAGGTTCTGTGGTATGTATATTGATTGTCCTCAGAATAGATTTTTGTATGCTTCTGCGCGTCGCTTTATAGAAAACTTTTTTTAAAAAAAGTCAAATGCCAAGTTTAAGCAATTATTTTCTAATATCTAGAAACATCATAAAAATTAGCAGAGTGGTTTTTGTGGTTATATGGAGAAGTCCTGATATTGAGGAAGGAAATTTAGGAAAGCAAGTTTATGCCAGATGATCATTTTCCGCTGTGGCATCGTTTCCTTCTCTTTTTGAACAATAACGACTAAAACAACAGCTCTCAATCCTTGCCATATAAACGAATATTTGTGTTCTTTTCCATTACTAACCAGGTGCTTGTACTTGGACATTCTGTTTCCTTTTCTGACTTAAATGCGTAATTTCTAATTGTACTGTTGTTTTGTAAGAAATATGTTGTTCTGTATGAATTCGAAGGAAAAAACTGTGCCACATCTTGTATTAAAGTGGTTATTGCAATGGCTGGTACTGATTTTTAGGATAAAAAAACAACCCTTAGAAAGCCCAGAGGAAGCTGAGAGCAGGGAGAAAGATTCCTGTGATAAACACAGTGGAAATAGCTTCAAAAATAGGAAGAGAACAAAGAGTAAAAAGATTCATGGAATTCATGAGAGAAAAAGAGAGCAACATGATCAATTGTGATTAAGGTAACTGAAATTGTAAAGGATGAGAGCAAAATATGGGATTTGAATTCTGGCTAGACATGAGTCATTAAAGCCCCTTTACAAAGGGCAGCTCCAATAGAATAAACCAGAGGAAGATAAATGGAAGAAGCAGTGCAAAAAAGAGAGGAGTAGTTGAAATGATGGCAGGCACTGCTGTGTGAGCCTGGGGAAAGAGAGAGGGAATGGTGGGGGGGGGAGCAAAGAGTGGATTGTTGATGAGAGCACTAAAGGTCTTCACGTGTTAAAGGGATTGAAGAAAATGGGATAAGGGAGTTTGGGTCATGGGAACAACAGAGGAAGTCAAGGTAGAGATCAGAAAAGACACCTGTCTGGAAGAGAAGAATCAGAATCAGAAGGGAAGTGTGGAAAAGGAAAGCAGTCATCTATGTAAGAAAGCAGTCTGCAAGGTCTTATTTGGAAAGTGATGGAACAACTTAAACATTTGATTTGTAATAGGCTTCTTTTCGTTACATAGTGAGTACACATGAGAAATCTAAAAGCAAAACCCTAGTAGAGCTGCCAGCTGCCAGATATATCTGCAGGCTTCAAATGAACTGGGAGCAGTCTGCAGGAGCTTCATTTTTAAATGAGAGATTTAAAAGAGACCTATTCGATTGTCCAGTGCATTCCCTTGCTGATTTTTTTTTTTTCTATTGTCATTTGTCCTGCGCTTTATTGTGTCTGCTTTCAAAAGTCTCTGGGGAAAGATACTTTATTAAATCTTTTATTTCATGAAACTTGAGTAATGCATTCATTTTTCAAAATAAAGACTAAACAAGGTTTGAACACTTTTATTTTCATAACTATGGTTTTTCTCTCTTGTTGGCAATTGCAGAAAGAAATTGCTGTGACAGACTGTGTGGAATATATTATATTTTAAAGTATGTTAAATGAGGGAAAGCAAATGGAAGAAGATCATCTGATGTCTCTGGAATCTCCCCATCACCAATATTTTTGCATTATTATTACCAAGCACACTGAAGATAGGAACATGCATTCTGATCATAAATAGTTAATAAAGATTTCTGCAGGTTAACAATGTGCATTGTGCAGATATTTCCTGTGTTTATTTTGATTCACGTGGCATAGGAGGAATGTGTCAAAGACAGGTCAATTTATGTCATTCTTTCCCTTCTGTAAATGTTGACTGCTGTGCAACTCAAGATTTAATTGACTAGCAGAGTGAGCTGTTTCCTGGCAGGAAAAAGAAAAAAAAAAAAAAGAAAAGAAAGGATTTAGACTGAATCACTCTCTGATAAGCTCACTGAATCTGACAAGGATAGGCTAAGATGAATTTGATTCACTGATAACTGCTTTGACAACATTATTCTGATCGTTTTTCTTCCCATTGCAAAGGAACTTAAAACAGATTAAATTACTAATGCTAGATTAAATTTCATTTTCTTGACAAAGCATAGAGTTTGGCTTCAGAAACAATTCGTTGAATAATGGATCCAGTTTTGTACTGGGCTTGGGAATATCTACATAAGGACAATCAAGCAGTGTTTTCAGATTCTGTTCAAGTGAAAGTCATCATGTAAAATAAGCTGCAGAAATCTCCCTAGTAAAGGGTGTTGGTGTCTCAAAACATAGGTGTTTGGCATTGTACTGATAAGTGAGAAAATTCCTTGGAGAGACATACATGTTCTACACAGCCAAGCATTGTAGTGGAGCTCTCCATGAACCCCAGAACTTTTGTTGTGAAGCCTGAAAAGGGATGTGGAGTTCAGGACTGAAAGGAGTTCTGTAATCTCCTCATTCTGTTCTCCCACTTACCTTTAAGGCAGTTGTCTACCTATGGTAAGATTTACTTAGAAAAGTAGGTGCTTTCTGAGGTGTTGTCTAGGGATGCTGTGCTGTCTACCTGTGAACTTCACTGTTGTCATCCCCTAGTTATGTGACCGCCCTGCATCCTTCACTGGATGCAGTCCGGATCTTAAAGAACTTTCCTCATCCACTTCAGGTGTGGCTGTGATACAAAGTGATTCTGTGTTGCACCCTAAATCTCAAACCTTGAGAGAATGGCAGCACTTCTTGTCTGCCTTGCTCTTCACATGCCCTTTTTTTTTTTTTTTTTTTTTTTTTTGCATCGTTTTATGCATTGATCTCCAATTGTGTAGTTATTCTGATTTCTTAGCAAGTGGCAGTATTTCCATCATTTCTTGCAGTTCAAGGCTCCAACCTTTTTCATGACATCTAATGGTTTTCACTAACGTGTTTGACCAGTATGAATTGTTTTCCTAGAGTAATGATTTCAGTTTATACTCCCATCTGATGTGGTGTTACCTTCTGCGTGGGAATAGGCTTTCTTTCTTCCAAATGGCTGCTAGTTTAATAAAGTATTGATTGTCTCTCTTCAGCAGTGGCTAAATATCTTTTATCCTTCACTCTCTGGCTGTATATGTCTGTTACACATCTTGTGTAAGAGGGTTCCTGAACAGACTAGTCAATTCTGACCAGCAGTCTAGATTATATTTTCCATGCTATGGAACCACACCTGGTGTATGAAAAGAAGAATAAGCACCTGTAGTCATTTGTACACTTTATTTGCAAGGATGGAATGCAAAGAGGAAACCTCCAGGAAAAGACAGGCTTTAATTCTATACTGATCAAAATTCTTGCTTGGTATTTTGATCTCAAAAGGTATTTTGTAGTATGTAGTGCAGTCCAGTTGAACAGGTCCTGTTCAACTGAGTCTGCAGTTAAAGGCTGCATCTGGACTACCCAACAGGAAATTTTGTGTGAGCAGCCATGCAGTGCGCTGTCGTGTGTACGTATGCACAACACCTGCAAGTTTCCTCTATGCAAGAGGAAACAATGTTCCATCAATGTCCTTTCAAATCCTTGGAAGTAATGAAGTAATTTAAGTATGATAATAGAGCTTTGAACAAATGGCAAGTAGGCTTACAACATATTTTCATGTAAGAGTTCTGTTAATTTCTTTGCATTGAGGTTGCCACTAAAGGAGATTACCCTTCAGAGACATTTCTTTCAGCTATACTACAGTGAGTATCAAGATAACGTATGTAAAATTTTCTCACTCATTTTTTGACTTGGCTTGACATTATAACTTGACGTTTTAGCATTTCACAAAAGGTTGAAGATTTTGGCTGAGCCACTGACTGTTGGCAATAGCAGTATTTAAGGAGACAGAGTAACATCCCATATATTTTATTTAATAAAAACAGTCAGTTTAGCATCTGTTCCTTTCCGCTAGTAAAAACATGTGACTTATCCAAAGATAATAAATAATATGAAACTATCTTCTATCTTTAGAGAAAAAGGACCAAATTTATTGCCTGTGATTTCCTAACGGAGTGGTTATACAAGTAAGTTAATCATGGCTTTTGCTGTTAATATATGTCCAATGGCTCAAAGACAGTAATTTCTAAATGGAATAGCTGCTCTTTAATATTAATTGCTTTCTTTTTCTCTTGTTTGTTTGTTTGTTTTAATCAGCCACAATCCAAGGAGGAAAGATGAGTCATTCACAGAGTTCTTTTCTATCCCTTTTGTTCACGACTGGCTAAAGAACCAGTAAGTTATTGCAGTAGTCAGAATAATCTCTCCTCTTTTTATTCTTTTCCTCCAGTTATTACAAAAATGTACTATGGTTTCAGTGCATTATATTTTTTCCACTCTAAATGCCCTCTACTTTGTGCAGTAAAGAACTATATGATCCTTTCTAACTTGGTAGTGTATTGTTTACAACGTATTTTTTGCATTAGTTTAGAATTGGTTTAGAATTGCATTGGTTTAGAATTCTTAAACATCAATTGTTAAACAGAGCAGGACGTGCAAATAACCTGGTAGTATTATGAGTATAGCTGTAACCAGGAACAAAACAATGTTTTTAATGCTGCCTCCTACAGTGGAAATCTTTGAGGAAATACGATCTAGAAGTTCTTCCTCTAACTGTAAGCAGCTGTTTTAAAAGTACTTGTAGTAATCTTTGGCATTAGTATGCATTTATGCCCATATGTATGACTTTGCACTTGAGTAATGAGCACTTGTTTCAGCAGTCTCAACCCCAGGTTTCTCATTATTCCCTCAGAACCCACCTACCTAGCAATTTGAAACATTTGTTACTGTTCTTGAGGTTTCACTTTGTTTTACAGTGCAGCTGTGGTATGAAAAAAAGAAAAAAGTACAGCCCAGGGTGAGAGAATAAAGAAATTGAGGAGGTCAGATTTGGGAGAAAGTTTTCTGTTAAATACTTAATTGGAGACTAGATTGGTCGTTGGTGAAAACTTAGAGATGAATGTCACTGTAGACATGTTTGAGTCTTTGTGCTACATAAGTGGAAGGTGAGCTTTCTTGTGAAACAGAATCCTTTGGAGAGACTTAGAACCTTGAGTCACTGACCCAGCAAGAGAAAAGCTCCTTGGTATATTCTGGTTTTTGGAAGCAAGTTGTAAAGTGAGGCATGGACAATTAACTCTGGCTATCTTAAGGACAGTCATGTCATCAAAGCTGCCTAGGAAGCGTCTGCACTAAGGGAGCCATTGGGGGGTGACCCATTTCATCTCAACTGTGTTAGCTTCAGGTACCTTTACTGTATCATACTGCCCAGCTGCTGTTGTTCGAGCCTTGTGTGGCGCCTCTAAAATTTTCATTCACTAGGTGGTCTTGCCAACAAAATTCCTAATTAAGGCAGTAATTTTGGAGTTGTGAAGCTAATTATGAAATGCATTGAAGTTGTCATACTGATTTCCTAAGCATGCTAAGAGCCTTTGGACAGTAAGGCAATTTTGATACCGCTGAACGGTTGGGGTGGATATCTATGCATAAAATAAATGTCTAAGTTCACAGTTTAACAAATATTCCTCCTAGATGTAAAGCGTACCTACATTGTTCCTTGCCCTCTCCTGTTCTTCATTCCAACGTGCTTCTAGTCAACATGATAGCACCTTGTTTGATAGTATGCTTGGTTATTCTGACCAGAAACCTCCTCCGAGTTAAAAATATCTCTGCCAAATATGAGGGTTTTGTATAGCTCTTTAAAATGTAGATCATTTCTCCAATCTGGTTCACTTGGGAGTCAAACAATCCTTTGCATTGGCACAAAAGAAAGATTAAAATGAAGGGCTCAGGCCAAGGTGAAGAAAGCAAATGAGCCGGTAAGATGTAGTGGTGGTGGCAGGAACTGCTTAAGTCAGCTTTGCCAACAAGAGAATACACTGTGGAATCACAGCCTGAATGACTCATAGCTTCTGCTAGGACTTGTGCTCCTAAATAACATAGTGACAGCTCCACAAGGACACTGACGTGTCAAAGTATTTTTTAAATTTATATGCATTTGGTCTCCAGTCCTCTGAGCAATGAGGCCTTCACAAATAATTTATTGAAAAGCAATTCTAGTGTGAACACACCTTGCAATTACAGATTTCTTAACAAATATTGCTTATGAAGTAAGCATCACTATTGTGAAATGAAAGATTGAAATATTAAATGAGAATTTGTTATTATGTTCTTCTGGGTAAGTTATAAATAATTTATTATTTTATCTTCCTGGACACAACAGTTAGAATGTGATTGAGTCTCTGTATTTTATTGTCATTTCTGTTTTTGTCTGTAATTGTTATCTTTTTTTTTAATATATTCCATACTTGACTATGACTTTTTTGGCTCTCCTCCAGTGCCTCCAGTTCTTCTTTGCAGCTTTTTTTTTTAAGCATAGTCAAAGTCATGGTCTTATGAGTCTCACTTCCCATACTATGTGTTTCTAAGTGAGATCCTCCAGCTGAGTTTCCCTTTAGGAGACCTGAAGTCAGCTTCCAGAATTTTAAATTCAAACATTGTTGCCTTAAAAGTTGGTTGTCGTAAACTTGTAAAATTACTTCAGGTTTGTTTTCAGCTTTAGTATTTACAGTAATTGCTATGATAGCAGTACATAAAAGCCCTAGTATACTTACACTGTCTTCACTGTGCTCAGGATAGTACTAGTAGCACAGACGACATATGAAGGCTGCTCCAAAAGCAATGCCTCCTATTTCATTAGTTTGGCCCATGATGTCAGAGGCAGTTGTTGGTGCTATGGCAGTAGAGGTGGAACCTTCCCCCCTAGGAAGGCTCTTGCTCATCACTGATAAAATTGTGCAGCTAGTGATGGTGTCTGTGTTGAAAAATAATGTTTTGTAGCTGAGAATTTGCCCTATTAAATGGTGTAATTGTGCTCTTCATGACTGTTGTAGTTCACGAGGAATAAATATGAGGCATTACTTTTGGAGCCACCTAGATATTATATCCCTTTGGAATCCTTGATTATTGAAGCAGATTTCATAAGCAATAGAAGGAGCAGCCTCCACACTGACTGTTAATCTACATTTCACTCCCAGGAGAGCACAAGACGTTTATGTTGCATTGAAGGATAGCTGTGCCATTTAGAGGACAGAAAACTGAAGTTTTAACAAGCAACTAACAAAAGGTTTTGGAAACTTACTGGAATATATCCCTATCTTACTTTCAACACCACTGGTATATTCAAATGGAATTAATGTAATTAAAGCCTACGTTTTTTGCTTTCCTTCTTTAAATGCGCTAATAAGCAACGCTGTTGTCTTCTGTCAGTATTTTCTAGATGTTCAACCACATGTAACCAAACTCTATACATGAGACTGAATCATGGAGAAGTCAAGCTTGATCTGTGTTTATGCCCTAATCCCACTTAAACTTTGCTTTTCTAGCATAGGCTGCATCTTTATTCTGAGCATTATGGGAATGTCATGGGAATATCTTAAGCCTATTAAGGAAAGAAATAGAAAACAATAAAAATTTTAAAAATCCAAAGCATTCCATTGCACTGATAAATTTTGGTATTATAAAAGCCTGATGTTAACTGAATTTAATAACATGACAATATTTTTCAAGTTTATCTTCAACCCTTACACTCACTGAAAGATAATGCTGTATGGTTCTAGGTTAGGAATAAGTATGTATATTTTTCTGGCTGTTGAGGATTAATCTTTGCATATGCACATTACAGGGAATTCAGGATATTTTATAAACATTTGTTCACAAGGGTTGTTTTATCTGCATTTCCTAATTTTCTGTATAGAGGTATTTACTGGATATTCAGTTCTGAAGGATACATTTCCTCATTTAATGTCTGTGTGTATGAAAACAAATGTGCATCCATAGAGCAAATCATTTATCTTTGCTTTAATGAAGTGGACAGATCATATATATATCTACAAATGATTGCTAAATCTGAAGTAGTGGCTTTCTGCCAAATGTCTGTTTGTATATATATACAAATTGATTTTGCTTTTTTTTTTCCCCCTTTACCCACCCCCAGTACTCTAATTAGAAAAGCCTGCTGGTCTCAGCTGCCTTTACAGTTGACTTCATTGTCAGTTCTCAGATGGCCAATAGGGGTAATTTTGCATGGGTGACTGATTTCTTTCTTTCCTTAATGTGCCCATTTTCTACAGGCTTTGCTTTCTGCAGACTGTTTTATTTCTCTTGTCTGTCTCCAAATTAGCCCTATTTGGTATATATTTAGTTTGCATTATGTTTTCTCTTTAATTTTCCTTAATAATTTGAACCTTAAACTTTTTAATGTGATGAGCAGCACCTTTAATTTTATTAAGAGGGAAGTCAGACAAATACATCTGTATGCATTTTATTCTGCGTGGATCCAAGTAAAGAATTGACATTGCAGTAATGTGGCAGAATTCAAGTTAATGAAGGATAAAATTTTGACTTAAAAGAGGATTGTGTATTGGAAAATTGCATTGTCAGAACTTCAAAAACTTTATGTATTAAATATTTATGTCGTGTAATGGTGCTTTATGAGGTTGAGGTTTTATGGCTGCAAATCCTGATGCAGTGTCATAACTTGCCTTAATTTATGTAAAGATTGTCCAAGTGGCAATGAAAAATTCAGAACTTATTGGTGGTTTGTGGCATCTTCATAATGATGCTACTAGAGTACTATTGGAGACTAGTTTTGCTGCTGTACCTTTTTCATATTCTGCAATATTTTTCTGCTACAATTATAGGTAATACATGCACAGTATTGTCCCCATTCTGAGGCCTTTGCATAGAAGGAAGAAACAGCCCAAGTTAAATTGTACGTAGAAGGTATTTTTTCCTAAAAGCCTTGAAAGTGGAAGAAGCTGCAGCTCTAAACTGTTGGGTTTCCCAGCACCCTGAGTATGGAGGTGGAGGAAGGGTTGCATATCTAGCCTACATTCATGTGTTTTACATCAGATCTGTTCATCATTGTATGTCGTCAAAACCAATTAATCAAGCTAAAATTTACTACTTGTTAGTGTTTGTTAAAATTGTAAGAGGCAGAAATGGGGCAGATGATTTAAAAGTGAAATGTTTGCCTTGTTCATGACCTATAGCCTATACTTGAGTTATTCAAGATACAGAAGTGTGATCCTATGAAGCTGTGTAAGATTCAGAGAATGGAGGTAGGCAATAGGGGTCTAAATCTATTTATTTATTTATTCATTCATTCATTTATTTATTCTTCACTTAACTATTGATACTATCGAGGAGCCGTTAGTTACAGAAAGTAATAGGAGGTCAGACAGCAAGAGTCACTCTTCAAAATGTCAGCTCATTTGCACGTCCTTACTTCAGGAGATTAAATTTGCCCTTGCCCACATTCACAATTCTTCAAAAATGTGCCTTCCATATAATGCACAAAAATGCTTACTTATATACTGTAAGGAATTTTTTGTTCCAATGCTTTTCTCTTATTACAGTGTATTTAGATTACTGCATGTTTTCATGTTTTACCACGATGCACTATGCTTCATTATGCACATGAAGAACATGCTTCATTATGACATGGAAGAAGCACACTATGAAGGCAGGTGCTGCTGTAATATTTCTACATTCTCTGGGTGGGAATAAGAAGTACTGGAAATATAAATGATGGCTTTGATTGTTCAGGCCACCATCTCATTTGAGTACTTCCCAGACTTGATCAGAATCCTCTTTTAGGACTTAAGGAGATCACCGCATTCATTTATTTTGGTGCCTTATGTATTTCTTCCAATTCTTTGTTCTGTTATTTTGTCCTTTAGATCAGGAATTCTGCCATGACTCTGTCATTGCCTGTGTTCATACATGATACCAATACTCAAGAACGGTAGTCATCACAGTTGGATAGAAGGTGGAGTGGCTTAGGCTGTTTGGTGTGCAGTGGCTGTTATCTTGAAACTCTCAAGCCTCCAGAAGAGGGACCTGGTGCCTCTTTGCAAGGTTACTTCATTATTTCAAGAGAACAGCTTTCTAAAGAGAGAAAACCCCCTGGCAACTGCACTTACCTGCACTCCCTCCTGCACTCCCTCCTGCATAATTACCAAGTCCTGAGTTAAGCACAGTGAAAATTGCCCTCCATTAAATTTCTTTCTTACATTTACTTTTCAAGGAAGGAATCGGGCCTATCTGTAGGGCAGAGGGGAGTGTAAGAACAGCTGGGGCTTCCAGACATGACTGCATAACAATACCGACTGTATGCAGAGCCCTTTGTGGGACTGTGAGCCTCCATGTCAGCTTGGCTGTTTTGCTGTCAGTGGAGGTTCTTCCCTGCCCTTTCTGAGAGCTTGCTGGGAAGCCCAGCTTCTCTCCGGGAGGAAACAAGACACACAACATCAGTGAGAACCTCTCCCAGTACCTCACACATCTGTTTAATGAAGTCTGTTTTGGACCTTCTGGGAGGTAAATTTCACCTGTGTGCTGTGGTGTAATTAAAAAGTATCTCACATGGTCAGGATCTGTAAAGCTCGATTGAGCACAATGCAAGAAATGTGTTTCCTGAAATGTAACTGTCCTCTGGTCAGCGTCTGCTTTATTCATGTTTGGTAAATTGTAGTACTTTGGACAGTCGTTTTATTGATTCTCTTTTACAGGTACAACTTTATGCAATGTATCACATACATATATCAAAATAGATACTTAAATCGTAATCAAAGACTAAATAAGCAGAAGATAGCTACTGTGCATTTTGCTGTCAGTTTTAATCTTCTTGGAATCATACAGCTGTCTTCTGCCACAGATGACATATTCCCTCTTTTCCTAGCTCGGTGCTGATGGGTGATTACCTCTGTTCAGACTCTATTTTTATTTGACCTGAAGCCAACTGTGTATATTCGCTTAGACAAAAATGGACCTGGCATGACTTTTGTTCTCTAAAGCTGCCCTGCTAAAGTGATTGATATTTCAGAAGTGATTGATATTTGCCACTAGCTGTCACACTGAAAATGAAGTCCCGTACTTCTTGCTTGAATTTATATTGGTTTCTTAAATATAGCGTTGGATTATAAATGAGACGTTTTTATAATTTATAAATGAAAGCAATGGAATGCTATAGTTGGCCTTGCAGGCCAGGGGGAATCTCAGTCTGTTCCTTAGAGATGTACTCGTTCTTAGGAAACTTCAGTGTCTTTCATATGACTGCTGTGAAGTGGGTCTCTGTAATGTAGGTCTTTCAGTGTGTTTCGCACTGTAAGATTTTGTTTCCAAGAAGATCAAAAATAGAACAGTGAATGAAAGCCTATCAGCCAAAACAGCAGAATCTAACTTTGTGTTTTTAAGTTTAATTATGAGAAGCAGTTAGTTCAGGAAGCTTTGCTTCTCCTGCACATGCAGTTTCCCTTGAGCAGCAGAAATGCTAATTAATGCTCATAGAGCTAGCACTGTTTTACTTAGTGGAGCGAATTTCTTCATGTTTGCTTTATTTCCATTCTTCCAAATAGTCTGAGGTTTTCTTTCCCATGAAAATAAATGTACCCAAGAGCCAAGTAACAAGATGATGAGAGCGGTGAAGCTGAGTGTGCCAGCCCGAATGGTGCAGTCACTGCAGCACGAGGTTGTGCTCTACGTGGAAATATTCCTTCATTGAAGATAAGCTCTAAGAGAAAGGCCTTGGAGAGCACAGGAAGCTTACCAGGGCAGAGACAAAGAGAAATGAAATTAAATGGAAGGAAAATGTAAGCTGTCAGCCCTTCTAGCCTGAACTGTAATGTATTTAAAAATAGGTTTCAAAAAGAAATAGCAGAAGTGGTGTTCTAGCCACTAAGTGTAGGACTGGATAGATCGGTTACTTATGGTCTTTGTAGTACATGGCCTCTAGTATTGTTAAAGCAGAGCTTAAGCCTGATACTGATAAAAACATATTTTGTACTTAAATCCAAATTATTGCTTCATCCAAACTCCTAATGTTGTGGTCTTCTGAGTCAAAGCTGTGCTGCTGTGTCCCATGCAGGGAGAGTGGCTCTTAGTGCCATTCTAACACTGCCAACTCCACTAATGGTATTTTCATGAGTTGCAACATTGAAGTCTGTAAATACTACATTACATTTAGTACAAAAGAAAGCTGTATAAATTAATGTCTTCTCCATCCAGATTGGTATTTCTTAAATCAATGTGTGTGATACATAAATCAACTTTCATAGAAAATGACTTTTGCAAAGCAAGACTTGATATCATGATTTGAGTTTTTATTAGTGATGTCTGAAATGTAGATATTGCTTAGGGTACTTCTCAGTCATCAGAAATGCAATACATGCAATAATTATCATTTTTTTAATTTTTAGTACATTCCACTTAAGTGAAATCATAATGTAGCTGTAGGTACTAAAATAGATTGAAGTTGTACAATTTTAACAATTAGGTTATAAACATTTGTCATAAATTTGTTTGTTGTTACATGCACGCTAAAACCTCCTTTGCTTTACAAATGACATGTTTCCAACACCTCTTGCTCCCCTCCCACTGCAAGCCCAAACCCCACTGTAATGGTAGCAATTCAGAATCCACATAGGAAGAGTGAGAAAGATTACTGTGCTTTGCATTCCATTATCTTATTATTATTTTAAGGAAGAAATGATTGTAGCATACATAGAGTATATTTTAAAGGAGAAATAACTGCACCTTTTATCTTAGAGCATGTTTCAGGCTTCTGAGCAACCTTTTTTATAAAACATATTGCTAAGGAATAAAGTAATGTACTTTTGAAGGCCAGTCTTTTACAATTTTTTTTTTTTTTTTTTTTTTTTTTTTTTTTAAATTTAGTCCCAGGCAACCATTGCCTCTGTCTTTCTTCCTATCAGAAGAAGAAGCAAGCATAATAATTCAGGCATTCTGGAGAGGTTATCGGGTAAGAATAATCTATAATTACTTTGCTTGATGTTGAATCTGTAGGACTGTGAAGGCCCTAGGGAAAATCCTTACATAAATTTTAAGTAGAGGATACTATAAATAGCTGTTGAGACCCTCATGGTTCATTGACTTTGGATGTTGCGCTGCCTTATGCCTAGTGACTACAATCTTTTCACAGGCATTTACACTGATGTAATCTTCCTGTTTTTCTCATGAAATCCACAGTGATTCAAATTTCAAAATACTGAACAATTTACATTTTGTCTTTGGCAAGTTGCTAAAATGTTATTTTGTGTCATTTAGAGTTATACAGAGTGAGTGCGTGTAGGGGTGCATAGAGGATCAGTGAGGTCTGCTCAGAAATAGAAGCGTATAGAAACAAAGATGGTAACACTGAGACAACAAACCAGACCAGAGAGGAATGGGGGCTGTTCTTCAGATGATGCAAAGCTTACTAGTGAAACAGCGCTAATGCACTCCCCAGTGTAAGGGGGAAAAGCAAGGCCCTTGAGTACGTTATGAAGAAAATTGGCTATTGCTGTTATTTTGGAGTGTAACAGTAGTGCTAAGCCTAGGATAAGATATAAATTATTTTGAAAATCCTGAGGAGATTCTGGCAAGCTTTTCTTTCTAAGGCTCTAAAACCTTCATGATTTCAGAAAAAAATGGACTTAGAAATCATGTGACAAAAGTGTCTTTGACTGCCTTTATCATAGCTTAAGGCTGTAAATAGCTTCTGCTATCATGATAGTCTCGCTGTGATCTGTCTATACATCTGGTGTTCTCTAAATCACGTTCAGAATAAAACAATCTCTGTTAATTTTTTCTGTCCTATTTTAACAATCGTGAATATATGAGTTCCTATTATAAAGTGCCATGCAGGCAAAAATGGTGAAATATCCTGAGATGATCTTCTTGACTGATTTTTGACACTTTGTTTGTTTTTCTTGATTTTTGTTTTCCTAAACAGAGATGGCGTTGACTCTAACATTAATTAGCACTGACAGTATCACTGCAGGCATCCTTGCAGTGGAGTATTACAAAGGCATACATCCAATAATAGTGAGCTGAGGCCCGCATGGTTGCTCAGATACCTTGTGCTTCTACCAGACATTCTGAAGGGCACAATCCCTTCTCATTTTGTTAACTTTAAAATTTTCAGCATAGCATTTATCATTTGAAACTGATTCCTAGAAATGAGAGAGGAACTGTAGCATTAAAAAGTAAGAGACATTGAAAATCAAGTGTTCTATGATATGATTCTATGTAAATAATTCAGACTATAAAATTAACAGTTACATACTTTAGCTTATTAGAGATGAAAAAACTTGGGCTTTTAAAAACTAGAACTTAAAGTGAGAATAAAAAATCAAAATAATTTGTAGCAAGTTAATCTGCAGGGTTACATGTTATCTTTGAGCGTATAAGTTAAGCAAACACTGTTTAAATGAGAATTCAGTGCAGTAATAATAGAGTCTGAAAAATTAGAGGAGAATTTAGATGATTTTCCTTAATATAAATAACTCTGATATGAACTTTCTAAGTTTATATTATTATTATTATTTATAAATGATCTCATATAAAATATGAGAAAACAGAGCTGGTTATTTTCTCTGACACATCCTGTTTGAACTCACTGTGTTTCAGATGCTTCATTAGCCATGCTGATCTGGACAATGGACTTTATTACTTGCATAGCTGGCTAAGCATCTCGTCTTCTCATATTTTTCTCTTATTTCTGCACATCTGGCTGTCTGCCTGTGCGCAGGAATCATAAAAACAAAGCTGTCAGTCAATGAGGATTTTTCTATATGAAGTAAAAAATCATATAGATATACCGCTTTCTGGTAATAAAAGATAACTTGAAAAACTACATTCATCCTTACCTAGAGCAGAATTTAGAGAAATCCTTGTTTTGGTAATAATATTTAATGATTGCTCTCCACAAAGCCTTTGCTATGATCTTTCATACAAAGAAATTTGTTTCAAATTCAAGACAAATTCTGTACTACAAAGCAGATACTGTATGAGAACTGCTGAATCAGGGCCTGAACCTCTGATTGATCACCTGAGGCGAGCCATGAGGCAGCCCTGGGAGCACAGGTGAAGGCGATTCAGCTGTGCTGCTGGAAGGGTGGAGCCTGGCTGCGCCTCTCCCAGACCCATTGAAGAGCTGACTGCAAGTGGGGAAGGATCTCTGCTGGAGATTCTCTCTGCTGGAGTTTCATAAGTGAACCCAGGAATATGGGTAAGCATCCTATCTTTTCTGCTCTGGTGTAATAAATGCGTAGCTAAGCTCTCTGGTACATCTCATGACATCTGTACGTTCATTGATTGTACAGATACAAAAGCACCAGGCCACACACACACACAAACAACAATCTAGTTTCTTTTATAACAGTTTTCTGGTTTAAAAGTCAGGAAAAAAGCTGACAAGATAGTGGAATGTTAGATTAGGACCTTAGCAGAAGAAAACTACAGTAAGTGATGTTAGCTGTTATAAGCACAGCCTAGCAGGAAAGGGAAGGTGCTTTCTGGGTGCAGAGCTTGCCTTGCAGGGAGGTGCAGTTGAGCAAACAGGCATTTGCTGCCATCACCTCCATTGTTTTTCTGGAGATCTTGTTGTTGGTTTACAGATATAAAGGCTTACTCAAAAGAAACTCTAATTCAAACCTTCAGTTTCCCATTCCTGTCAGAAAAAGTCTCTTAGTTCCAGGACCAAACAAAGGAATATTCGGTAATCAGTATACTTCAAAGGAGTAATGATAATCTCATTTGTTGCTTATACATGAGACATACAAATGAGACACAAAAGCAGTCTGGCTTGGTTCTCTGAGGAGGTCAAGAAAGAAGATCTCGAGAGGTCTTTGTGAGGCAAGCAGCTGGAATAAAGCTTTTGACAGCTATTTCATCAAATATCTTTATCTTTACTTCTCACGTTCTCTTCTATTGACATCCAATTTATCTATCATGGGCCAAGACAGTATTCCAATGTCTAATGAAAACCCTTGACTGGTAGGTATCAATTTTCCAGGCACGTCTCCATTTCAAGAAGGTAAATTTCACCCTTCTACTGCAGAATATGTGCTTACTGCTACTTATTTCGTGGGATCTTTTTAATCTTTATAATTTGTATAACTTATCTAGACTGACAGATTTCTTCATTAATAGAATCTCCTCTAATGTTTTCAGCAAAAGCATCCTTCCACTGTTCTGACACGTTTTTACCTAGCATTGAACAGAGAGTATTTGTCTACGTAAATCCTGAAGTATTATAAAGCTTTAACTGTAGCTTAAGCTGTTCTATGTAAACATATTGGTCAAGCAAAAGTTAATTCAGAATGGAAACAGGTTTATCTCTGTATCTTACAGAGTGTTCTTGTGCTTTTGCTGCCATAGGTTGTTCCTTTCCAGTAAAATGTGGCTACTGGTGAAGGCTCAGATCTAGAAGGTCACCTGAATATTTGCTGTTCTTTACAGCAAGTGTAGATTCTGTCCATGTGATTTGAGTTTTTAAAGAGAAATGTTATGCTTGCTCTCAGTTCATAGCTGGGCTGCTGATCTACAGGAAAGACATCAGTTGAACAATACTTGAGCCATTGATTACATACCTGGAGTTTTGGCTGCTGAGTCATGGCTTTTTAACCATAGAATTGCACTCTGATTACAAATAGGCTACCTTCTGTGAAATTATCGTGAATATGCTGAATTAGAGATCCTGAAGAATATTTAGAACATGAGGATGGGATTCCGTTCAGATCCTACTGCCTATTTTATGCTCCTTTTTCTTTCTTGTTTCTAAAAAATCTCTTTGTCCTGGGAGTTCGTGTTCCTGCTCGGATTTCATATGGGACCTTGGAGTATCTAATTCTGTCTGACTATGCCTTTCTTTATCTCAGAGCCCTGTATTTTGCTGTGTATTTCACCGTACTCGCTATTTCGTTGAGAGTATACAGAATCCACTGTGCTTATCTCCTACCTTTTAACAGCTTAGAGTCATTATCTTCATTTTCAGTATACAGAGAGCACTGTGGTATTGTTGCATACCAAAATACAGATTCTAAATGTCTGCACTTATAAAAGGACACTTTGTTTTTTTTTCCCAACAGTTCCATATTTAGAAGTAGGGGTACTCATTTTTGTGTCTTCCTGTCTCTTTTCTGCTGTTTTTTTTTTTTAATGTTCCATAAGCATTCCCTTAGCCCCTTTCTGTGTAAATAAATGGACTCATTGAAATAGAGAATTGGGGATTCTATAAAAGTATACTATCCTCTGTCTGGGATTATATTTTATTTTTTGAAATAGTATGTCAAGGATTTCATAGAAGATAGAAATATATTTTAAAAATTCTGTGGAAAGAAATCACTAGTAATAATACATTGAGGTTTTGTGTTTGTTTGGTTTTTTAAAATTTTATATTCACCTTGTAAGAACTTTGTGTATCCTTTATAGGAGATAATACAGAACTGTAGTAGTACAGTGGGATATTTTAAGAGGCCTAAGAAGTATCTGATGTCAAGTGACTTAGAGAGAGTCTTCCCCACCTGTACTGATTATATAACCTTGCACTGTATTCCTACTCTGTCAGTGCTCTGAAATATGCCAAGTTATCTTCTCCAGTGTGGACTGAAAACTGCTGCTGGAGTGCAGCTGCTGTCTGTTGCATTTTTAGTTGCACCACAGAGGAGAAATTCTGTGTGGGAAGAATACTTCTGCTAAAAATATATATATATATATATAAACAAGTGGAAAGTTGCATCCTGCTGTTTTGCTTTCTGTGCATCTCAGAAAAGCATGTGAAAACTGGAATGTATTGCAGTAGAGTAGCAGAGTTTAAATCACAGAGCAGGCTCATTACTGTATCATCCAAGAATAAAGTAAACATTCTCTGGACAGCTAAGCAGTCAGCTTCCTGAAAGTAAAACATATCCAGGAGAATCCATGCATATGGGTGCTTGTTTCTCCAATGCTGTTTAATTTCAGCCTGAATAACTAGGACATTATGTCCTAAGGCAAATGGCATTTCGTATCCGTATCATTTAGAAAAAAACAGAAACTCTATTTTAAATAATTCTATTATTATCTGAACGTGACTCTAAGAGAATAATCACTTATCAGTGAGCAAATACTACAGTGACCACTACCTGCTATTGTCAGAGTGATGGCATCTATTCTGGATTTTTGCTCTAATGCTGGAGGTAGTAATTGTGTGAGTGCTAAGGTGGATAATGGGCAACATACTGCCATTTAATCAAGTGTGGATTAGAGCCAGTTCAGGAGTGGTGAAAGCTGAATTACTTCTTATGTTTGTAGGATCTATACCAGTACAAAAGCAATAATGGAGGAATTCAACTTATATGGAGATAAAGCCTGTGACTGTTGTCATTCTCATGGAAGTAGAATTAGGCTTTTCATGGAAGTGATTGCCAAAGAATAGACATCATGTAATGCATTCCAATTACTTTAAATAAGAGATTAATGCCTCTTCTATTTGTGAAAATGGTATGGCTAGAATTGCAGCTGGTAGCAGGTGTGTATCAGCTTGCTGGAATAAATTTCCTGCTGTATGACCCTTCATGTGCCTCTTCTATTCTATTGTGTTGATCAAAGGGTTGGTTTTATAGCATTGTGGTTTTCTAAAGGCATTAATACCCTACAGTATAATGCTTTAAATTTTAATTGACTTAAGAATTGGCATCTCACTGCATTCACATTCTCAGGAGTCCTTGGTAATCAAACTGATCCCTTAATTGGCATATTTATGTTTTCAGGGGGGTTAGTCAATTGTGTGGGTTTTAGTTCTGTGTAAGTTGAATGCTGTAAACCTCTGGGATCATGCTTTATATCAAGCCTTGCAAAAAGGATGAATGCCACATATTTGCACAGCCACAGCCCAGCATAAAAAACAAAGACTTGTGACCTTGAGTAACATGAGTGTATAATGTTAGTTGCGTTTTCTGCTTTCCTTTTCCAGGTCCGCTGTGATAGGGAAGTACAGGAGCTGCGTCAGTGGCAAAAGCAGTTGAGAGATGAAAAAATCATTTTTCAAAGAGTAGAAGAGTTCTGGGCTAGGCAGGAAGCCAAAGGTAGGTGAATTAAATTGCTTACTGTAATGATTTTTTTTATATTAAATATTTAATTTTTATACTTTAAGTTGCATTAAGAAATAAGACACACAGTGGAACACTAATCATGAGTGACAAGAAAAGGCAGTGTCTGGTGGAAGTGCCTGGCTGTTTCTTCACAATCACTATTTAACTTAGTTACTAGTATAGCTGAAAGTGGCAATGAAAAGTACAATACAGGGCCAAAGATCAGTAACTTCACAGAATTATGATAATGTGGTGGCACAGTTATTTCCTAGTATCAGACTTCTACCCGCTGCAGAACACTGAAATGCTGATTTTTACCAGAAGGTTGTAGTGCAGTTTTTCTGAACTGCAGAATTTCTGCACCCTTCACTGTGCTAACACTCACTGCTGCATCTCCATCAACATTCATTAGCATCGATGAGTGTCAGTGGGTGCCATTTTTCCACATGGAGGAATTCAGTGACACACCTTTCCTTCATACACACTTCCATGTCAGATGCCATTTTCTGAGAGTGCCGCTCTGCTGCCATCTGTCACGGGGCAACCAAATGTAATGGGGTATTGGTGGGAAGATTCAACCTCTACTGCCATTCCTGCAACATCTGCCCCTGATGTTGTGGACCAACATAATGAAGTAGGAGGCATTATTTTCAGAGCAGTCTTCATAATTGACAGAGAAAATGAGGCCATGCTGCTTTAAGAAACTTTTTTGTCTGATTTTGAACAAGGCCTTTCTGACAGGGACAAAATTATTCTTTTGTTATTCAGGCACATTGGTATGATTATGATCGCTCTTTGCCTGGTCTCTCTGCCTGCTATTTGTCTACTAACACAGGAGGATTCTCTAGCTCTTTATCAGCCTCTGCTGCCTGGACTCAGATGAGATCCACACAGGGATGTGAGGTGCCTGTCAATAGACAGAGGTGATAGGAGTTTATTCAGCTATACTGCTCATCAGCTGATGAGAGGGAAATGTCTGCTCTACCAGTCACTATTGCGTCCCTTGTTCTGATAGCCCTGCTGCCAGTCTTTGCCCACAACTACGTAAAGTATTCAGGATGTAGTTGCACGCAGTTGGATCAAACTAGTAATTGCCAAAAGGGTTTGTCACAGTCTATCTCTGGAAACAATTTCAGTGACTGTGTAACTGCACCACAGGTTTGGATCTGTGGGGCAGGTTATTTTTCTGTAATATTGCCACATGATAGCTGTATCTATCAGAACAGAAAGAGAACTGGGGACAGAGGGAATTCCTTCCAAGCAGCTCACAGCTTGGTTAAATGGAACAGAACGTGAGATGGTGTTCTCATCATAGCTGGTTCCTGTTCAAGCTGAGGAAGTGCTAACCTCCGGGTGATCAGCAGGACCTAATGGCTGGGGGCAAATCATGTTAGATTTCTGAAGCTTGGTGTGCAAGAAGGCATCCATCGGAGTCCTCATTCTGAGCCTGGTTTTCATGACACTTTGCTGGGATAGGAGGTGTGTCTTTGAATCCCTTCAAGGCTAAGGGAGTTCAGAATCAGGTTTCTGTGAAAGCTTTTAAAAAAGGGAGTGCTGGTCAGTTAGATACCAACTATCCAGAAAAATCTCCACCTCTAGTTTTCAAGTGATTGAAAATTGCTGATACACAGATAGGATTAGGCAGCTTCTTTGTTTTAGGATACCACTGGTCTCAGTGCTCTCAAATGAACTAGACAGCTTTTCACTCAAGCACTGTTTATAGTCACTGTTTGGAGCTGTTTCTCTTAGCTGTATCTATATGCCTTGCCGGTGCTTTATTAGTTAACTTTCTTGAGCCATATTTAGAGCCATGTTAGATGTTTAGAGTCTAAACTGAGACTTGGAATTTATTGTGCTGTGGCTTCATTCAAAGTGGTGTTTCTCTCATTATTTTGTATGCAACCTAACTCTTCTTACTTAGGTGGAGTTAGTGTATTCATGAGCAGATATGAGGTAGGGTATTCTGGAGTTGAGTGCTTAACGTTCTCACAGCAGGCTTTGTTTTAGAAACTACAGTAAGAATGTCTGTACATAAAGAGTACTCATTAATGTTACAGCTGTAGCAACCAGGGCTTTATTGTACAAGAAGAGAGCCTTGCAATTTTTCAGTGACTTCAGTCATCAACTCTTTTGTGGCTATTGCTAATTCCAAAATAGTACTGCTTTTTAATAAATGATATGACAAAACTTCTTTATTAAGTAGTTAATCATTAAGTAGCTCATGCTCTGTAAATGCCAATGGGATTAAGAGCAGTTAGGTCATTAGCCTAATGCACTGCAATTATTCTTTCAATTTGGTTGTGCATCCAGTCTATCTGTCCAGTCCCAAGTAGATCAGGGTAAAAGCATGGCACAAAAGTCCCAAACATTTCCCTCTGCTTGAAATCTTCTATAGAAAGTTTTTGACTAAAGGTGAAGGAGAAATCTGTCACTAATAACAATTGTTGTAACAATTGGAATGACAAAATAGCCCATTGTTTTCAGCTTTCCATACTTTAATGGCTTTTTTCCTTCACACAAAATAAATGTAGTTGGCACTTGGGTTAATAATAATATTTTAAACCCATGCTAGGATTTTTTGATGTGAAATGCTGGCAATTCCAGAGGGGCTACATTTATGTAATACCAAGAAACACAAAGAAAATATGTAGCACTTACTGACTGATAACAGACATTGAGAAGCTTTTGATTCCTTCAACATCTGTTCAATGATTTCTGATTTATACTTGTTCATCTGTTGGGTAGCACCAGTTTTGAAGGGACCCTCTCAGGGTAATGTTGCTGTTACGCTGTAAGCCGTTGAGTTTGTTGAAGTGCAGTGCAGAGCACCAACTAATTCTGCAATCAAAACTGGATAATTGGACCATATTTCTAATGGACAGTAGTTACAGTACAAATCTTTCCAGTAAATACCTTAATACACTGTGCTTTTGTAACACAGTTTCTCATCTGTTGTGTGGAGCAATATTTGAACCCACTCTCACGTAACAGCTGTACAGTTATGTTCTGGTCCTGCAGCTACCACCCCAGGGGATGGGCAATCTCCTGGCTCACCTACACTGCGCAGAGCCTTACACAGAGGGAGGTCTGTCTACAGTCCTGCTGCTCTCCCTGTAATGACAGATGGGGACAGTGGTGGTGGCTAAAGGACAGATAGTTCTGTGGTTTGCAAATTTGCAAGAGCAAGGAGAGCGGTTCCCTCTTGGTGGTACTTTTTGTGCCATGGCAGCTGTTCTTCATGATCTCCAGGGAAAACATGAGGTGGAGACTAGTTTCAGCTACATAATGCTGCTTAACAAAATGTGTCTGAAGTCTGCTTTTGTTGTGATAGTGAATGATTTGGAGTGTGTGTACTGAAAACTCCATCCACTGGAAAGTGTGCAGTGGAAAAACCTATTCATCCAATTCTGATTGCAGAATAAGTTGGTGGTCTGTGCACAGAGGATGACATCCATCCAACATTAGCGTACAGCATTCATAGTTGTTAGCATGGGAATGACTGGCCTGCATTGATACCAGCGTTGCTGCCAATGAAGTAGGACCACATTTCTTTGAGTGGGTATTAAGGTATGGAAAGGCAGGCCCATACCTAACAGAGACAGCATTGAATGGCAGCCCGAAAAGTGGTGCCTCATACCTACACAAGCAGCAAGGACTGCAATGAAAGCACATTGTATTTCAGCTGGGAAGGCATTGTGTCAGCTGGCAGAAGCCTCACCAGGAACATTTTTTAAATTAAGTGTTAGCCAAGAGAATGTGCATGCAAGAAAACATGCAAAAAGAAAGAAGGAAAGTTAAAATTAAAGCTGCCATAAATAATCATTTTTTCAAAAGACATTGCTTTCAAAACCTTGATGTATCACAGTCTCAAGTGCCTTGCTGTTATAGCAATATATGAGGGCTGCTCTGAAAGTAAGGCCTCCTATTTCATTACACTGGCCCATAGTGTCAGAGGCATATGTTAGTGGGATGGCAGTAGAAGCTGAACCTTCCCACCAACACTCCATTACATTTTGTTGCTCCGTGACAGATGGCAGTAGAGGGGCACTCCAGCAGAATCGCATCTTATGTGGAAGTGCAGATGAAGCAAAGGTGTGGCATTGAATTTCTCCATGTGGAAAAAATGGGACCCATTGACATTCATTAACACTTGTGAATGTTTATGGGGACCAAACAAGTGAGTGCTGGCACACTGAGGGGTGGGTGCTGCATTTCAGCAGTGATGACAGTGACAGTGGGGCACTTCTGCTGGTGCAGATTGTTATGAATTGCATGCAGCTCTTGTTCTTTGCTGGTGAAAACGCACAGCTAGAGCATTGAAAAAATTGTATTTTGTAACCAAGAATTTGTTCTATCAGATGGTGTTATTTTGCTCTGTTCGTTTTTTTCCACAGAAATAAGTAGGAGGCATTACTTTCAGAGCAGCCTATGATAATGTAAAGTGCTACAAGCTGGCAAACTTTTCTGTATCTGCATTGTGCTATACGCAGGACTTTCAAAGCCTCACTTCAGTATTAAATGTTTAGAACATTGAGTATTTATTTTCTTGTCTTCCAGCAGATCTGACTATGTGTAATGTCAATTTTTGCAGTGATCAAGTTTTTCTTCAAAAAAACTTTTCCACAGTATATTTCCAACACAACGCTTTGAGAAAGGGTGTAAATGATATTAGATGTCTGATTACAGCTTACCGTCTTCACGCATAGAAAGTTTTAAAGGTTGAAACTTGAAGTATGCTTCCAGGGGACAAGATGAAACCATTCTGAATGTGATGTGAGCAAGAAAAGTCAGGAACCGGGGGGGGGAGGGACTGTGCCATTCAGCTGTTGAATTCATACCAAAAACCTCCCATCTCTGAAGAAATTTTTCTGTAAACTACACTTAAGTTGTTTTGGAAAATCATGTAGTGATAAGAGTTCCCTTGCCTTCTCTACCAATTGTTTCCCAATGAAAAAACAACTTCCTTGTAATCATCCTCATAGAGATTTCCTGTCGTCAAATTAATTATTTTAGGATGGTAGGACAAAGCTGTTCCATCACTCCAAAGTATGATGTAAAATTGTTCCTTTTCAATTTCTTGCTTCAAACAGTGCAAGTTTATATTGCTTATATCACATTAGCTTTCAATATTATCAACTTGTTTCTGTAATTATTTGACTGAGCCCTGCTAAATTAATATAAGACTATCCATTACATAAAATAGCCTTGGGGCACAGACAGATGGCTGTTTGAAACAGCTGTACCACTTTAAGAAGTTACTGTCCAGGGGTTTTCATTATCAATCTCAGCTGTGATGCCATAATTAATTATGTTAGTGCTCCAGCTGCTCATATTTCTGATATTACTACTCTGCTGTTTATTAATGTTCTTAAAACTCATTTCACTGTAAAGTCAACCAAGTTGGTTTCCACTGCCTTTGTCCATGGTGTGGTCTCACCCAACTGACTCTGCACTGAAGGGAAATACGAGCACTTACGCAGTAATTAGTAGCATAACACAACTGCTTCTTAAGCTCATCTTTCTACGCATTTAACTGAGTTACTGTGAAATCTCCCTTCTAATTAAACCACTGAGCTCCTTGCATCAAGCAGGACAAAGCATTTGTTATTACTGAAAGCTCAGATGTCACAAATAAACCATTAAGATCAAAACATTTTAAAGTTGATAGATCATTGTGTTACAAAGTTAGCTACATCAAGAATAACAATGAAATCTCAAATTTGTAGATGACTCAAACCCTATTTATTAGATGCTGTAAATAGTGTTGAATCTAACTGTGGGGGATGAATGGTGAGCTGCCAGATAGCTTTTAGAAAATGCTGACTCAAGCAGTAATGTGATTCTATTGACATTACTAGAAGGATCAGCATACCTCTGTGTGAAAATATCAGCCAAAATGCAAGCTAGCAGTCACATTCTGCTGTGGTGCAGATCGCAGCACAATGCTACCTATACCTTATTTCATGGGTCTGTCTTGGGCAAGTGTTTATTATATTGGTGCTGAAAGCAGAGTGATGCTGAAAAATGCTAAAGGGAAGTTAGAAATGCGGCTGTATTGTAATTAATGAGTTTAAAGGCATTCTTAACTTTCCTCTTTTCAGAACGTGTGTAACACATCCATCATAATTGAAACAAATTGTGAAGTCTTAATTTTTATAAGATCATTGGCAGAACAAAACAGCTTTTGAGTATTTTCATTTGTTTGTTTTTAAGTAGGGGCCAGTTTGTGATCTGCTTTGGGCAGCTGAGGTGCCCAACTTGCCCATTGAAAAGATAGTCCTTGTGCTTCCTTGGCTGAGCTTTCTACCCATCTCTCCTTTCCTTGGCTCTTGTGCTGAGGGTTTTGTAGTGAGCTGCTCCAGCTGGCTGATCTGCCCAAAGACTGCTCTCTGTTCTGCACTGTGGCCTTCCACATTTCTTTTTTGCTGGATAAACCCGGTATGACACAGATCTTTGTCTGTCATCGGTATGACCTTTAGATCCAGTGCAAGGGAACTGATGCCCCAGTAACAAGGGGAGCAATGCCACCCATTTGAGATAGCAGCTCACTTTTTAGATCAGCTGATCTGTGCTGTGCCTACAGGGTCATGTGAAACCATACCCTCTGTGGTATGTCTGCTTGGTGTGCTGGGCCAGGGTATAAAGCAACCTCATGTAAACCACTGACTCTCCCCCTACTTCAAAATGCATTTAAAAGCATCTCTTTTTTTCCTCATTTTACAAATTTTCACTCTCCTATCATTGTATCATATGTACTGCTTATCACTTGTTTTGAAAAGTATTCTGGGTGTATGAGCAATGAATATTAAGATGTTATAATTATGAAATAAACAAGAGAGTTAGGTAAAGCAGACTATGATAACAAAAAGAGAATAGATAGAAAGCTTACCCATATCCTGGGCTCCCGTACAAAACCTTAGCAGAGCAGATCTCCAGAAGAAATCCTTCCCCCTGCTAGCCAGCTCTTAAATAGGTCTAGGAATTGCCTTCACCTGTGCTCCTGTGGCTGACTCATTGCTCGCCTCAGGTGATCAATCAGAGGTTCAGGCCGTGACTCAGAAGTTCCCATACACTGGGATATAGCATGTGAAAACTTTGCATGAAAATACTGAAGAAAAAAAATAGGAGAAACAAACAGCATCCTGCAGAACTGTTGATCTCTTTTAATGCGTGGCTGATAAATTTCTCTTTGAGTGCAAAGAAAAAGTTACATTTCTTTCAGCCTTATCTAAGGTCACAATGTTATAGCATTGTTTGCTACACTGCTCCATTGCTGTATAATTGCATTCCATAAAATGATCTATACATCAAGTGTAAATTACTTTTATCAGTACCTACTTACAGACTGAAAATGTAGAAATGAAATGCATAACAGTCAGGACTCAGTTTAGTGGTGCACAGCTTTAGACTTGTAGGGAGAATTAGAATTCTTACCTGTATAGATCCATTGGTTTAGCATAGTTGATGGGATAAATTAGTTCTAGAGTATTTACAGAAGTTTTAAAAATTATTACCTTCAACATAGAATATGTAGGCCACTCCGAAAGTAAAGCCTTCCACTTATTTCCTTGGAAATGACAGCAGATACAAAGAGCACAGTAACACCATTTGAAAGAGCACATTCTTGGCTACAAAGCACCATTTTTGAATACAGTCACCACCGCTAGCTGTGCATTTTCACCAGCAGTGAACAAGAGCTGTATGCTGGGCTCATCCAGATCTGCACCAGTGGAGGTGAACCGCTGTTGCTGTCACCACTGCGGAAATGCAGCACCCACCCCTCACTGTGCCTCACCCACCCACTGTTTGGTTTCCGTAAATATTCAGCAAGCATCAGTGAATGTCAGTGAGTGCCATTTTTTTCCGCGTGGAGGAATTCAGTGACACCCTTTTGCTTCATCCGCATTTCCATGTCCAATTCTGACCATTCTGTCAGAGTGCCCCTCTGCTGCCATCTGTTACACAGCAACAAATTTTAATGGAGTATTGATGGGAAGGTTCAGCCTCTGCTGCCATCCCACCAGCATTTGCCTCTGTCATCATGGGCCAGTGTGATGAAATAGGAGGCATTACTTTCAGAGCAGCCCTTGCACTAATAAAAAACGACCACAGAAGTTATGAATGAGCAGCAAATGAGCTTGAGGCTTCCTTTTTTTTCTTTCTTGGTGACTTTGTTAGCTGCCTGTTCTCAGAGGCCACCATAGCCTTAGCTTTGCCAAGTTACAGTGAATGAACACTGCATGTGGAAAACATAATTAAACCAGACTGAGAAATAAAGTAATCTTCAGATGGGGAGGGTTGATTTCGAGACACAGGATGGAATATTCCTTTGCATGCCACTTGATTTTCAAGCTATATTTCTCCTTTGGCAGAAGTTATTACTCACCTGTGGTGGGAGCTTTTAAGAATAGTGCTTTAAAAGATTCTTTTGCTTTGGATAAGTGCAACCAGCAACATTCTGGATGAACTCAGAACGTAGGTGTTATTTCACTGGAAAATCCTTGAAAGTATGAATGAGGCAGCAGATAGATAAAGGAGGGCTGGGCTGCTTATTTTAGGAGCATGTGTTGTGCTAAAGCAGGAACAGATGCATACTGTCATGAAGTAAGGAAATGTGATCAGTCCTGCAGCTGTGATATGTCTCCATCTGAATTATGAAGAAGGATTTGAAAACGGAGTAGGTTTACCAAGTTAAGCTGGAGAGGGGAAGTCTTGTCTGCATTCTTGAGAAGGATGGCTGTATCACGATTGTATCACAATAAATAGCAATATTACAATGAAACAGAATGGAAAAACATTAAATTCAGTGCCCAGAAAGAAAAGTTCTGCCTGATGAAACTTCTTGGAACTTCTTAAGCATGTGAATATAGTCATGGACTCCAGCACATACTCACTGATGAGTCTATAAATGAAGTTACAATTGCATGCATGTTTGCAGAGTGAGCAGTTTCCCAGACAAAATACCAGAAGGAGTAAACTTTTTGCTCCCGAGAGTCACGTGTTACACTAGGCTTTAAAAGTACGTGTATTTAAATGCACCATAAGTAGTAATATTGGATTAGCAGAAGACAAAGTCTGAGTAGATAATGGATCTCTTAAAAATGTAGTTTGCTTATGAAAATTCAGCTCAGTAAAATGTAAGGAATTCATTATTTCTACATCTTGGGTTACTGCTTCTTTATTTTTTTCCACTTTGATCAAGGGAGGTTGAAGTGTAGTCATGTCTAAGCATGGTACGTGCCAATTTTTTCTTTACTTTTTTTTTCTTTCGTGATTTAATCAGTCTTCCTTTAATAATACATCTAATTCTTTAATTAATCTCATTATGAAGTTCTTGTAAGCGGAGACTTCCCCATATTCCATGGTCCCACACTTTTAAGTTATATGAAAATATCTGTTAACATATGAAATGTTGCAGGTTTGTCTTCTGATGATTTTGCAACTGTGATGTATGAATTGAAAGGCTTCTTGCTGCCACTGTGCAACTAGAACAATTCTACTCCTATAAAAGAAAATAATCACTGTATTTACAGACATTCCATTGTTTCTTTCCCAAGCAAAAGTGCTGTATTCAGAATGATTTTCAGTGGAACCAGGCGTGTAGTTGTTTTCAGTTTAAAAGTAGATCTGTAAGTTATCAGTGGCGCAAAAGACATTGAAATTTCTTTTTTAAAAGTGGAAGGAGATCCAAGAACAAAGCAATGTCTGTGGCTGAGTACGTGATGTTTTTCACCAAGTCTAATTCGAGATGCTTGAGATGTTTCTGAAAGTTTAATCTTGGCATGAACAGCTGAGAATGTAGTGATAAAAGTCATAAGGCTCATGATGTAGATTCTGCCTTATTGGTCCACACCCTGAACTCAGACGTCTTTGAAAAGTGACAAAGATGACAGTCACTTTAATTTCTGAAACTGTGCTGGGAGTGTTTGAGAAAAAAAAGTAAATAAAGATGGCAATTTAGATAAGCTACAAACTATGCAATCTTCTGAACTGTGCTTACACAGTTACCAGCAGCACAAGGCCGAACAAATCTTCCAGCACCCAAGTTGTACTTTCACCCATCACTGAGCAATTTTTAAGAATGATTGTAGTGTAATAATGACTGTAGTGGAAAAGAAGACAGTTGCTATTTGCTGATTGTTCTGTGATTATAGAAATGCACTTTGTTTTTCTGTTTTTAAGGAGGGGAGAAATTCTTCGTGGGCTTTGCAATATATTTTCTTTTAACGTTTACAAGATAATAGTGAAAAAATGAGAACATTTGAAACGCTTGAACATTGAAAACTCTGTTGTTTTTTTTTTAATTCAGGCATATGAAAACAAATGTATATCTTTACACTAACTATGAGATGTGTTAAAACCCCAAAGGAAAGGCTGCTCTCAAATAAGAAGTAAAACCTCCAAATATTTCTGCAGCAAAACTAGATTTGAGACTAATTTGGTTGAGAAGAATAAAACAGGGATGCAGGAAAAGAAATACCATTAATGAAGGACAAACTGCAGAACACACAAGTTACTTGTTCCTAACTTCCCTTAGGTATTGGTCATCTTTTTCAACATAACTGTCCCTTTTTTTTTTTTTTTTTTTTTTTTTGTACCTTGTCATTTCTTTTGTCATTTCTTTTAGTTTATGTGAGTGTTTACATTCGATGGCTTTACAGAACTTACCTGTTTTCCAAACAGTAAACATGTCAGAAATAAGAGGGGTGATGGCTGTCAGTGCAGCGCTGTTGAAGCTCCCGTCACACCCGGCATTCCAGCTCTGCCCAAACTGCCTTCTGCCCATCATTCCCCAGATGCTTTCTGGGGGGCCCCACTTCCAGCCAACTTCTGCTTTTTGCATCTCAGCTACTTGCCTGGAAGAGCTGCAGCAATCAGCTCTTGCTGAAGATGTGCTGATTGCCTTCATTCTGGACTTTTCTCTCAGTCCAGGATCTTCCTCCTTGACTGGCTGTGTTTATGTGGCTGCCTCTCTCTGTTTGATGGCTGGGCAGGCGTAGGCCATGCAGTCCCCAGCACAGGAATTCTGCATGCTTTGTGCTCTCCCAGACTCAGGTGTTCATCTCAGCTGTTCATGCAGTTTAATAGATGTCAGTCAGTGCTTTCCTCTTTGTAAACCTTGAATTGTAAAAATGTCATCTGGATATTTTGAAATGAATGCTTCAACTTTTGGTCAAAATATTAGGAAGTATGGTACATTACATAAATACTGCTAGACATCTTCCAGTCCTTTTTCTCATCTCCATTACTGCCTTTTGCTAGCTGGGGGTCTCATGCTTCCCTAGTCTGAATGTAAGTGGATAAACAAATTCCCCGCAGTAGTTTGTTCTGCAGGCATTGAATGCAACCATTGTGGCTGTGTATGCCTGGCACTTGAGGGAGGCCCTGGGCCCCAACAAAGCCCTGGGCCCAAAGCAGGGGCTGCTCAGGCACCACCTGCCCTCTGCTGCAATGTGTGGGGCTACAGCAAATGTCCTTGTGGCGACAGTAAGTGATTCACAGCCTCTGTGGGTGCTTTGGAGAGTTGGGTTTGCCCTGTCTCTTTTTTATGCCCCTTTTACAAAAGCATTGTTACATGAGTGATTTGGGAGTTGCATTTCAGATTTGTGGGAAGCAGACATGTCTATGGGCACAGCGTTTCGGTTTTGTTTTTTGTTATTGTTGTTTGTAGTTTGTTGTGTTTTTTTTTTAACGTATCTTTTCTTCACTTCCCTATTACAAGTGACTGAACATTTCCTGAAGTGAAAGATTTCACTAACAGTTGCCTGCATGTTGACTTCCAATAATAAGAGGCTAAAATTATACACATTCTTCATAGAGAGCTGTCTCTTTGAAACTCAGGTCTTATTTCAGAAAGATTGCTGGCAGCTCCAGTTTCACGCTCAGGCTTCTTTGGCATTTCACTGGGAGGCGAGGGTGAAACTGATTTCTATATATATATTTTTTACCCTAAGCCCTTGCTAGTAAGTTATTCCAATATATTTTCTTTAATGGATTTTCATCTTCTAATTGTTTGAGTCTTTTTCATTACTGTTTTCAACTGTTTAAATTACTAAATGTAATTCTCACTGTTTTTATAATTTAAACAGAGTGTGGGTGTATAAACCTTTCATAAGCTTCTGTCACAAACCAGTTGTATTTTACAGTAGTACGTAGCATAAAGTAGGTCATAGGCTGTTCACTGTTAAGTTGAAACAACCAGATTTTACAGAATTCTGGTTTATTTGTGCATTAAGATGAGGGAAAATTGCCTGTTACCTAAAATAGATGGTAAGGATGTTTGTACCTAATGTATATGTGAAAAGGACAAAGTCCTAGGCAGGCAATCCTTTGATGTGTAGTTGGAGTTCTGCAGATTACTGAATATTCCACTCCCAGGAGTTGACTGAAACTGTAAATGCATTCAAACTCTGTGCTTCTTTTAGCCATCATCTGTGCCTTCAACACTGCAACATCAGTACCATAAACTATGTAGAAAAAGCTGCATTTCCGAGGCATGTGGCAGACAAACAAATTATTGTAGCGGGAGCTGCAAGTCAAAAATATGGCTCAGTTAACAGCTCTGCTCAGAGACCCTCACCTCACTCACAAAGAAATTAAGTGCAGTCTCCGCTGGTGTTAATTGTTGTAGCATCCTGTGATTTAGGACATGCATGTGGCTGCAGTTTGAAATAGGAATTGTTAAAATCAGTAACATGAGTGCACTGGTGACAACAACCTTATCTACTCTGGCAGTAGAAAACATATGCCCTGTACAGATAGAAACCATATATCAGAAATCCCTACACTACACTATCCCTACACTATTTGTCAGTTTTAAATAATGAGCACTACCAGTAAATCTTAAACTATGAGACTGTTCTAAACACCACTATAAGATGTGGGGGTGATTATGTGTTACAGAATGGACATTTGGACTGTTCATTTCACATCCTGAATAGTGATTGCAGAAAAGCACCTGAAAAGATCTCTCCTTTTCTTTGTTTGGGTTTTTGTTTTTTATAAACTTACATGGCCATAATGCCTAAGGGCCTCAGCTGCTCTGTGCCTTGGATCTCGGAGCAGGCGCTGATGTTTTAGAACAAAATAAAATATTGTGATAATACCTTATGTTCCACTTCTATTTAAATCTCACATTACATT
Source organism: Lagopus leucura (assembly GCF_019238085.1). NCBI lineage: Eukaryota > Metazoa > Chordata > Aves > Galliformes > Phasianidae > Lagopus > Lagopus leucura. The sequence goes on along the minus strand of NW_024962257.1, from coordinate 14,568,063 downwards.
TCCTATGAATGTATAATTCATGATTAGGAATTCCCTGCAGAATTTTTTTACACATTCTGTTACATGAACAACTTGGGAGTTAAGGGGTTTGTCCTTTTTCTGGGAGCTGAGTCCAACCTCCTGTCAAAATGGTTCTCTTGGCACTGCCCAGACTGCAATCGCCCCAGTCTACCTGGCATCCTCAGGCAGCTCGTTCTGCCCAGTTATGTCCATATGCCTTTCCCCAGCATGCAGGAAATCTCTCTAAAAGGGGATGGCCTTCGCTGCAGCAGAATCACATTCGTGCAACGGTGGTAATCTGTTAGCGTAAGGAGGGAGAGGGATAAAATGGGAACAGTGCTGTTCAGCTTTAACATTTTTAAGGCCATTGAAAATGGAAATGGGTCTTTCTCTTGCTCCTGCTGAAAGAATGGCAGGACTCATAAGACTTCAGAGATTAAAATTCAGCATGTAAGTAGCAATGGTGGTAAGCTTGTTCTTCGTATCAGCATTTACACTATTCACTGCTTTTAGATAGGTGTTGCCTGAAAAAATGTGTTGGATTATCAGCTCATGTAAATAGTTCTAAACTCCGTGGGAGTTATGCTAACCTGCCAACAAATCATCTTCCTTAGGCCTTTAAAAATATTAAAGCAAGTTAGTTCAGCTTGAGGTGTCATGGCCTGAAGAATATTTCCAATGGAAATTTCTAGTGAAAAGACTTAGGCAGGCAGACTTTGTTCCCCATCCTTCCAGCCCATCTGAATCCTAAGGACATCTTGCTTTTCTGTCAGCATAGGAAGCAAGTATATGTCAAAAGCTATTTAAGTAACTCTCTGAAATCCCAATTCATGTTGACAACCTGTGCTCCCTGGTTAGCATGATGTGATTCAAAATTGTTGTGCTTAAGTAACACAGGGTATGATAAGACATGGAAGCTCCTAACTAAAACCTAGAAGCTACCTAAGAGACCGGCTTGTCCTAATGTTGGACAGCATGTGTGAGCCCTGGGCTTTTGGAACTTTCTGCATTTTTTACAAAATATTTACAAAGGACAGCCTCATTACACCAAGAAATATCAAATAATCAGATATCTGGCCACCGTGGTTGTACCTGGGGTTTCTTAGGCATTGACTGTGCTTCTTCTTCATTATGTATCACTTTTCCTTTATGTTTTCTACTAGCAAAGATCTTCCATGTTGGCAGCACTTTGAGCACCTTAAATGAGCCCATCAGAGTGCTGCAGCCCAATATTCTGGGAATAAAACCAAAGTTTTTCTTTGCTGGTTTACAGCTTCATACCTCAGAAAGGTAACTAGGCACTCCTGAAACTGTATGTGAAAGTATTTTTTTTGGCTTGAATGTCCTTCTTTGGCTTCAATGTAACTTCCCAATAAATGTGCTTGATGTGAAAAGCATACAGTATAGACGATCCATCTTGTAAGTAAATAGATTTTTATCTTTATAATTTAAAATGTGTAATCTAAAATATTTGTAAAATATTAAAATATTAAGAATGAAATGTGACAGCTGGAATCACAGTATGCTGAGAAACCAAACTCTTCTGTCGAGAGAAGGCAAACATTATGTTAATCTGTATTACAGCATTCTGAACGAATACAGAGCTTTGAAAACAGCTTTCATTAGGAGTTGGGACATTTCACTTTTATGTAGAGCTTTTGTTCATTTAGAACTGTTTACTCCAGCAAGCAACCCTGTGCTCTTTGTTTGACTCATTTTTCCCATTTGGCAGACCCTCTGCAATCACATGGATAACATTCTTCTTTCCACTGAGACATAGAAAAACTATTCATTACTGACCTTGCTTGTTGTTCTTAATGACAAAAATATATTTATGTGCTAGGTGAATTGTATGACTCATCACTGACTTTTAATTGAAAATTCTTCAAAGCAAGAAACTCAAAGAGCTGCTTTCATTTTTAACAACCCAGTGACTTCTGACACCCTCTGCCCTCAGCTACACATGCCCCATTCCCACAGACAGCGCTGAGAACTGTGTGCAAGTATCTGAGTGCTGAAGCTTTGTTAGAACAAAAAATGACATACACAGAAAAAAAATACACTTTTTTGGCTGGATGGGGGATTTTTGTTTTTGTGTTGAGTAGGAGAGCATCTGCTGTGGAAGCGTGGATGTCTACATTCTGATTTATGTGCATGTTTTGGAAAGCTGAGTATTTAATGTTTTATTAAAGTGGGAAGCAAACTGGAAGCCTCAGAACATACACAAAATGATTCAGCATTTCAATTATGGTTTTTTCACCAAGCTCCCAAAACATGGAGCTCATGAACTAACTTGTGTAGTACTGATTTAGAAAGGTTAGCATGACAGTTTTACTTTGACGTGTGAGGTGTTATAAATCAGAGAGGTTACATCAGGGGCCCATTCTGTCCCAATGTAAGTGGCCACAGTTTTGTTCAAGCAGACGGGATTTGCAAATTTAGCTAAAACGTTTGTGTCCAGGTTTGTGTTCCTGAATGGTTACATAGAAAAACTCTTCTGATAGGCAAAAAACTATGGATAAAATAAATTGCATCTTCAGTTAGAACTGGAGTAGTTCCGATTTCTGCAGGGCTGCAACAATTTGTGCAAATTCATGCTCTGTTCATAATGGTCTCATTTTCAAAAATCCTGCAAAGGCAAGGAAAGCTAGGGTTGCTCTGCATTTCTGCAGGGGAACAGTCAGTGGACCTTTTGTTGTCACTTAGCATATGTGCTGAGAAAGTGTAAAATTCAGATCACAGTGATGGCATTTTCAGTGATCTCACGTATGTGCACTTACAAAATAAGCAAGCAGAATAAAAATCGGATTGGGTACTCTTGCGAATGACCCCATGGTTTCTTAAATTCAGCTTGGCCAAGCATAGTTCCACTTAGGCCTTTCGTAATGTCACAGTACTGGAACAGGCTGCCCAGGGAGGTTGTGGATGCCCCGTCCTTGGAGGTGTTCAAGGCCAGGTTGGATGGGGCCCTGGGTAGCCTGGTTTAGCATTAAATGTGGAGGTTGGTGGCCTTGCATGCAGGGGGGTTGGAGATTCATGATCCTTGAGGTCCCTTCCAACCCTGGCCATTCTGTGAATCTGTGATTCTGCGATTTGCAGTTCTGCTGCTTTTTCCGTATAAGTCCAACAATGGTCTAATTGACTGGAGGGTAATCATGGTAAAATGTGGATACCACCTAGCTCTGCTGTGATCCAACTTCAATTTCTTCCATGACTTACACCAGCTTTGTGCTCAGGGACATGATTTAATGGAGGGTTGTTAGAGATAGGCTGGTATGGTTAGGTTGTGGTTGGACTTGCTGACATTGAAGGTCTTTTCCAACCTGAGCAATTCTATGATTCTGATTCACAATTATACCAGTAACCCCTCATTTTTTTTCTTCTTTTGGATGCTGATGCATTTCACCAGATCAGGAAGATCTGGTAAGACAGCAGCTGTGTGGTCCTGTCCCCTCCTTTTCACAGGCATTAGCAATTGAGCCAGCTCAGGAAACTGCTGAGCCAACTGGAAGAATAGAAATCAGCGGTAGTGTTAAGAGTTTGTCTGCACAGCTCCTTGAGTGTCTCACAGAGGGTTTGGTGGATGCCAGAGCCAGGAGCAAGTGTGGGAATGTGACCAAAGGTGGAGGAGCCAGCTTCCTTCACTTCAACTTAGCTCACATTGCAGAATCGCACCCACAGTGTCACTGCAGGATAAAGCTGTCTGTAGCACCAGAAGTTTGCTTCTGCAGAAAAATTCAATGTGGGTTTTAACACCAAGTTAACACAAGCATTGTAAGTAAATAGTAAAGCCTTTATTCTCGTTAAGAACAGCATTTTGAAAATAAAACATTTGCCCATGCTTTACAACCTTTGTAGTTTTGTATATGTATGTACAGACATCATGGTATGCATTGATTGTCTTGAAAATCCTTTAAAGATGTTCTTAATAAGATACCAGTGTATGCAACAATCAGCGGAAAAAGGGTATGTTATAAAACACACATTAATACATTTAATAAATATATATCATCTATCAAAAATGAGCTTTAGCTCTCATCAGTTAATAAAAAGCACCTGCTTTGTAATCCTGTAAGTTGGTAGAATAGTCCAATTGTTTTATTATAAAAGCTACAATGCTCCCTTTTGCACTGCCTTTGGTGAGGCCCAAGGCATCAAGCTCCAAAGCCAACCAAGATGCCCGTGTTTACACTAAAAACAGATACAGCTAGTTCTATATTTCGTGTACCTTGTTTCTAGAAACAAGTGTATGTACTAAGAGTGCTGTTTTGAAGATGCTACATATTTTCTGGCCAGTGTCAGATGCCCTCAGCTCATTTGAAAGCAGGACAGGACCTGTAAAATTATGGCTCTGAACTCTTCTTGGCCAACTGCAGAAGCCAGTTATTAAAAATCTTGTTCTGGTAACAATTTTTTCAGATGTTTTACAGTTTCACTTTTCTGTATGGAAACACCATGATCACATAGCCATCAAGGGACAACACAGGAGCTTTTATACTATAAAATCCTAATTAACTGAACTGTGAAAGGCTTGTGCTTACACTTACTATGTTGTTCACAGATGCTTTACATTCTAGATAACTCATAAAAGGCAAAAGCAAACAAATTGTTTGACTGTAACAGAAGTATAAGCTAACATAAAGGTGCCTTTCTTTGATCACATTTTTATTTGGGGCATTTAACATCACGAACCAGTGACTTACAAAAAAAAAGGTTGCTTATTACTAATTGTACAAAATTGGAAAATAAAGACCTTCCTAATCTATTGCCACACCCTCACCACCACAAATTAAGACCAATCCTGCCACTTAGTAATCCTGTGAAGGGCCCAAGTGATTAACTGGCTACAGTAGTCATGCCAGTAGCAGCCTCTAGGATCTGGCCTTATCCTTACATAAGGCCTTAAATTCTAATCAGCTTCATTAGGAACAGGATTGGGAAGTCTATTTATCAGACAAAAACATTTCTTAAGAGAACTACATGTTGTAAAGTTTTGTCCAAGGTCTGTAGCAGTTGTATTGTAGTTCCTAAATCTTGGTTGTAGCATGATAAACTTTTTAAAAGAAAACTGTCCTACCATTTATGCCATGGTCATCTTATATGTTTTTACAGTAGAGCTTTGTGATTTTTTAAATTTGATTTTTAAAAGCAAAATTCAGCAGGCAAGTGATGAAAATAGGTTTTATATTGTTCGAAGTGATGCATTTTCAGGGTAAATATCATGAATGCTATCTTATTTAATTAAAGCTTTGCTTTTAACAAAGCAGATGTATTTCTAAGTCACTGGATAGCATGCAATATCCACCCCTACCCTACTTGGTTACTTAGGCCATCTAGGTACTTAAAAAATAAATAAGCAATCCCTAAACAAGCACATGCTTCCTTTGCCTTGAGGAGGGAAGGGCAGGGGGGAATATCCAACATGGAGCTAACATGTTACTTTACTCATGCATGACAGAAAAACACTGCTTCTGGAAGAGAACAGCTGTGAAGTAAAACCTCATAAGATGATCATGGCAAGAATGGCAACATATATTCCTTCATATATATATATATATATATAAATATACACACAGGCACACATGTATCTGTGTGCAACACTTAGGGACTGGTCTTGCAGCTTCTGTACCTGTATGTAGACTGGCTGGTATCAAAGGGACTACTTGTGGGAGTACAGTCTGCAGGACTAGGTTCCTAGTTCTGCAGAAATGGAGGTAAGTGGAGAATCAGGAAGACTCTTGAAAAATAGAATACTTGTCTTTCTTCTGCAGTAGAAAGCAAGTAACTTCTTTCTGTGAAGCAACTAAGCTATTTGGTTATTTGTACATTATATTTTTTTAGTTTGAAAATATAGTTTTTTATTATATCATATGCAGAGTTTATTTGTTAAATGTTTCCTGTGCCCTCAAGTAAAAACAATTTGATTTTAGAATTCCAGAAAGCTAAGATTGACGTTGGCCAAATGGTGAGGATACGGTGATGTTTTCAATGTCCGATATGTATTAAATGTTAAATAAAGGAATGACTGATTAAACGTAATGAAAATCATGACACAAACAATGGGCAATGGGAACCTTTTAAATAACCTGGAGAAAACTAAGATAAAAAGCTTTGAGAAAGGCTGCCATTTTAACTCGAAAAAGCGGAGGCAGAGGGGATGACTAAGGAAGAAACCACCGTAAAAAAAACAACAACAACAACAAACCACCTCCAGAAGGGAGATTCTACCAGCTAGCCACTAAAATGCACAACCACAACTAAATGCACAAACAACCGCAGTCAATAAGACTACCCATACAAACAGGGATTGGAAGCAGCAGCCTCAGCCCTACGCGCACCGCGTTCCTCCCATCAAGCGGTCGGTGCTCTGCAGCTGCCACTGACCAGCCTGCCACAAGGCGCCAGCCTTGGCCCACCAGCACAGACAGACTCCAGCCCATTATGGACAGACCTCAGCCCACCAGCACCGATGGACATCACCCTTCATCTGCTATCACAACGCACTCGTGGCAAACACGAATCACGTTCTCTCACCAGCTAATTCTTTGCAAAGCGTATCCCTCCAGATTCCTTTAATGGCTGCTTCTGTAGGAGAAGTGAGAACGTGCAATTCTGCTCACATCCAGGTTGAGGAACAGGAGGGAATCCAATTCCAGGCTGCCGAAGAGCTGCCTATGCTGGACCTGTACTCCTCTGCCTCAAGAAGCTCCTGCGCTCGCATAAAGCACACACAGACCTTGCATCTCTCCAGAACTGCTTCTCATACATGAGCTTTTTAAAGAGAAGAGTGTCAACCTACAGCATGATGGTAACGGCGTTGCCACAGAGCAGTAACGCGTGACGTTCCAGTACAGCTGGATCATGAGGCAAACAATATACTTTTCATGACATTTCAAATGAAAGGAAAAGGAGCAAGATGGAAAGAAATCCTGCATGTCTTCACACTGTGGTGGCAATCTCTTGTGGCAACGTGAATTAAGTTTAGGTGAGAGGAGGGCAGTTTGCAAGCAGCTGGTATCCAACAAAAAGAATCAGGCTTGCCTTGCACACTGGTTACTGGTTACAGACAAGGGAATATCTTACATTTCAGAATACAATATCCCCCTCTTCCATTTTGAAGTGTGCCTACCTCTGTTTTAATTCAGATTTAGCTTCAGACTTACAATTTTCTTTTTGCAGTTAGTTTATCCATTCCGTGGTGTTCACATTTACACAAAATCCTCTGTGGGATTTCGCAAGCTCCTGGATGTTCTGTTGCTTTGTTCTGGTACTGTTATCAATTCCTCCCTCAAAGACACACTGCCAGGGAATAATTCTGCAACAAGGATTCTTATTCTCTACAGCCTACAGCCTTTCACCAGAGGTGTCGTCCAGTGTAACTTGGCGGAGCTGTTGGTATCTGCAAATAAGGATAATAAACCCATAACTGGGAGTTCTGGTCTGTTCAGCAATCAGTGTTACCATGCTACATGTACAGTATTTCCAGAGCAAAGCACTACAATGAAACTCATGTTCAACCCACATGGCACGTTTACCTCTCTGTAGAAACCATGGCTATATACACGTTTCTCTCTCATATTACTATCCAGTGCTCTCCATTAAGTTTTGTATTCACCTCAAAACAAGACCAAGCAAATTCCTTAATTTCTCATCATCCTTGAACTGGTTTTCCCTGAGCTGCATATTCTGGTACCAGAAAACACAGGCATGGATGAAACCAAGCATCAAAAGGGTGCTATTCATGACTGACAGCAAAGCACAAACCTCTTTTTATTCAAATTGATGTGTTCCCACTGTGTTACCCACATGACAGAATCCTTGTATCTAGTCGGCCTTGTTCACTAAATCCAAACAAAATGGTATTTTCTTACAAACAAACAAAGAGACCAGCATTTGGATTGCATTATTTGGCTTTAAATGTAGAGGCTGCGTTATGGAATCAGCTCATGACTCAAAATTAAAAAAAAACAACAACCCAACTCATGTGTAGAGAGCTCATGGATAGATTTTTACAAGCACATAGATATGCATGAAAAAATATGGGGATGAAGATTATTTTTCAACATTATGCCTACTATATGCCACTTCTTAAACGCAAATTACATGTAATGCTGGAAATATTTGTAAGGTTTGTTTGGCATCAGCTCACTAAGCCATTCCTACAGCTACCACGCTGCAAAAGACGAGTCTATGGAATAGTGGCATACCAAACTATTGCCTAAGAGAGAAAGATCAGTGTTGTTATCATTAAAATATTCTACACTGCTTTTTATTTCCCAGAGGTCTTTATGTCTGTATCTTACAAAGAACTATGTGCATTTGCAAGAAAATGGAAACTAGGTGAGAGGCTATCACTATCTGCTACAACGATTCTTATTTAAAGCAAAATACTGGCTTGCAAACATTTGTGTGATTCACAGTGTCTTGAGAAAAGATCAGGTTAGAAATTGTGTCACTTAATAGTTAACTTTAACACAAAAGTAATTCAGAGGGGTCACTGAATAGATAGAGTTACCAAAACACTGGGTCCTCCCAAGCTACAATGCAAAATGTGAAGGGGCAATTAATGAAAAGCAAAATACTTTCAAATGACATCTTTTCTAAAGGGGGAGGGAAGCATTACATGCATACTCGCTGCCCAAATTTGCATTTATAGCTTTCCCCCTGCTCTAGACAAGCTAAATGCAGAAGGCTTTTCAATTAGTAGCAATTGCATATATCGGTACATCATCACATTTTGATACTTACAGTCCCACCATTCAGCACAACTGCCATCTCAGTTGGCTGATAAACATTGCTTCTAAAAGGAGCACTAGGTCGGCTTCCCAAACTGCCGTTGCGAAATCCTGCTGTCCTTAGCGCTGTGTTTAAAAAGAGAGACTGTTCTTAGGAACACGAGTAATGCTGTGCATCTCCTTTGAAGTCATAAAATATCGTGCTCCCAGTGCAGTTACTGGGAACTGTGCCACTGGTTTTAACTTTTATGCTGCCGTATCAGTTTCTGTATTGACTTTGAACAGCAGTTTTTCTTACAGAGTTGGGGATGGATATCAGAAGAAATAATGTTTTACACAAAAGTAACTGCTTGCGGTGGAATGGGGGCACGTTTCTTGAAATTTGCTTAGTTTCATTTCACCAGGAGTTAAATATCCTTAGTCAGTGCACCCGTGATGCATCCTGAATAATGTTTTTTGCCGTGTGCTTTCTGCATCAGTCTGGATACAGTGGGGTTAAGTGAAATGCTATTACACTTTGCTTTCAATCAAACTGGGAAGACAGAGATCCAAAGCACTGCTTGAGCCAGCAAGCATGCTCATAGTCCCCCTGAGCATTACTTCAGCATGACTAGCACGTAAGGACTTTCCAGATGTTTCAGATTATATTTACCCTGAGAAACTAGAAATATGAAGTAAATACTGCTTTCGAATAGCTTAAACGTAGCCATTGACCGAAGCAAAAGAGAAGGCACTGACTGCCCTTCCGAATGCAGAACTACATCAGCTTCTCCATGACTTTTAGCACAAGTTTGGATTTCAGGATTCTGAAAGAGACACCGAGTTAGAGATGTGCTTCTTTCTGTTTAAACCAGGCTGGAGATTGGCACACACATACTGTTTTTTTTTACTTCAGGGGTAAAGAATGGCTTCTCTGAATTCAGATGTGGCCGAGGAACAGAGCTCGTTTATACGCACTGTGCGAGCAGATCCAGCGGGCAGTGCCCATCTGTCAGCTGGCAGATAGGTGCTGCATTGGGCACCTGGGGCAAGAATTCCACTTAGATTTAATTCAAATTACAATTCTATTCTATGCTCTCCAGCTGAAAACGGAGGAACTAAGTTTAGAGGAATTTCAGCATAAACCTTAATGAAGTCCGGATTTAATATCTTTGCAGTGTGTGCATCAGGACTTAAATGGAGCCTACTGCTATGCACAGTCTTGCATACACTGCTCTCTTCTCTCTGGGAGTAGTGCACAGAGATGATGAGCAGTACTGACTTATCACACATATTTAAAAATCTAGCCCTGCAAGTGCTTAGCTACTGACTTCACGTATATACAGATCCTCACTTACTCTATACTTAAAATTTATATATGTACAGAATTACATAATTTTTTTTTTCTTTTTTTTTTTTTTTTTCCCAGAACACTAGAATAAAGGCTTTCATCTGCTGTTCACCCACAATTCTGTATCTTTATTTTATATTTAACTATCTCAGGGTCAGTAGTATTCCTTCTTTGCAGTTTGGCTTCTTTCTGTGCCTTAGACACAACTGATTGCACTAGTATTTAGTACTACACAAAGAAAAAAGATCTCCTTATAATGCATGCTATCAGTAAAACATTTACACATTCTAGCATATAATTTGCACGGTAATTTCAATCCTATCCTGAGACAGTACCTTCAAAGCCAGCTGAATTTTTCTTCCTTATTATTGCCAAAAGTCTAAAATTCTCCTAATGTGAGAATCAGAGACAAAGTGCGTGGGCAGAATAAATACTCATTTGGGGATTTGCTTTTCCTAGTGGTTTTACTATTTCTCTTGTATTTTTCCTGGTATTATTAAATGCATCTACTCATGTAGAGGATCAGTAGGTTAAAAAAAATTGCCAAGGAGGATTGAACAAATGCCAGGTCACAGTCTCCTATGTGTTTTTAATTGTTAGCTTTGTTTGTAGGTGGCTCAGAGGATGACTTTAGTGCTTAACAGTTAAACAAAATTTGGCGAGCAGCAGAGCTTCTTAGGCTTGGGTTTCATGACAGCTGCAAAACTCTACATTTCACACCCACGTTCTTCATGCAGAAAGCAAACTGTGTTTGCTTTGCTGAAGCTGCCCCATTACTGTGCACTGCACTTCCAGTTCTCTGGGAGCTCACTCAAGTTGCCCTTTTTCAGGGATTGTAAATACTTTACTGATATTCTTACAAGAGACGTAAATGAAAGTTAGTCTCCTAAGTACTTTGACATGTCTGTTACATGAATGTTAAAATTAGTGTGCTGTTTAAATGACGGTTAAGTAACTGAATGTAGAACCGTTTTGCCTTACTAATGCTTAATGGTATTCCTGGAACAGAGCAGATCTGTTGGTAAGTATGACTTGGGGCTACATAGCAGTAAGAAAAACTATGAGAATGCATGCTTATTTGAACCTGTAGTTTAAAGGTTATTCCAAGTCTGAAAATGATAAAATCTTTTTAAAAAGGAAAAAAAAAAAAAAAAAAGAAAATTGCTTTATATAGCATGAATTAATGGAAAATACATCCAACCAAGCATGTTTTCTCAGTAAAGCTATTTGTTTAAACCAAGTCAAGGAACTTAGAGTTGATTTCTGGTTACAGAACACTAGAATCATCTAGGTCAGAAAAGACCTTCAAGTCCAACTATAAATCACATCTTCCAAAACTTTCCAGCTAGTAGAGCTTAAAATCTGAAACACTGTTATTATGCATAATTGAAGAAAGTACTCATCCCTTAATTTCTGAACTCTTAATTACATTTCATTAATTAATTTATTACATTTAATTAAATGAATAACAGAAGAGAATATGCCATAATATGTGACTTGAATATTTTTACTTCTATTTAATGCTCTACTGTAAGTTATGTCTCCAAACCCTGTTGTCATGGTTCTGTACACAACGTAGAGAATCCAATCTTTTCCTCCACGTGCCATGAGGATAGGAATGACATTCATTTATTATGATAAATATTAACAAGAGAATCAGATGAGGAATTACTTTATATTCAGACTAGAACAGAACATCGTAAGGTACGCTAAAACAGATACTATAATGATTTTATAGCTGTCAGGCGTCTACCCTTGTCACTGCAAAACCTGATCACTGACCAATCAGATCTAAATGGAGCTTCCAGTTCTTTTTTAAGTGTAGGCATGAATGAAAATAATGGGGGGTGAAAGATCTGACTTTTTTCTTTAGCTCTGTCTTAGTCAGGAACAACTCCTCTGTAGTCACTGCACTTACGTTACTATGACATTAATTTACTGGGGGATGGAGAGCAGTAAAATAAAACAGAAGTGCATTTATAGTCTACAGTGAAGTTCCTTTGGAATGCTGGTAATGAACAGCTATTCTTTTATCCACATTTTGTTTTACCACTGCCTTGCTGTGTCCTCACAAGACCTTAACTCTCTTCTGTTCAAAGCTTCCATCCAAAGCGGAGACCTTTGAAGTTGCTGCTAAAACACATGGAGGGAAATACCTTCCTGACCCAGCGCTGTCACACGAGTGCTCTTCTCCTTCATCCCTGCTCTACATCCAGCGGAAACATCAAGACCCAGGGAAAATAAAGATAGGTGGAAATGAATAAAGAGGTAAAGTGCCTGGACTATATAACCAAAGCCTTCTTTTGTGGACTGCCATAACAGTGTGGCAACCATTGGCTTGGATACTAAAGCAGTTTGAGTAGTATCCAAATCCTTTCTTCAACCATGAGGCATCAGCAGAACACAGCCTTCTCTCCTCATCACCATCAGGTGATTTCCACCACTGCTCACATAAGCAGTCCTGGATATTTCCTGATATGTGTTTAACCTTCAGCAATGCTTTGGATCTCCTGAGCAACCAGTTTGCTGGCCTTTTTGGTACTCATTCCAACATTTTCATTGCAAATTTTCTTTACATGTCATCCCACATTGTTCTGTGTCATCCAGTGGCTGTGACAAGGAAAGCAAGTAAGACCTGTCTGTGCATATTCTGTTAGCACGTTAAAGTCTTCAGAACAAAGACTGTCTTTGAACTTGTCTATATGCCACCTTGCATCTTTTTTTCCAGTGTCACAAGAGGAGACTGAGTCCTCTTTTAATGGTAGTATGATTAATAGTAATTATTCTGTTGCTGAAGAGACTGAGCCTTTGTAGCATGAGAAACTCAACTTATTTCTTGTTTTGTTTTTTTTTTTTTAGGAACATATTTCATACAAAATGTTATTAACTAAGAAAGGCAAAAAATATTGTACTGTTTTAAAATAGAAGTTATTTTTCCCACTGTGTTTTTCTTCTGCTTTTGGTGTTGTCTGTTTACATTTGAAATTGTTCTGTTTATCAAAGAAAAAAAAGGCAAATGAAAAAAAAATTCTAACATTTTAACCAAACATCTGTTTTCTGTACTACATTTTTTTAATGTTCTTCTTCCATTAAGGTGGCTTTAATTAATACATTGAAAGCAAGCTGTATGTAAGGTGTAAAGTATGGCTTTTGTAGTAAGCCTTGTTTTTGACACCCGAAAAATGTCTCACACAGATATTTTCTTTGCTGCTACAAAAATAAAGTTATGAATAGTAAATTCTTACCTGCATTATGTTCATCCATAGAAAAGGCTTTGTTTTCCATGTAGCTCCGAGGAAGCTGTATTTCTTCCTCAAAAGCAGTTTCGCGCATCCTAGGCTGTGAAGTGTCAAAATAATTGGGAGTGTTTTCCTGCTGTGATGGAAGGATGGTACAGTGGACCTCTGGGATAGCATGAAAAATAACAAACACCCAACCACTGGACACCAGTGCAATAGCAAGAGTGGGATCACTCCATTTGTCTCTTTTCTTTAGTTCAGCATTACCAAAGAGGTACATAGTCATCCAGGCTACCCAAATCAGAATGGAAAAAAACAGCGTTATAATCAGGCATACTCCATTTTTCTTCCACTTCTTAAACTTTCCACAGAGAGTGAAAAGAGAAAACCCCATGGTAAATACCATCAGGAACATAACATAAATCAAAGCCATAGCAAAATCCATTGGTTCGTAGCTGCAAGACATCTTGTTGTCTCTGACAACTGTCAGTATTAACCACTCAGTTGCAATGATGACCTGAACAAGCATCAGGCAGATGGCCACACCAGCAAGATGCCAGCCAGATGGACTCTTCCCATGCCGAACAAGTCTGCGAAGTCTCCAAGCCTGAGCTAGCAAGCACGAGAAGCACAAAGCAAAGATAACTCCCCACAGAAATCTTCGGGTAGAACACACCATTTCATCTTCCTGAATGATGAAAGCAAACGTCAGTCCGAACAGTCCGAGTGTCCCAAACAGAAAGAGGAAGTGCATTCCCAGGGGGCTCTTCTTCTCTTTTTCCTTGATGAAGGGCAGCCTCACCAGCAAAATCAGCATAAGCAGTAATGTTGTCAGCACACCTGCTCCTGCAACCGCCTCCACAACGATTCCCCAGATGGCATCCAGGTCACAGAGGTACACATACTGAGGGAGGAGGTCCAGCCCGCACCCTCTCGGCGTGCTGGAGTTTTCAGAAGAGCCGTAGCTGATGACGAAGAGGACGAAGAAACCAATGGCTGGGTAGGTTTTCATTTTTCTGTCTGAGACAATAAACATTTGGGTGTTTAGCCACAGGTCACTCTGAAGGACTTGACAACAACTGGAAGTACAGCCTGTTTCAGTAGCTCACATTTACTCTTTTTTTCTGCGTGGGATTTTCAGCTGGATTAGCATAGCCCTACACCCCTTTGCTGCCCTCCCTCAAAGAAACTTTTGCCTGCTCTCTTAACACAGAGAGCAAACTGATTCATTTCTGTGTTTGCACTGATTGAAAACATTCCCAAGCACTGTCCCTGCAAATATCCTAAAACACCAGCAGAAATTGTTTACCATGTTGTTAAGTAATATATTATCTACAGTATTTTATTGTTCAGATTCAACTTCTTAAAGAATGTGTGAATTGCACTGGACTGTCAAAATTAGACCATTTCACAGACTTGCCCCTTTTATTGGAATGTAGACAGAGCAAAACCTTTTTTTTTCTAAAGGAAAATATTCTTTTCCTCCTCAGTCAATAGGCAGTTATAATATTCATTCCCTTCAAAGCCCAGGTATTAGGTTGCAATTGCAAATGGGAATGGTTGGCCAGAGAAACCCCCCACGCTCTGCAACAATGGAGCACACATGCAGTGTCATCAATCAACTAATCAAAAATGAATGACTCTTTGTGCTTCTTAGCAAATCTAAAGCCATTCGGATGAAACAAACAACAAGAACCAGAGCATCGCTCTCCTCGGGCTGCAGAGTGAACAACTCTCCAGGACCACAGCAACCCCACTTGCCATCGGGACCATTGGGCTGGACAGATTCCAACAAGTCAGGACAAATGCTTACTTTCAGGAAGAACACAGATTAGGTGGCTTTAAAAGATGTATGTAACAGCATTTGCTTTTACCAAGCAAAGCAGGGCGTTGTTAAAATGTACTCTTTAAATGAGCAGTCTGCCCCACACACAGTAAATACAACACATACCAGATAGGAAACCTTTCTGTTGACTTCTGCTTGCATAGTGCCGTGGGTTTCAGGTGGGTTACACTCAGTGATGCGAGCTGTGTGCCCAGCTTAACATGCTCAGAATAAAGCCTCTGTGTGTGGGAGAAAAGCACCACGTAAGCAGGCACTAATGTCACTCACACAGCATCCTTACGACACAGAGCAAGAAGTAGAGAAGCAAATTGCACCAAGTCCTAAATGACTGCCAAATGACATTTTATAAATCAGAAGTGCGTCTAAGGGAAACATTAAAAAGTTCTCTTTAAACCATTTTCAACTCTCATTAATGGTGCAGTGTTGTTATATTGGACGTGATCAGTCCAAACTGATGCAAAAACCATTCACATGTACTGCATGAAACAGCAGAGACTATTACAGATGAGAATGATGGGTTTTCTCCTGCGTGTTCTAGTCTTTTAATGACCGAAGCTAAATCCTGAGGATCTCAACCTTTAAGCACGTTCATTCATTCTCCTTTCACTGAGTTATGAATCCATGGTAGGTCTCTGTCTTGAGAGAATGACAGAAATTATTCTGTTTCCTATCAGAGGCACCAAGACTACAAACAGGCTAATATAAATGCATAATGGCTTCATGCTCTTCATTCACACAACAGAAAAAGGAGCTTACTACAAAACTTCATCTCTGCAGTGGGAGCTATGATACATAACGTGATCCGGGCTGGACAAATGAAAAGAAAGCAGTGACTGAGCTGCCTGCTCACAGGAGCAGAAGGGTCCTCGCACTGCTGGGAAGGCTAACATGTTCTGATGATGGGATGACATGTCGATGGTGAATAATGGTTTTTTTTTTCTACTTAGCTTTAGTTTTCTTTATGGCGAATCAGAAGAAAACTTACTTCTTTGTGTCTGATCTGCGTTTTCCAATGAGTGTTACAACACGTTAAAAAGCACTGACTTTACCAAGAGAAAATCAATCATCAGTGAAATGGATTCATTTTTCTACTGAAAATGGTCATGCTCAATAAATCTTTGCCCTGCGAATTCATAATTAACTAGAAGGAAACATTCCAAAGGTAATTTTGCAATTCCTTCTGTGCACAGGCAGTTCTTCCTTCAACTGCTGCATTCACTTGTTAGAACATCCAGAATCTCCTGAGAAGTGCAGAATGGTCAGTGCCTGCTGATGCACAGAGGAAATCCACGGGGATCCACGAGGGCACTGCTGAAAACCACTGGTACCAATTTCAAGAAGCAGGAGCTTACATGGAAAATTATTCAAAACTCCTCCTAAAATAATGTAGCCCCAACTGGAAGCAACAAATAGCCGTTTAAATGAGAATCACATTTGTTTTCCACTATCCTCTCACATACATATGATGACATACATGCACTACATTGATTTTAATACTGGCTTTGTTTATCCACTGCTCTCCAATGAGCTGCGGGGTAATGAATTAAGAGCAAGTATTGCCAGTTCTAAGATATTTTCCAGTTTTCTGGTTACTTTATTCATGTCATGTAACCCTCATGTGATGAAGCTATTCTAGGACAGTCTGTTTCCATGGCGATGGTGCTGCATGGGTAAGCAGTCATAGTGTCAGCCCATCACTTCTTTCCTCTTCCTATGTGGAAGTGTTTGGGAAAGGAGGATTAATGATGTTAAGTATTTCCCCCTGCAAGAAGGAATAGTTTCTTCCGGAAAAGGGGAATGAATTTGTATCAAAATATATTTAAAATTCAGACAAAATACATCCTCAGAAAGGCAGAGATGTTCAACTCAAGAGAACTTTTCCTAAGTTACTTTGATTTGTGAAATTACTTCCGGGAGAACTGATGGAAATGAGCAGTAGGTCTCTCAGAAGGCACTGACAGAACTGCAGTATCAAACAAGAGCTCACTGGGACTGCAAGTATTCCTGGTGTGGAATCACGTTCCCATCACATGACAGCAACCCGTGCTGACCCGCAGAGCCTTTCTCCACCAAAGCCTACAAGCAGAGCTCCATAGGAGGAACTTCTCCCCACCGCCATCAGCACAGCCACTCTCACAGCAGTGTACTGTGGACTGACTGGGTCAGAATCAACCCCATCAGCAGCCCCACGGGGATGTCAGCCAGAATCCTTCCGGCACTGGAACTGGCAGCGCACCCACAGCGCTGTGTGGGCAGGGAGAACAGTGCAGCACAACGTCAAGTCTGGCACAGGAGTATCACAGCTTCTGCTGAAGACACAGACAGAGTAAACGTGAGGGAAAACCAGAGAGCCCTTTCGCTGGAAAAGTTGTTTTGAAAAAGCAAAGGATATCAGTGCGGGTTTGTTATTAAAATAGTGGCTTCCTCCAGCTTGTGCTGTAGGTGGTGAGCCTGTGTGCCTCGAGGCTCCGTAGTAAAACCAGCTCCTCAACTCAGCAGCTGCACACATCGGTGGCTGCACAACGGCGTTCCTTCCTCTTTATGTCCAGATCAGCTCTCAGCAGAGCTGCACAGCCTGGCAGTGCGCTGACACATCGCTCTGCCACCACCAGAGCTGCAGTGGGAGCAGAGCACGACCAGCACAGAGACATTGCAGTGTGGTGCCCAGCAGTGTGACACTCCCTGTAGCGCAGGGGGGAACTCTGGCACAGCAGGAATCACCTCGACTCTTTTTTTTTTAAACCTCAGATCCCCCTCCAAAATGATATCTCATTGCGACCAGTTAAGCCAACATACCTGAGTCTGAGAGCAACCACAAGCACATGACATGAATCGAGAAGCCTCAGATATTTCAGAAACAAGCAGCAAACAAACAGCAGGACAGCTGCAGAGCCAGGCCACACTCCCGGATCGGCTCCCAGCACAGCGGGCACTGCGCTCTGCAGCCGGCACAGCCCCCGTGCTGCGGTATAGGCAGTGCACGCAAACCATGACAGGAGTGACACGCATGGGGCCCACGCATGGCACAAAGCATGGCTGCGGACAGCTCAGCAGGAACAGAAAACCTCACCGCTCTCTTCCTGAAGTTGTCATGGTTAAAAATCAGTGAGGCATTCCATTGCTAATGCCTTCTAGCTACAGACCTCAAACATCTCCCATCCAGTCAAAACTATGCTGTATGCTGCTAGCAAATATCTATGTGTAAAGAATAACATTACAACTGTGCAGAGATGTAAGGTGACGGTATTTATGGATTGCTGTGTTACCCGATCCCCTTTTTACAGACCTAAAGTTAACAATGCAATGCAAGAGGATGCATCCAACCACAGAGGAGGAAATCAATCTGTAACCGAGCTCAGGAGGAGCCCCCAGCCCCTGTTACCCCCGATCACAATGCGGGTCTCTGCCAGCACCTTCTGCTCAGGTGAGGGGTGGACTCCGAAGCAGACAGCGGAGCGGCAGCAGCCCAGCCAGGACGGGACTGCCGGGAGATTCATTTCTGGAATAACAATTAACGCTGCTATTGCGCTGCGGATGCAAAACTACAGCACTGATTGAGACGCGCCCCGTGTCAGAGGAACGCACGCACCGCTCGCGGCTGCACAGAGCACGGTCCGCTCCGAAACGCACAGAACGAGACGTACTCCGTAAGGCGCAGCGATCCCTCAGCCAGCGCTGCTCCTTCGCTTGGACTCCGCCGCCCGCGGTGCCCGCACTGCCCGCGGCTGTCAGCCCCGACGCGCTGCGCGTCTGAGCGCGATCGATGACAAGCGATCAATGCTTCCCTTTGCTCCGCTCGCTCTCAAACAACTGTTTCTCTTCACGTCACAGCCTCACACGGACGCCTTTCTTCACGAGGAGAACACCTCAGCACCTCCGCACTGCGCTCCGCCGCTGAGAAGCGCTCGGCGCTCCGCCCGTAACCAACCCTGGCGCGCAGCTCCGGTGGAGGAAATCCCGTTACCGCGGGATAACCATTAGCTCGGGCGTAAACAAAGGGTTCACATAAGTACTAAATCCCATCGCCGCTCGGCTTCGGGGGGCGGGAGTACACCGAGGGCTCCGCATTGAGATTCAGCTGTGGCGCGGCCGCCCCGAGCGCCACCGCTC
This sequence comes from Lagopus leucura, assembly GCF_019238085.1. NCBI lineage: Eukaryota > Metazoa > Chordata > Aves > Galliformes > Phasianidae > Lagopus > Lagopus leucura. The sequence goes on along the minus strand of NW_024962257.1, from coordinate 14,548,803 downwards.
CGCCCCGGGCCGCCCCTCCGCCCCCCCCCCCCCCCCCGCGCCTCCGGACTCGACCGAGGCGGTGGGGTCAGCGCTAGGGTCCCCCCCAGGTTGGGCTCTGCGCCCCGCACGGAGCTCCGCTCCCTCCCACGCGGACAGCCCTGCAGTCCCCCCGCCCTGCCCCGCGGCACCTCCTCCCGCCGTCCTGTGCAGTCTGCTCCGGCCCCGCTCTTTTGTCCCTCCGCTCGTTTCTCTCTCCGCTTTCTCTCCCTTCCTCACCTTCCCCCGTTCTCCCCGCTCTTCTTACCCCCGTCTCCTAACTCCCCTCGTCGTCCTCCCTTCCCAGACCCCTCCTCCACCCTCTCGCCCTATATCCCCTCTAATCCCCTTCCTTGACTCCCGGCCCCAGCCGCTGTCCGCTCCCGTTCCGCGAGCACAGGGCAGGGCAAGGCGGGGCGGAGCGGGGCCGCAGCTCCGTGCCTCCCACCGCCCGCGCACCTGCCTGGGACCGGGGCAGCCCCCTCCCGCTCGCCCGCTCCCTCGCTCTCCCACTCACCGCCTGTGCCGCGGCCGTGTCTCAGCCGCCGCCACTCACATCCCGGCGCGGCGGTCAGAGAGCGCAGCGCCGGCTCCCCCCCCGCGCCGGCGGCGGCTCATGGAGCGGTGCTGTGCGCGGTGCTGTGTGCGGCTCTGCGCTGCGCTGCGCTGCCCGTCCCGCCGCGCTCCGACCTCCCGCCCCCTCCCACCGCCCCGCCCCGGCGCGGCCGCACGGCCCAGGGGTGTCCCGGCTGCGCAGCGGCCAGTGGCGGGTATGCAGACGGCCGTCGTGAGCGTACACACACGCGCAGACACAGCCGCGTACGGAGCTCGGTGTGCAGCGCGGCACGTATACACCTCCAACACACCTCCACGGGCACCGTACCGCGGCCGCGACTCTGCGCTGCCGTGCGGTGATGTGAGCGCGGGGCACGGGCGTGCGGCGGCCCCGCGTGCTCTGAGCGGTGCGGGTGGAAAACCTCCGGCAGCCGCGGGCTTCGGCGCGGTTCTGAGATCCGCGCTAGGCCGGGGACGTTCCCGGGGTCCGCCTCGAACGCCCGCGCCCGGCTCTCGGACGGAGCTCCGCGTTCGGCGAGGAACGTCTGGAGCGATCCGTGCTGCATTCGCTCCTGCACAGAGCCCGGGAGAGGGCCGAGCAGCCCCGCAGCCTCGCGGTGGGACAGGAAAGCAGCAGCGGAACAATTCCACGTTTCTTCTCTTCCTCCCCCAAGTTCCGATTCTGGACTCGAGGCGCTGGCCGTCCCTGAGGCAGTACCCCCCGCTCCGCCTCCGTCGGTGAGACGCGGGAACGGCCCGGCGGCGGCGGAATGGGCAGAGGCGCAAACGGCAGCGCGGAGAGGTGGGCCGCCGGAGAATGATGGATCACAAGGACTCATGTGATGGAGGCTTCGGCCCGCTCACAATGGAGCAATGAGCAGAGTCTTTCCGCAGATGCAAATTCTGCCACTGTTCCTTTCCGTGCTCCTCTCCCTGCTCCCCTGGTGCTCTGCCTTCTGCGGGCAGAGCCAGGAGCATGATACCCCAACCTGTCACCGGCGGAGCGATAGCAAATGAGCCCGATTCCTGACCTGGGGAAATATTTTGTTACATTGGCTGCCCTGAAAATGCAAAGAACAGGACACGGAATCCTTGAGGAAATTCTAAGAGGACTTTGTGTTGCAGCAGGACTAAACCACATCTCCCTGTGCTTTACTTCCTTCTGGCAGTTAACTTGGAAGATGTGCTCTGAAATGTGCTTTTATGAAGGGAGAAAGCCCTTCTGCCTGTCAGGCACCCGCTCAGCAATACCCTCAGCACCCCCTGCTGTGGGAGTTGGGGTGGTGGGTGGGCAGAGCTCCTGCACTGATGTTCTTTCTCAGCTCCTGCACAACACCTGCTGCAAAATTTCCTAATTTTTAACTTGTTTTCAGTATTTGTCTTCCAGCTTCTGACAGGATGTACACAGAGAACCTTTCTGATGCTGCACGTCCACAGATTCCCTCTGCTGCAGCAGTGCTTTCAGCAGCACTTGACAGCAGAGAAAGTGCATTCCAGCCCTGTGTGGATGGCACTCACCACCAACAAAGGCCAAACCCATTCTGCCACAGCCAACCACCCTCATTTCAGAACTACTGTCGTGTGCCAGAGTGACATAAAGGCAATTTCTGCCCTCTGTTCTCTCCTTCACCATCAGACAGCCAGGAAGGTGCTGTGCTTTCTGCAGGAGTGGGAAGAAGCTGTCAAACAGCATTTCTCCACAGCTATTGGTTCTGCAGAACCTCAGTTGAGTGCTTCTGTGGCTGCTACCAGCACAGACCTGTGCTCATGTCAGTGCAGTTTAAACACAGTATTTCACCAAGAGATCAGCAGTAGGAGCAGGAGATGACAGTGATCAGTAAGCCCGTGTTGCTGACGGTTGCACAGCAGGAGCATGTTGAGGCTCTGGCAGACACAGGGCTGTGCATTGGTCCTCCTGCACGTGGCCCAGCCGGACACAGCACCTTTCCAGCAGCACCAAAGGAGACCCCAAGTGGTTCCATCACTGGATGAGCTGCTGTGGGGCCTCTTCTGGGTGCTGGGATGCCCTGAAAATGCACGTAGATGAAGAGAAGGAGATGTTGGATGGATTTGCCCCAGCTGGTGCTGTGTGATTGTTTCACAGTGTTTGTGACCCGTGGGCAGAGAGGTGTTTGTCATTACACAAATCCCTGCAGCGTGATTAGTTTGCCTAATACTCGGCCTGCTTTTTCTCGGGGCAGGATACAAATCCTGGAGCTCTCATTGGCTGGCAGCATCAAGGAGACAGTGAGACTTTTGTGGCTGCTGCGAATGGGTTTCTCTATGACTGCCGCGGGTGTCACACGTTGCTCCTCACGGTGCACAGGACTGCTTGGTGGGGCTCAGTCACCAAATGGGCGGAGAGGAGAAGGAGAGAAGGGGAAATGAAAGAAGGAAAGAGTCTTGAAATCACCATGAAGCAAGAGGAGGATGACAGGGAGGACGTGGACACATGGGGTAGAAAGAATTACAAAAACATTAGGGAGAAAGGTAATCTGGTAGAATTTACATTCATGGCACAAAAGAAAAGTGCTCTTAGGATGGGTAGCACTGGCAAAAGGTGTGGTGTTGGTGGCCACACCAGTGCACAGAGCCAAATTACACCGGTTTTGAAGGTAGGAACACATTTTTAGCACTGCACACATCATTGCCTGTCTTAAGGTGTGCTGTAAGGGGAGGTGGTGAGTGCTCACTTACAGCCAGGACAAGAGAGCAACTGTGCAGGCAAGATTTACATTGCAGTCAACTTGTTTTCTCAACACATTTATCACATGAGTAATGAATAAATGCTGCAGAGAAGCACAGACAAGTTAAGATCTAGTGCAATTGGCAGCATTTGACTGATACACCATTCAGATCAAGATGTTCTGTCTTATCGGGCACCTGGCTTGGGTTTGTACACCTTCAAGTCCTCACTTCACAAGGAAAAGTTGCCATAGACTTTCAAATGAGCATCTCCATGCTGTGTCAGTGTGCAGTACTGAGGCTTCAGCAGAACAGACTCTTCTCATGCTGGACAAACCATTCCATTTTTAAAAGTCTATTCTTGACTTTTGCTCCAGCAAAGCACCAATTCTGTTAAATTAGATCTGACCAGACAAAGAGTTTGTGGCTTTTTGTTTCCAGCCGGAGAATTTATTGCCTTGAAAAACTTCATTTGCTGGGGAGCTGGAGATCCTTGCCAACACTGAGCATTTCTGCTCAGCAGCTTAGAGCTCCTTTCTGAGATCATCTGAGTGCAGAAGGGCCGGATTGCTGTGCATGGAGCAGCTCTGTGCCCATGGGGCCTCAGTGCACTGCCATGGTGCAGGCAGCGTGGTGTCTGCAGGGAGGTGTCTGTGCTGCTTCATGTAAAGGAATAAAACAAAATGGTCGTGGAGTAGAGAACAGGTTCTCGTTTTTCTCTTACATCACTCGCTATGGTTCTGGTCGAGCCATTCAAACAACTGCTTTATTCCTTTGGATGTTAAGCAAGGTGCAGCCATTTAATATGCATGGCGGCTTTGTGGGCTAAGGAAATGTTTTCTTAGCTTTCAGCACAAAGGTTGTCTTGGCCATCACCAGCAGCTGTGTTGTAAACACACAGATGTGTGCAGAGGAGTTTGTACTCCAAACACAAGTTTTGCCTACGGCTGCTGCAAAGAAAATGTTGCAGTCATCTAAAATGTGCATTCAGGTTCTCTGCTCTCCTTGAAATGTTATAGGTATCAGCTGGTGTGACTGTGTCAGCTTGAACATGCTTATGTTTCAAATGGGCTGCATTTCTAAGTGCTTTTATTTATATATGCTTGGGTTGCACCTACACTGAGATGTAAAGATGATTTTCTGGAGGGGTCAGGAATCTGCACTCAGGAGCTTTGCTGGCCTTCCTTCTTTTGGTGTGCTATGTGAGAAATATTGCCCCCTGTTGTGGACTGTCTGCACGTATAAGCACACACAGATAACATTTACATCCTGACAGAAAGGGGAACAGCAGCCCCTCTCTGTGAGCTGCCCAGGCTCTTCTGTTTCTAAGTCTGTCCTCCACTGCCCAGCCAGCAGCTCTAAGCAGCTCTGTGACAGTCTGACAAGAGGAGGCAGCTCTGCATTTAGAAATTATATGCTGAGATGGTCCTGTTTTACATAACTGCAAACAGCAGTAATTCTGTGAATGGAGCTAGACTGAAAACTGGGAGGTCTTCCTCTTTTATGAAACATCCAGATTTCCTGGAGTTTTGTTGCAAAGGAAACTGATTCTATGAGTCTGTGAGAACTTGCCAGAATGGAGTGTGTCTTGAGTCCCAGGAAATATAAAATGAGCAACCAGTGGTTAGAAAATAAGCCATGTCCCATAATCAAGAGGAAGACAAAAAACTCAAAGCCACACAGCTGTTCTGTCTGTGGATTTTTGTTGTGTTAGTCCATAGAAGCAGGACAATATCAGGAAAGGGTCAGATCTCAGTATTGCCCAGAGCTAGATGGGAATGACAAAGAGCCTGTACAGCAGAGTGACTCTGCGGCTTTGTAGGGAAGGGGAAGAACTGCTCTGGAAAGCTCTTTTAGGCCCTCTCATCTCTCTTGGCATTGAGAGCTCCTGTTCTGCCAGTCTTCAGGTCTGAACCTCAGACTGTACAAAGGAGTCTGACTTCATGGCAAGGAATGGGACTGGGATGTGGTTCTGCTCCTGTCCAGCCCTGGGAGCAGGTTCGTGTACTGCCCCAGCAGTGCTTTGCAGCTGGGATTTTTTTCTGCTGACAGCACAGAAATGAGTTGCTGAGCTGGACAACAGGTGCTGAACTGCAAAACTGCTTCTCTACCATGTATTCCAACAGAGCATCCCTCTGCATAGCCTTCTAAAATTTGTGGTTTTTCTTTTGTATAATCGAGATGTATTCCTGGTGTTCCACAGGGTTACTGCTAGGAAAGGGAAGCTTGTGCCACAAATACATTTAATGGCAACTATCCTCAGCTCGCTTGGAGTTACACTGGGGTGTTGCTGCCTGAAAGCACAACTAAGCCAGCCCTCAAGCTCACTGCTTTGTGTTACACTGAAATTTTAAAGAGGAGATTCTTTTTTCTGGATCTTTTTTGTCATGCGCTTCTTAGTGCACATCTTTAAAAAAGGAAATTTCTTGTTCTTTGAAGTTTCTTGTTGACCGTGTCTGGAGAAAACCCCTGGCACTTCATAAGCTCAGACAGGCCATATATGTATTTCTTGTTGCAGCCCGTTTCTGTGACATAGGAGCATTATTTCCCTTCACTTCATTCCTGTGCTTGGACACAAACAGCCTTCAGTAGTGGTCAGATGGTACCTGGGTGTGTCCCTTACAAAAGCAGCAGGTTAAAAAAAAAATAAATACAGAGTTAAAGTCTGAAACTTCACTGAATTCGGTGAAAATGGTCATTTTGAGCAATTTAGGATCCGATTTTAAATGCATTTCAGGGGAGACTTTGATCTGGTGCTTTAATAGAGGATGCTGAGTCTCAGTTTCCCCCTCTGCTGGAGGGGGAAAGGATAGTGCTACAGGAAGGAGAATGCTATTTACCTCCCTGTGGCTTACTTCTCCACCCCACTGCTCATGCTCAGCTGGAAAAGAGTAAAACACTTCAAGGCCATTCATTCAACATCAAGATGCAGGAAACCTCTGGATTGCAGCTGAGCAGACCCGGAGGCAGCTCCCTAACACTGAACAGCCACAGCCTTTCCATTTCATTGAGAATATCAGCCTTTCCCCGAAAAGCTCTCTGGTATTTCTGAATGCAAAGCTGGAGAAATCCCCCCAGCTTCCTTCTCTGTGATCCACCCAGGCTTCTCAGGAACTGATTTCCTTGAAGCTGGTGATATCTTGTGTTCAGGCAGGAGGTGATTTGGGAGCAGTGTCTGTAGGGCTGCAGAGTGCATTCCCTGCAGCCTCCTCAGCCCCATCCATCACTGTTCATCACATGCAGATATTCCCCCATTGCTGGAGACAGATTTCCTTTAGAAGCACTCATTTTCTGGTAGATTTACCTTGCACCCAGACATGACACAATTTCACATTGGTTTTGAGGGTAAATAAAGGGCAGTGAGGACTGGAGCCCCAAAATGTATCACATGAGTTCTATCCCTGCACTGCGCATTCATTTTAATGGTCCTTGCTGTGTGTTTTATTGAAGGCTGAGTCATAAGCAGATCTTACTGCTTTGGAGGGAAGGAAATGGAGTTTGGGCAAAAACATTACATGTCTCAAATCCAGTAAACAGAGACTGCTCAAGCTGTGAAAACACAGTGACGTAACGAGGAGAGCTGAAGGTCAGATAGAAATTCCTTCTGTTGTGTTATAGATTTCATCACCTGAAGTTTATCTGAACTCCAGTTTTTCTGGTGACAGGGCCACCGTGGTGAGAGGGAGAGGTCCTGCTCCCGTCCCTCCCTTCAAAAACTCAGGTCTGCAGGTAGCAGGGCTCCCTCCCAGCGTCTCACAGTTTTGCATTGTGATGAGAAACTTCTGCTCACATCTTGGAGCTGATTTCTGCACACAGCTGTGGTTGGGACTTGGTATGGTAGAGGCAAAGCATTTTTGGCTGAGATGGTTGGGAAAGATGAGAGGAGCTCTGTTCCGGCAGCATCTGTGGGGTACAGAACAGTAGAACATGAGATGGCCTTAGGAGCTCTGCCCTGTGCTGGTGAGGAGCCACACAAGCTGGGCTGCACAGCTTGGGAGGAGGTGCTGCACCTGCTGGGCAAATAGCTGTGCTCCTGTGTTAGAAGTCACCCCCATCTCATGCCATGAGTAAGACTGGACTGCAGTGCAGTGAAGGAGATGCTCTTTGTGATGAACAGTAACCTTTATTTTTATGTGTTTTTTTTTTTTTTTCTCTCTACATCTGTTTGTATTCTTTAAGGCAGAAACTGGATCAAGTGCATTCTCCATTCAGAGGGAAGATATGAGAGACAGGCGGGGAGCAAACAGGGAGCACAGCCCAGCAGCAGGAACAGTTTGGGCACAGAGATCAAGAAACTGCCAGGAGGAGTGCGGAGGAGGCAGCTGGGCTCAGGGCTGCCCAGGGTGCCACATGGAAAGGCACAACTGGCTGCAGCTCAGAACATCCCTGACTGTCAGCCAAGTCCTGAAATAGGTTCTGCAAGGGGCTGTGCATTCAGTCACTGGTAGTATGACTTTGAGTTTGTTTGGAAAGGTCCATTTCTTGATTCATTTGTGGGTGGGTTGTCAGGTTTTTTTTTTTTTTTGGGGGGGGGGGGGGGGAGCGGGGAAGGAGTGGAGATAAGCGATAAAGCCTGTGTATTTGAGAGTCCAGAGTTGCTTTTTTGTTGTTGTTGTTTTGTTTTGTTTTGTTTTTAATGGAGCACACCACAAGGGAGAACTTCAGGTGTATCTAATTCAAAACTCTAGACAAGTCCTTACACACACCTGTTTTTTGGTGCAGGATGTTGCTGCTGTCACATTCTCAGACACAGTTGTAGACCAGAGATGTTCCTTTAACAGGATCCCTTTACAGGAACAGCAGTCCCAACTCATAAGCAGTGGCCCAAGAATTCTCGTCCTGCAACCCAGGTAGGCATCATGGTCCATCCTCTGCTCCCCCTGAACGTGACAGGTCCTGATCCTCATCTGCCACAGCGGAACAGCAGAAGTGAGGAGCATGATGCCTTTCCTCTTTAGGTATCTGCCCAGGACTTAGCAGAGTGAGTGGGAAATGTGTGGTCCCCATGCTGGTCCAGCACCCAGGGGCTCTGGGGGAAATTGTTGCGGGAGTTGCTCAGGGCACCCAGCTCTCCTGTCCGCAGCTCAGCTCCCACCCCGTGGTTCCTGGGAGCTCCCCTGCTGGGAGCACTGTGTGTGTGTGTGTGCTGGTGTTCTGCTGTGCTGTGGGCTGAGCTGTTGCATTATTTCAGGGTGACATATAGAGGAACAGTATTCCTGTGCCCAGGAGCACTGCTTGCAGGCGGCTCTCTGCAACGAGATGACATCTTCTGAAAGTCACTCTCAGTGATATGAGACACGGCCAGACCAGTGTGGTTGTTTATCAAATTACGATTCGAAAAGCTACCTATGAAATACAGCTAGGAGAAAATGGCCTCTTTCTTTCCTCCCCTCCCCTTGGCCATTTGGTGGTCTTCCCAAATGCTCCTTGGTTACAGAGGAATTTTACATTGTTAAAGTTCAGGATCAGGCTGCAAATCTGGCTGGTGTTCAGAGGGGCTTTGGAGAATACCATCTGATGTTTCTGACAGTCCTGGCCACAGAGGGCTGCATTTGTCCAAGCTGCTGGTTTCTGGTCTCCTTTGAGCTTTATATTGCAGCAGGGAGGAATAAAAGACCCTTTCCATTTTACTTGTGGAAAACAAAGAGACTGAACAAGACAAAAATTAAAAGCTAGTTTTACAAATGCCAGTTTTGTTTCATAAACTTTGTGACTTTAAAGAATGATATCCACATTTCACATGCAGAAACTTTCAGGCTTACGTTAGATGTGTACATCCAGACTGTTGCTGTAGAATCCCCAGACCTAAGGAGTTTGTTGGCCTGTGTACGTGTATGGGAACTGTTGGGTCACAGACTGAGCCACTGACTGAGACCTGGGGAAAGGATCTGGTCAGCCCTGGCAGCACAGGTGAAGGCAATTCAGCTGTGTGACTGGAAGAGGTTGAGCCTGGCTGCACTTCTCTTAGACCCCATTTAAGGGCTGACTGCCCCTGGGGAAGGATCTGTTCCTGCTGATCCCTCCTTGTTGAAGCATTCTGCTGTGGACCTCGAATCTTCTGGTATGGTGAGCAATCTTTTTCCTTTCATTTATAGCACCTTTCTATTGTGCTGGTCCTTTTGTCATCGCACCTCTGTTGTAACACCTTTCCCATTGTACCGATCTGTCCAATTGCTACAATATGCCAAACTCATGCTGATTGCAGCTGTAATGTAGGACTCCAAACTCTATGGGAGAACACAAGCTGGGCTGCCACAAACTGGTGGATCAGGATCGTTAAGTGACTGTAAGATTGCTTGATTTTGCAGATATTAAGCAAGTAGCATTGTATTTAACTGGCAGGCCCCGTATGTATCATGGCACTTCAAATGCTTTGAAACTTCCTGTTTTAGTAAATTGAACTGTTCCATTTCTAATTTTGAGCAAGAGGCCACCAGCTGGGCTTGCCCTGCAAGTACAGGTCCAGGTGCTGCACACAGCTGTGCACAGACATGTCTGTACTTCCCTAGTCTGGCAATTGGATTTGTGGATCCAAGTGGAGAGAAAAAAACACATAACAGAAACAAAATAACAGAATCTGTGTTTAACCACTGTTTTGTTAAGAGTGTGTGTGTATGTGTTCTTTTCATTTGTCTGTTGTTTGTCTCTATTGGTAGATAAAGGTCTTCAGCCAGCAGGGTGAAGCATGGCTTTGTTTTATTCCTTATAGTGTTGTGTTTGGCTGGACAGCATGAGACTGTAAGAGGGGAAAAAGCGTGTAAATAGCTTGTTTATCCTCAGAGATGGGAGCTTTGTGCTGTAACGAGCTGTGCTGTTGAGTTGACCTAGCTTTACTTTCCCAGAATTTGGGGAGCTGACAGAGATTGCTGAGAAGGCTTTTAAAACAGCCAGCTTTTGATTTTACAGCAGTGCTTTGATCTAATGGTATTGATTAGACAAGAAAGGAGAGGAAGGTGGGAAGTAGAGATATTAAAATAAAATACCCAAGCACAAGTTTAAAGATCCGACAGCAAAATTTGAGAGTGGTATTGAGTAAGCAAATGGGGTTTGAGTGGCAAAAGGGGAAAGCTGGTGACTGGCAACAGGAGATGGCTACTTTGCTTGCTAAAAGGTTATGTTCTGAAATGCACAAAAAATAGGTGTGAGTCAGATATTTTAATGTAGAATAAAAAGTCGGTTCCTTTTTAAAATGCTTAAGAAACGAGTTTTTCCTCATGTTAAAAGCAGGACACTGAAATTCAATGGAAATATCTTATGTTTGGATGCATGAAAGTGAAGTCTTAAACTGGATGCAGTTTCTCAGATTTTTGGCTAAAGCTGACTCTTTTGCCCTTTCCCAAGCCATGTGGTTTGATCACCGAGTTATTGGCTTAAAGCTTACTGAGTAATACTGCCTTCAGCAGGAGGATCCTGTGATGCTTCTTGCACTGAGGAGCTGAGTACCTGTCCTGAAATCACCCATCTGACTTCTACTGAGACTTCTTATGGATGGTTCTGAAGATTTATATTTGATTTCTGTAGTTGTGAGGCAGGCACTAAGAGTGTTTATATTAAAGGGAATTACATGAAACTTTCTGCATCTTTGTACAAAGAGATCATAGAATGGTTTGGGTTGGAAAGGACATTTAAGACCATCTTGTTCCAACCCCCTGCTCCCATAGCCCACATGTTGCTCACAGCCCCGTCCAGCCTGGTCTTGAGTGCTTCCAGGCAGGGGTCATCCACAACTGAGCTGGGCAACCTGTGCCATTGTCTCACCACCCTTACAGTTAATTTCTTCCTAATATCTAGTCTAAATCTCCCCTCTTCCAGTTTAAAATCCCTTGTCTTGTTGCTACCTGCCCTTATAAAAAGTCCCTTCCCAGCTTTCCTGTAGTCCCCATCATGTCCTGGAAGGCTGCTGTAACGTCCTCCCAGAGCCTTCTCTTTTCCAGACTGAAAAACCCCAGCTCTCTCAGCTTGTCCTCGTAGGGGAGGTGCTCCATCCTCTGATTATCTTTGTGCTCTCCTCTGGACCTGCTCCAACATCTCCATGTCCTTCTTGTCTTGGGGGCTCCAGAACTGGATGCAGTACTTCAGGTGGCATGTCACAAGAGAGAACAAAGGGACAGAATCGCTTCACTCTGGTCACACTTCTTTTGATGCAGACCAGAATATGTTTGGCCTTCTGGGCTGCAAGCATGTGTTGTTGGCTCATGTTGAGTGTTTCATCCACTGGCACTCCCAAATTCTCCCCAGGGCTGCTCTCAAGCCCTTCTCTGCCCAACATGTATCTGATCTTGCACTTGGCCTTGTTTAACTTCATGAGGTTGACATAGGCACCTCTCTCAAGCCTGTCTAAATCACTCTGGGTAGCGTCCTTTCCCTTTAGCATGTCAACTGCGCCACTCAGCCCAGTGTCATCTGCAAACTTGCTGAATGTGTACTCAATCCCACTGTCTGTGTTGACTGTGAAGACGTTAAATCCCACTGGTCCCTGAGAAACACCACTCATCACCAGTCTCTACTTGGACATTGAGCAATCGACCACAAGCATGCAGCCAATGCCAAATCCAGCCAGCGGTCCCTCCATCACATCCATTTGTCTCCAATTTGGTGCCCAGGCTGCCGTGCAGAACAGTGCCAAATGATTTGCACAGGTCCAAGCAGATGATGCCAGCTGCTCTTCCTTTATGCACTGATGCTGTAACTGTCATTAAAAGACCTACAAGTTTGTCAGGCATGATTTGCTGTTGGCAAAGACACACTGGTTACAATCAATCACCTCCTTTATTTTCCACGTGCTTCAGTGAGGCCTCCAGGAGGATCTGCTCCACGATCTTGCCAGGCACAGAGGTGAGACTGACTGGAGTTCCCTGGATCATTTCTTTTCCCATTCTTGATAATGGGGAGTTATGTTTCCCCTTGTTCAGTCAGTGGGGAAATTGCATGGACTCAGCAGCATTTGATAGTGCTGGATACAAGCTGGAGGAAATATGGCAATAATGGAAAAAAAAAAAAACAAAACAAGAAAGATAAAGAATATATAGAACAGCAGAATAAGGAGGCATTACTTTATCATCAAGTTCAGACCGTGAAATCCCACATGATTAACGTATGCCATAAACCATCATCACAGGAAAACAGCAGGAGGTAAGAATGGCCAGAAGCCTGGCCATACAACAGTCCCATTCTGAGTGCACCTTGTATCATAACGTCTGCTGCTGCTTAGATCTCATTACCCTCAGTAAATTCGCAGATGACACCAAATTGGCTGGAAGTGTGGATCTGCCTGGGGGTAGCGAGGCCCTACGGAGGGACCTGGACAGGCTGGAGAGCTGGGCTGAAGCCAATGGGATGAGTTTCAACAAGGCCAAATGCCGGGTCCTGCACTTTGGCTACAACAACCCCAGGCGACGCTACAGGCTTGGGGCGGTGTGGCTGGAGACTGTGTAGAGGAAATGGACCTGGGGGTATTGATTGATGCTCGGCTGAACATGAGCCGACAGTGTGCCCAGGTGGCCAAGAAGGCCAATGGCATCCTGGCTTGCATCAGAAACAGCGTTGCAAGCAGGAGCAGAGAGGTGATTGTTCCCCTATATTCAGCACTGGTGAGGCCGCACCTCGAGTACTGTGTCCAGTTTTGGGCCCCTCACTGCAAGAAAGATATTGAGGCCCTGGAACGTGTTCAAAGGAGGGCAACAAAGCTGGTGAGGGGTCTGGAACACAGGCCATATGAGGAGAGGCTGAAGGAGCTGGGAATGTTCAGCCTGGAGAAGAGGAGGCTCGGGGGAGACCTCATTGCTCTCTATAACTTCCTGAAGGGAGGTTGTAGTGAGCTGGGGGTTGGCCTCTTCTCTCGTGTCATTAGTGATAGGAGCAGAGGGAATGGCTTCAAGCTACGGCAGGGGAGATTCAGGCTGGACATCAGGAAGTATTACTTTTCAGAAAGGGTGGTCAGGCACTGGAATGGACTGCCCAGGGAGGTGGTGGAATCACCGAGCCTGGGGGTGTTCAAGGAAAAGCTGGATGTTGTGTTGAGGGACATGGTTTAGTGGGAGCTGTTGGTAATAGGTGAACGGTTGGACTGGATGATCTTTTAGGTCTTTTCCAACCTTGGTGATTCTATGACTTAGCAGGGTGACAGAGGGGATCCTCCCTCTCTGCTCTGCCCTGCTGAGGCCACTTTTAGAATACCATCCACTCACTGTGATGTGTGCCTACCACCTCCTGCTCATCTGCCATGTCCTGGGGCACTGGCATCACTGAGCGTTTGATGGAAAGGGCACACGCTGGCACGGCCATGCACTGGTGAGCACCTATGGTACCCAGAAGTCCTTCCTCAATGTCACACTGAGTGGCTGATACAGCACAGGACCAGCTGTGTCCTTTGGTTACTCTGTGCTCCAGGGCAGTGGCTATGAAGTCGCTCTGGTCTGTGGAGAGGAGGAAATGGCAAGGGGAAGGAGCTGGGCACTGAGGTGTACGAGTGGAGCGGGGTATTCCAGGGGACCCAGGGTGTGGGGCCTCCCAAATTCGAGAACTCCAACTCAGTGGTAGACCAGGTGTCTGGGATCACCCCATCCCATTTCCACCCCCGGTCCCCATAGCTCCCCATAGCTGGTGGAACCAGCAGTCTGGGAGATCCCCGTTGTATTTCTAGTCCTCGGTTCCCATAACAGGGGTGTCTGGGATCTCCCCATCCCATCTACAACCCCATGACCCCATATTGGAGTTGTGAACTCAGGGATCCTGAGATTTCCCTGTCCCATGTGCACTCCAAGTGCTTCATTTCCAACACCACGGAAGTGTCCCCACTGCACTGACCCGCTGATGCCACCTCTCCAGGAGGCTGGGTGCTCTGTCCCCCTGCTCCTGCTGATGTCAGGGGGCCGAGTGCGCACGGAGCAAAGGGGGGACAGCAAAGGATGGTGCTGCTATTGGGGGTGCACGTGGCCTTCAGTGGTGACAGTGCTGTGACAGCGACTGCCGCGATGGAGCTGCAGGAACAGCTCTGTGGGATCTGTGTCCATCTTGAGAACAGGGGGACAAAGCACTGCGAGTGGAGGATGGGAATGGGATTGGGTGCACAGTTCTGGGGTCTGGAGGTGGGGCTGGGTGGGGAATGGGATGAACCAGCCTGTGAACTGCTGACAGGACGGGACAACATAGGGTTGGGGATGGGATGGGGAGCACAGCTGTGGTGTCTGGGGATAAGGAGCAATGGAGATGAGGAAAGAGAGCTGGAGAAGAGTGATGAAGGGAGAAAGGGATTGAAAAATGGTTGAAGTAGTGCATGAGGGAAGGAGAAAGAAATAAATGAATGGATGAAGAGATGGAGAAGTGGGTGAAGAGGAGGAGGGGAGGAGAAATGGAGGATGGTTGGAGGGCTGTGGAAGCCTTCCAGCAGGACCACTAATCTAACTACTGCTCCTTCTCTTTCCCCAGCCCCGTCCTGCTCATCCAAACACCCACAGAGGCTGTGTGCCACCATCCCGAACCCTGTCCCCAACCCCAATATCATCCCCAAACAATTCCTCACCAATGCCACCTGCTAAGCCCTGGGTGTGGGCCATGGCTGCACCTTTGGCCACCTCCAGCATGATTTCTCAGGCTTCTGCCTCTACCTTTTGACTGAACACTGCTTCAGAAACAAGAGCCCCAGATTCTTCTGTGTCATCATCCAGGGCAGCCCTGGCAGTGTCATTGGTGCCAAAGTCCATGTCTTCCGCACGGTGAAGGAGCTGGAGCCTGGGCAGGTGCTGGTGAGTAGCCCTTGGGATGAATAAGGGAAGAGGGGCAGTGCTGAGTAAAGATATCAAATGGTCTTCAGAAGGGTGGTAGGTGGAACATGGAGCCCATGGAGTGCCCCAAGAACTCAGGAACACAGGGAGAGAACCCAACATTCCAAGGGGGACACAGCATTCTGCGTGGGACCCTGGCACCCAAGAAGGGACTGAGGGCTTGTTTGTTTGTTTGTTTTTAATATTTTGTAAAAAAAAGCTTCCCTCGTTGTGTTAGAACAATGTTCTAAAGTTTGATATTTGTCTCTACATTCCTTCATCAGCTGGGACGTTGATGCCGCTGCACACATCTCCTGTTTTGTCACTCTGGTTTGTGTAAAAGATTGGTGAGATGTGCAATCTCTGCATGAAATTTCATTCAAGTGTTTTCCTTTATTTGCCCCCAGGAAGCAATGGCTTGGAAATGGCGGTGTCAGCCAGGAGCCCGCACTGCAAACTGAAGTCTCATCATGTGGATCTGTTGAAAACCGCCGTGATGACAAAGGAACGTTTGCGTCGTTTCTGTGCTGACTGTCACACAGCCTTGCGGAGCAGGTAGGGACATGGCATGGCAGAGAAAAGGGATTTCCCTCCTGATGGGGAAAAGGTGCCCAAGGAACGTTCACATCCCACGTACTGCTGTGTACCCCCCCCTTGCCCGTGCCCCACGTGCTTCTGAATGGGCAGCACAGCTTTTGGTTCACTCAGCCGCCTGTGGCACAGCAGATCAGGCTTTCTGCAGGCATGGGAAATCATCCCATCGCTTTGTGCCTTACAAGGAAAAGGAAAACTTCCTCTTGTTAGAGTCCGACTTCCAACCCTTACTGCCTACAGTGAAGAAGATGCCGTTTTTCTTGTATCCTTCAATTCCAAGTCCATATTTTCCAAAAGGCACAAGAATTCAAATTTGAACTCCAGCAAGCGATTTCAGTGCCTATTTCTGATTGTGGCAATTGTTCAGTTCAGAGGTCCCACTTAGTTTACGGTGCCTGTTTTAATTCAGACAAAGGCTGGAGGGTTGCAGCTGACTCCCCAAGACTGCGATAGGAGGTGGTGACACAGCCTTGGGCTTCCGTGTTTGTGCTAATCCCACGTTTCCTTTCTCTGCCTTGCAGGGCAGCTCGTGCTGGAAGTGGCCAGGATCGCACTGTGAATGAAGGTCGGCGTGGGAGCAGCTGCTGATGGGAGCAGGAAGTCCAGGCTGATGCACTCTGAGGCATCTCTTGGTGCGGTACCAGAGGTGGCAGTAATGATGTCGGGGCACAGCTGCAGATGAACGTGAGGAGCTCCCCAGCAGGAAGCCACAAAACCTGCAGAAACCGGCAGGAGAGCCAGAGCGTGCGCGGGAGCCCAGGAGGAAACGCAGCCAAGGAGTTGGAGCGGCGCCTGGCACTGGAGTGCTGCAGCCCACAGCCAGAGCTATTCTGCCTTCGCCGCTTCCCAAGCAGGACGTGTCTGTCTGCGTAAAAACCAGAGGGCTGGCTCATCCAAATGCTTGCTGATTGTTTGGAAGCCCAAATCCTTCCAGCCTTCAAGCTGGAGGCAACATCTCCTGGGTGCAGTCGTGCGGTGCCTGAGCGAGAGGGTGACCCGAGATGGCTGCACAAGAGTCACCTTCATTTCTCTGTTATCTTACTTCCAATAACCCCACTGGGTGACCCCTGTGTCGGTCTCTTAGAATTTGGATCTAGGAGGTGTCTGCTTCCTTTGCTTGGAATGAAAGCGCAGGAGTGATGCGGAACCATGGTGAGGTCACAGTCGTTGCTGGGGTGGCAGGGCTTGGCCCTCCATGGCAAGCAGAGCTGGTGCTCTAGTGAGCGAGTGGCACACAGAGACTGAGCTCTGAGCGTTTTGTGGCAAGGATCATCCTTGAGAGCCCGTCAGAAGCACCGCTGCGGTGTGTGTGTGACCTGGGCACAGCCTGGACTGACCTGAACCAAGAGGTGAACTGGGCTTGGTGCTGCGTGGAGGCTGGAAGGAGTCTCAGCAGAAAAGCTGGGCTGGGGAGGAGTTCCCAGCTCAAACGAGGCCCTTCCCAATGGCTGTTTCCAGGGGAAATTGATTCTCTGAGAGATTGTGGCACACGTTTCGGTGAGGATGACGAATTGCCATCACTCCCCTGTGTAATGCTACAGTGCAATGCAAAGTGCAGCAGTAACAACAGGGTGGCAAAGTCCGAGGCTGCAGCAAGGGAGGATTTGCCCAAGTGCAGCAGCTGTGGACACAGAAAGAAAGGAAAAAAGCTGCTGAGCCTTGGAAGGCCCCAGGTAGCAGGGATCTCGACTCAGACACCCTTGCCTCCACTGCCAACCCTTCAGTGATGACTGGGAAGAGTTTGTGTGCACCTGAGCTGCCCTGGGTTCCCACCAGGTGCTCAACCACTGCCTCAAGCTGTGACTGACCATTGCCACTACAGCCCTGCAAAACTGCTGCTGGGCCCCAGCCTTCATCTCAGACAGGACAAAGGAAGAAGAGCACAGACTTGATGCAGTGCAACTTGTGCTTTAATGACCCATGGAGCGCTGGCTGTGCCGTATCCAGCACATTTTTAACAAAACCCCACTGAAGTCATGGTGGAGAGCCAGGTGCTCAGCTGGGGACATGCACTGTCCGGTGACATCACAAGCACGGTGACATCACAAGCACTGTGCTGGGGCCGTGGCTGCCACCAGTGAGTGCCACAGCCGTGAGCGCTGCGCAGCAGTGTGGACACGCTGCGTAAGCTCTCGTCCCGGCTGGCAGTGAGAGTGGTGGTGGCTGACGGGTGCTGCCCGCTGTCGCTGACGGTGCTGCTCAGCCATTGGGCTGGAGTGTGAGCTGGAAGGGAGAGGGACTGCAGCTGTGCCTGGTAAGCCAGAACTGTAGGTTTGTCAAACGTGGGAGTCGTACCAGTGCATCCATTGCAGCTGCAGCAAGAGGAGAAGATGAAGGGAGTCATTTTCATGTCAGGAACGCAAAATGCGTGCTGCTAGGGGTATAACTGGTGGTGAGATGGAGGACAGTGCTTGCTGGGAGAAGTCGTGGCAGTTAGACA
>NW_024962257.1:14497610-14530739 GCF_019238085.1 Lagopus leucura | reverse complement strand
TGGCTGGACTCAAACTGCTCTGTCTGTACACATCAATTCCCACTGTGACACATGTGCCTGCTGGTATCTTGCACTCTAAAGGCAGCCTCAGGTTAACTGAATCGCCATCCCTATGCGAGCGTGAGGTGCGGGAGGGGTTAACCACAGATCTCAGAGCTGGTAGCTGAAAGCGTACCTGCAGTTAGAAATGTCAGGTGCTGATTGTTCTCTTCCTTGTTCTCCCCAGTCTGGAACTGCTTCTGGGAAGCCAGGCAGACTCCGTGGCAGACTCTGTGCCTTGTGCCTCACAAGCAGCACATCAGATGCAGCAGCTGAGCAGCACAGAGGCGGGGAAAGCGCTCTTCTCCGAGGATGAGGACATCGAGACATTAATGATGGAAATCATGGGAGATGAGTTAGAAGGAGAAATTGACATGGATACTGACAAGGATACGGACGAGCTCCTTCAGGAACTGTCTGACATCATTGACAGTGTAACACCATAGACTGATTGTATATTTTAAAACAAACAACAACAAAAAACAATTAAAACCAACCTTATTCCTTTTCAACCCTGTTCCTTTTCTTTCTTATACTGTGGGGACACTTTTCCTGAAACTGTGCAATGAGTCTGAAAGCAAACTGGTAAAAATCAGCAGTGGAATAGAATGGTGCAGGAACTAGAAAATGCTGGGATCGTAAGACCTGCACATAGCCCGTGTAATTCCCCCATATGGCCAGTGGGGAAGTCAGGCTGCACATGGAGAATGACAGTGGGTTACAGAGAATTAAATAAGGTTACGTTTCTTGTTCATGCAGCCATACCCAATATTGCCTCTCTGATGGATACAGGGATGGAGTAGAGACATAAAAACCTACCACTGTGTCCTAGACTTGGCAAATGCATTCTTCACTATTGCCATCCATGAAGAATCCCAAGGTTGGTTTGCATTTACATGGGGAGGCAGGCAGCAGACCTTTCAGGGCCTGCCACAAACGTGTGTGCATTCACCAACCTGTTGTCAGGACAGGCCCAGGCACTGGGTATATTCAGTCCTACCCTTCCAGCCAAACTAGACGTCCATGGAACTCAGGATGGGTTTGGCTGGGGCCTATGGCAGTTCCAAAATTCTCTTTGAACTGCAGTTGGGTTCTGGTCTCAGGTTTGGCATGGAGCAGAAGTGAGGTACAGCATGACTGAGAAACATTATTGGCTGCCTATTCCGTATTACAAGCAGTAGGGCTAATAACCCAAACAACTGAAGTCGTAGTTAAGACCATAATTCAGGGCTGGGTGAAAGATCTGACCCACCTTCCTAAGACAGGAGTGGCCCAAGTACAGACAATGGCAGATGGGTTGCCTACCTCTGGCACAGGAATAGTCTGTCTTCATCACCACTGAAAGAAGAGCATCACTTTGGCCCAATGATGTATCATGGCTATGTGCCAGAAGAGACAGTGATCTCTCCATCAGAGAAGAGTCCCATTCAAGAAGGGAAATACCTCATTCCTGAAGATGCCTGGTATACAGATGTGTCCTGTAAGGTAACTCCAGCAAACCTTCTGGTTTGAGGATGAGGATGGTCAGAGTAGCCAACGGGCAGAGCTGTGAGCTGTGTGGATGGTTATAACCAAGGAACCCCGTGATGATATACTGAATATCTGCACAGGCAGTTGGGCTGTATACTGTGGGCTCACCCTTTGGATTGTACAGTGAGCCATCCAGGAATGGACTACCCACACCCAACCAATCTGGGGCAGAGATTTGTGGTTGGACATACAGAATGTGGTTAGACACAGGACTGTACATGTCTACCACATTTCTGGCCACCAACCTCTACAGTCACCAGGAAATGGTGAAGCCAACACGATGGCCCGAATTGGATGGATTGAGGATTCACCATCTGAGAACATTGCCCATTGGTTACGTCAGAAGCTGCAGCATGCAGGACAAGACAGTGTGGACAGCTGCCCATGGGGCATGTGGACAGCATGGGGGCTGCCCATACAGCTATCTGACAACGCCAAGGCATGCTGAGACTGCGATGCTCCAAGATGAGACCTGTGGGACAAAGAATGTCATTACCCTGCAAATGAGTAAACAAGCTTGGTAGCTACTTGCGCCAGATGTAAACATGCACAAGGTGCCTGGTCGGTCCATGTGAGCAAGGAGTTGTTGTGCAGGTATATTGAAAGCACATAAAATAAAGGTCTTCCTTCTGCACCAGCAAGGGAGTCCGTGACTCTCCTGCCACACTTTCGGCTCCTGCTTCTGACATTCAGAGAGAGCTGCAGGCAGAGGGATCCCAGGGTGCTCAGGCCCAGTTAGGGCCAGTGTCTCCTTCGGCTTATTGGGGCCAGGGAGGGCAGAAGGGACTGCAGGAGATCCCCTGAGGCACTGTGCAGGAGGAAAGGCAGCAAGGATGCTGCTGCAGGCAGCGGGCTCTGAGATGGGACTGCACAGCCAGGCACAGCTGCACAGCCCACAGCCTGGCCATGTGTGGCAGGCTCATCCAGCCAGGGCCTGGGGATGTGGTCTTTTCCCTAGCAACACACCCTGATCTTCCAGTTCTGGTGTGTCTCAGCCTTGTGCTTGATGTCTTTCTGCTTCAGGATCTTTGAGATGACTGTGAAGGTTTCTCCCAAGGCCTGTGGAACAGCAGAAGCTGGCAGAAGGCACCACAGCACGTGGAAGGAGACCTGATGTCCGCTGCCTCTTAGTCAGGGTGCGTTACGGGAAGTTGCTCAGGGGGACAGAGTGTGAACTGGGTTGGAAGGGCAAGGCGGGGACACAGAAGCAGTAACCCTTCTGTGGGTTTCCCCAGGACGATGCTCAGCCGGGTGTCTCACAGCTCCTCCATGCTCAGGCTCCAGGTGGCAGAGCTCTGAACCCAGGCTGCAGGGCCAGGGTTCCTTCATCTGCACTGAGGGAGGAGGTCAGCCGTGATGGACGTGGCATGAGGAAGGAAGGGGAGCTGTGGCCCGGCTTCAGGGACTCAAGCAGTGGCACCCCAAGGGGACAGACATCCCCGGGGCCAATTGCCTGCATCCCTGGCCCTTGATGCCCAGAGCTGTGTGGGGTCAGCACGCCCCTGCCCACACAAATGGTCAGGGCTGAAATCCATACCTGTGCCACGCTCTGGGTCTTGTCATTCACAGGGAACAGCAGCAGAAGCAGGCTCAAGCACAATCTGCATTTCTCTCTTATGTTCCACTGTCTTTTTATTAGTGTACAGTGAGTTCTCACAAAACTCCTGCTTTTGTTGTGCTCCAACCCCTCTGGCTGGCATATTCCAGATGGTGCCATAGAAGGGCAGAGTAGAGGGGAACAATCATGACTCTGCTGCATCCAGGTACATCAGTGGAGGACCTGATCCAGGCTCTCAGGAGGACCTTGCACTTGGCCTCGTTGAACTCCACCAGGTTGGCATGGGCCCACCTCTCAAGCCTGTCCAGGTCCCTCTGGATGGCATCCCTTCCCTCTAGCGGCTCATTGCACCGCTCAGCTTGGTACCAGCTGTAAAACTGCTGAGGGTGCGCTCAATCCCACTGTCCATGCTGCCTACAAAGATGGTAAATCAAACCGATCCCAGCACTGATCTCTGAGGAATACAGTCGTCACCAGTCTCCATGTGGACACTGAGCCATGGACCACAACTCTCTGAGTGCGATCATCCAGCCAATGCCATATCCAGCAAATGATCCCTCCCTCACATCCATTTTTCTCCAATTTGATGACCAGGATTTCATACTGGACAGTGTCGAATGCTGTGCGTAAGTCCAGCTAGATGATGTCAGTTGCTCTTCCTTTAAACACTGATCCTGATCCTGAATCCTAATTTTGACATATGTGGATGGGTTAACTCAGAAGCAATGGAGAAGCAGGGAGTTGTTGAAAGCCTCTCTCATTTTGTCCTCTGCTAGAGCAGAGTTGTGCCTCTACTCCTTTCCTCTCTTTGAAATGTGATGAATGCTACTCCTCACCAGCACTGTTTGTGAAGCTTAATCTGCTCTTTGTAAGCCTCAACAGGGGAGCCCTCATAAAATCAAGATCATTTCAGAGTAGTTATCAGTTAGTTAGAAACTTCTTTCATGTTGTGATCAGAAAGCAATAAATCTCTCATATACCCTGCCCTCTGAAAGCAGTCCTCTTTGGGATGACAACATCAGTGCGTGACTGTGCTAATGTTCAACCACACGTCCTGGGAACATCTTAGAGCCAGGTCTCTGTCTCCATTTTGCTGTGCTGATGGAGCTGCCCTGCACAGGGAAGTCCTGAGAAGGGACAGGTATTTGGGACCAGTGCCAGCAGTTTATGTTTGGGATACCCACTAGCCTTGCCTCAGGAAGAAGTGGAAGATCAGCTCACTTCTCTGCTATTTGAAAACCTTTCAGCCCTGTTTTCTCTCATGGGAGCAAATCTATACTTTTTTTTCTGTAGATATGGTGTATGTTGTATGTATGGTGTATGTTGTTTTCTGTAGATATGGTGTATGCAGTTTTACTGCATGTATTTCTATGACAGCCCTATGCTTTTGGGAGCAGGAATGTGGAGGCTTTCAGGAAAGAAGTGGAGTTGTGGGCGTGCTGAGTTCTGCTTTGTGCATGTGGTGCAGCACTTCCCTCCCCCTGCCCAATGTTTGTTCTGCTTTAACTGAGACCTAGCATTACAGTATCATATACTTCGGGAAAATGTAAGAGAAAATTATATGCAGTGTCTTGTCTCAGTGCTAGTAGTAGGAGAAAATGCTTAGAGTAGAGCTTAGCCTGCTGATTGGTTATTATGAGGCTCTCTTACTCCAAAAAGTGTAACTTGTTAAATGAAGTAACTGTCAGGTCTATACTATTCTGTGTGATAGGTTTCCAAAGCCCTACCAGATCACTCACCTCAGACCACCAGCACATTGCAGAGGTGTCTCTGAAACGAGCACCATGAATTTCAGCAGGTGTAGAAAATACCTGTACATGTTTCTCAGCAGGAGGAAGGCAGGTGCCAGGAGCTGCACCTTTAGCTCCCACAACAGGCACAGCTGGATGCAGACCCACATTTCCCTGTCATCTGGGCCAGGAAATTTCATCAAGGAGATTTATGACTGCAGCTGGCAGCCACTCCCCTTCTTCCCCCCCCCCAGGCCTGCAACAGGGCTGTCCATCGCCATCCACTGGGAGCCAAGCTGTTCCACCAGCAATGCAACAGTTTTCCCAAATGACTTCTGTAGCATGCAAAATTTAACCTCAATTAAATATTTTCTTAGCAAATATCAAGCAAGATATATCTGCTCAAATGGTGCTTCTCCAGGCTTAGCCAATCCCAGTTCCACTCAGGAGAAAGCTGCCATCTGCTCACATCTCTGTCACTCTGCTGTATGGGCCACCCCTATGAGCCTGCATTTGTTTGTTGTGCCAATGCACAGGGACCTTCAGTGCCAGCTCAACTGCTAAGCTGGAAAACCACTCACGTAAGTAAATGACCAGAAGCTGACTGACCTCTTTCTGGTGACTCTGCGCTTACTGTCATTAGCCCCAGTGCAATCCGTGACCATTGCCTGAGAGAAAAGTAACACAAGTTCCATCCCAGAAAACAATAATTAGCTGGACTGAGCTCAGCAGTGCCTCACATCTCCAAGATTTTAACATCTCATAAATTAAGAAGCCTTTCAGGCTGGGCAATGCTCTGGCAGCGTTCATAGGCATTAAAAGGCTGCTGTAATGAGCCTCATAAAATGAAATGCTGGTTTTTAAAAGAGAGGAAACAACTGATTGCCTTCAGCATACATTCAGAAATATGAGGGGTTTCACCCTCATCACCATCATTCAACCATCAGCTTAGTAGATGTGATTAGATCCCAGCGCATAGCTTTTGCTGATCAGCAGTTGCTGATGACAGGGGTGAGAAGAGACACCCACCCACATTGCATGGGAAGTCATGGCAGGGTGAGGAGGTGAAGAGAAAAAGAAACTGCAAGGTACCGCTTGTGAAGAGTGAAGTAAGGTTGCAGTGACTAGGTGGAATACCTCTTAGCTTTGCAGATAAACCATGACCTTAGTTATCTAGGCCATGATCTTGCTTTCCCTGGAGCCTGTGCCAAAGCACTCCTTAGCTTTCCCAATGCCAAACAGGCTCCAGCTTTCTTTGTCAGTGACAGTTTGTCCCTTGCAAATGATCTGTGCAAGCAGAGCACTGAGCAAGTCAATACAGTTCTCCGTGCCAATGATGGATCTGACCTCACAGGAAATTATTGTGCCAATGCTTTTAGCCAGTAAAATTTTGGGCAGCAGTCATGCAAATGTTTCGATTCATTTAGCTACATGAGTACGCCAGGAAAATCAATGAAATCACTTAGATGATTAAAATTGCTTTGTTCAAAGTGTTTCTAGCCTCTGCACAAGTCCTTGATCTATATGGATGGCTTATGCACAGATTGGTGCATTTACAAAGGAAAAAATAAAAGCCTTTTCCTTAAGAGATGTTGCAGAGAAGGTAACTATAAGTAAAGCGAGTCTTTATTTTTCCACTGACATATGTTGTCTCTGTGTTGTAATACACAGGTACTGTCCATGGGAGACGTGAAAATCTATTATGCCAAGCTCTGTGAGTCCCTGATACTTGACAGTGTGTGTTCTTCATCTTTAGTATTTCCTGGAGAAGAGTTGAGTCCATCCACGTGCAAAATATTGCAGCTGACAGGGAGAGGAGGCATGCATGTGTTTCAAGACATGTGCCTGGGGAGACTGTGGTTATGTAAGGACTCTTTTGACATGAGCAATTGCATAAAATAATAATACTGGAAAGGAAGGCAGTAAATGAATGCACAGAAGGAATTTATTTGCAGTAGTAGAGCCTGTGTCACTGCAGGTGATGGGAATGGAACAGAATGGTCAGTAAGTTCCTCATGGTCTGCTCTGGCATTCTGGTCCTGCCCACTGACCCCCAAGTGCTGCTACTTTTCAGTAAGTAAAGCAGGAACCCTGCTGCTGCAGTCCCTGCACTACACAGCCATGGGCAAGTGAATGTTAATTCCCCCGCAAGCACAAGAGAGGAATGAGGCCATGAAACATCCTAGTTACCGAGATGCAATATTTGAAAAGCTGTTTCTTTTGTTACATTTTAAATAGAAGCATTCTCAGCGAGCTGCAGGACATGCAGCATGGCTGGTTCTGCTGCTGCAGTGGTAGGAAGGGAAGGAGGACAGGTGCTTACTTAGTAATGCAGTGTGTGCACTGCAGAGAGGATGTGCATAGAAGTGCTCAGTGAACCATGTGCTCTGCCTGTGGGATTTCATCTCCCAGGGTAGGATCTACAGCTCTGATATCCCAGGAGATGACACACTGCATTGAAAAAGGCTTTTCTCAAAAATTCTTTTTCAGTTCTGAACACGAGACAAGTTCAGAACTGTCTGGGCAGGCAGCAGACTTTCAGTCCAGTCTGAAGTTGGACTCTGCTCAACATACAACAAAGCCTTCACCATTGTAACTTGCCTTCTTCCACAGGTATAGCTCAGATGTCACCATCACATCACTGGTTTAACAGCAGGGAGAGGAAAGGAGCTTTGTACCACTTGGCCTGTGCTTCTGTATTGCAAACAAGAAGCTAGAGACCTCCCCTGAGGACAACCACAGTGCACACGTATTTCATGTGCTGTAACCAATCTCAGCCTTTTCAGGTATAAGCACTAGTACTGAGACTAACCAACGGGGTATGATTTGGGCCCCAGAGCAAATATTTCAGTGTCTGCTGTGCAATTTCCAGTGAGTCATGCTGCCCATGCAGCTCCCTGCATGGCTCATGGCATGGTGACCTCTGTGCCCAGCTTCACAGCTCTCTGCTGGGGACTGGGCTAGTTACAACCCTGTGTCTCTGTATCTACAGTCTCTGGGTTCAGAAGCAGAAGGGGCTACCCAGTTGTTGGCTCACAGTGAACTTGGTGGGGCTTGAAGAGGTTGCTTAGGGAAAGACACATTCAGCAGCTTACAGATAACCCAGGTTTTGGTCAGCAACTACTGGAGCGACTTGAGGCATTTCCAAACTGCCTGCTCATGCATACAAGCGTGAAACATTTGTGTGTGTGGCATCATCAGCTGAGAATAAAGTGCAGGCTAGCCATTTTTAAGGCTTTTCCAACAGATGGTGCTGTGGTATCGTGAAAAACTAAATTTGTGTTTGGAAGAGGTTTTGGAGGCTGTTTCCTGCTCTCCTTGCTTTCCTTTCCCTGGTTTCGTCATTGAATGGTTTCTAGTACTCCCTACAAAGTTCTGCACAGACTTTCCTCAGCTTCAATTTATTCCTGACAGTTTGGTGTTGCCTTTGCTGCCCCAGCCTCAGGGGAGGGCTGACATAGCAGGGACTGCCCAGAAGGAGCCTGCAGCTCTTCCACCTTTCTTGACTTGATGCACCTGCTCCTGCAGACAAGCTGTGACTCACTGCACACTCATGTCCACCTTGCCATAGGCACTACTGCTGCAGTCTGTATCATGATAATGGAGCAGCTGTGCAACTGCCAACACATGCCATGAACGTAGAACCTTCAGTCAGATACCTGCTATACCTTGTGTTTTATCATTGCCACTTCTCCTGCCTGAATGTCACTTACATTGTTGAGCCCTTTGTTGAGTCTTTGAAACTAAGTGATTACTTCTTAGGTGATTTGCTCAGTTGATTCCTTTAAAAATCCAGAGGAGCCCTTGAACAGGCATGTGAGTTAAGTGACCAGTTTGCCTAATTGATGCTGTCTGTAAAATTTGGTTCCCACCTTTGTGAAGGGGAAATAATGCCAAGATCAGTTCACCCCAGTTTAGCTGAGGTACTTGTATGGGTGGGTGGTTGCACTTTGGAATATGGAAGAATGTTTGGATTTATTCTCACATTAATATTTTTTCCAGTGGATCCAGTCCCATTGCGATCAGACTTTTGAGTACTGTATCCCTTTTAAAGAAACATCTGTTATAATTAACTTTAATGCCTTGGGCTGAAGTACCACCCTCGTGCCAGTGATGGTTTCATCATCCTTTTGTGGGGCAGGTGGAAAATCCAGCAGGGCAGCTGGTTTCCTTTCACCTGTTCTGCTGCACTTGGCCTTAGTGTTCTAACTCCTAGAACCAGTAAGAATCTCTGCTCAGCAGAGTACAGACCAGTAATTTGTCAAAGACAACCTGTGTCACACAGTATAGCTTTGTGAGAACCAGGTTGCTTCATCTTGTTTCCTGCCCTTTACTCTCACAGGAGCAGTAGTGACTGTGGCCTTGATGGGACTGAGATTTCTTTCTGCCTCCTGGTTTCAGGATTTTGCTTCTGCTTGCACGGGCACGGGGAGATGTAGCTCCTGTGGTTTTCTGCACAGGATCCTGCTCATGCAAAGCACCAAAACGTTGGGGCCTGCTTGTGCAGACCACTGTGGTTGGGATCTTGACTCCTTCATCCAGGATTGATGCTGTTTACGATCCCAGAGCAGCTGTATCATTACTCATGTGGCTCTGCTGCAGTCATCCGAGCGATGACTCCATTTGTCACATGTGAACCTCCCCCAGCTGGGCCCGTCAGGGCCTTGCATCTCTGCTGCTGGTGTCGGTGCAAAACTCATTTCCTTTTGGCCCGGTGTGACTGCACCAGCCCCCAAATCCAGCCCCAGTCCCTGGTAAAGATGTTAAACCTGTGATTCGGGAGGGCTGACTGCTAAGTTAGGTTCTGCAGGCTGTCAAAACAGGTTTTTAACCTATTATTTGTGCGTTATTAGACTCTTGGACACTTGTAGGCATGCAAGCAACATGGGGCAGCTTGGCTGAGACCGATGATCCCTGCCTCTGCTCCGGAGAACGTGGAGGGAAGGCGGCCAGTGAGAAGCCTGCTCTCATGGTGAGTAGGAGCAGCTCCACAGTTGCTCTCCCAAGAGCACATCCAGCTTTGCTCATAAGCAGCACCGCAGGACGGCTCCCATCCCTCAGAGCTCACAGCCCCGCTGGCCAGAGGGCGAGCAAAGCGCTGCAGCCGTGAGTCCCGGGCCGGCGGCAGTAGGTGGCATCACGGAACCGGAGAGCGGAGGGAGAGCGGGGCTCGGAGCCGCCGATGGGAGCAGGGGAGGGCAGCTCTTCCCAGGGCCTTCCCACAACCCAATGCTCGGAGCGTTTTCATCCTGTGTTATATAGGGACTTCCTATAAAGTATTGCCTTGCCCAAACAACCCTGCCCCCTACCCCCCCCCCCTCCCCCTCCAAAGTGGGCATATTTACAGTGATACAAGCACAAAGCACAAAGAGTGGCAGGAGCTGCTCAAAAAATATTTTTATTAATATGTAATTTGAATCAGAGCATTGACTGAAAAATCTGGTTCTATGGAAGCAGAAACCAATACTTCCTGGGGGTATTTTGGTTGTAAATATTTAATGTCAGGATTTCTCTGGAGAAACAAAGTGTAAATGAGTGGGAAAATAGTGCTGAGTAGGGATAATAGGCTGCGCACAGAAAGCTTCAGACTAACCATCAAAACTAATTAAAGTAAGTTGTTACCACTGAACAGCGTGGTTATTAGTTGCTATCATGATAGGAGAAACATGTGAAACATTCTTTTGTCAGGAGAACAGTAGTTGGATGCGAATTGCATCACGCCTGGGAATGCACTGTGTGGCTGTGCCTGGAGCTCTGCGCTGCCAGCATCCCCAGCTGGGAGCCAGCAGCAGCTGCTGTTGCTGCACCTGCCTTAAAGAAAAATGCTGCTTCTCCGCTGACTCATTGGTGGGGGTGCCATGCAGGTCCTGTCAGTTGGTGGGGTTCAGCGTTCTGTGGTTTGTACTTGAGACAAAGAATGCTTTTCTGAGGCTGGATTTTCCCAGCCTAGGAAATCAGGTAGCTGGTGCAGAGGCTCCAGTGCTGCTTGCTCTTGTGCTTTGGGAGCACCTGTGGGGCTGACCTAGCAGTAAGGGGAGCCTTGAAGCAGGTGAGCAGCACGCAGACTGTCCATGTGCTGTGGAGAAAGCTCAGCATTGATAACCCAGGTGGAAATGAGCTCCAAAGCTGCTGGCCAAGCTTTTCTGTGTCCAGATCTGTTCAGGCCAGTGTACTTCCCAGATAGACCTAGAAAGCTGGGTTTGTGCCCAGCTGCCCCTTAAATGCTCCTTGTAGCAGTTGTGGTGGCCATCAAGCTGGGCAACCCATGGAGACATGAAGGAGACTGTTGTTCCCTCATGTGCTGCTGAGCTGTCCCAGAGCTGCATGGGGAGGATCAGGGCTGACTCAAAATGCAATGTAAAAACCCTTACTCTAAGCTTAAGTGGTTATTGTATGTATCACTTAAATACATCAGCCTGCCACCCATTATAATACTGTAAGTATAGACTAATAACAGGGCGTTATTATACACATAGGTGAAGCTTTTCCAACTCTGATTCAGTCTTCTTGCTGTATTGAATATCACTCTGAGCTCTGCCATCCTGGCTCACCTGCTGTCAGATCCAACACTACCAACCCTATTCCTGTCTCAATGCACCATCTTGAGAAGAGCACCAGTGGAATATGGTGCAAATGGTTCATTTTCCCCTAAAAATGCTGTCTTAGAGCAGTTGCTGCTGTTGATGTCAGTGCACAATTATATAGGTTAGAATATGTTCTGTATTTGACTTATTCAGAAGACATGTAACAGAGTAACAATAGATGAGTAAGCATAAGGTTTTGGCAGTTAAAGATGTGGAAAGATTTGGCTTTAGGAACTGTTTAAAAGCAACTTAAGCTATCTCTTTACTGCCATGAAGTATCAGTTAATGCATTGGATAGGCTGTCATATGGGATGTCAGAACCATGATTTGGCAATTTCTCAGTCTTCACTGATCAGCAGGAAGATAGGCTCCTGGCATCTTTTCCGAGATAATTCACTGAAACTTCATTTCAGGCAGAGGCAGATAAAGTTTTCACTGATTAGATGAGGGGAACTTGAGAAACCAAATGGCAGGAACAATAAAAAGTGATGTGTGATGGTGGGGAAAATACTGAAAGTACTGAAAATACTGAAAGAAAATACTGCAGGAGATGGAGTCATCCCCACTCAGGTGGGGATGGAGACAATCTGAAATAAGTTGGAAAAAAAAATGGGCATGGTTTTTCATCCTTTCTTCCTATTTTGCTCTTTGCTGAACCACACATGGGTGAGACAAACTGACCTATCCTTGTACCAAAAGGTTATTTAATCACTGAAGCATAGAAAAGGCACTGAAATCAGAGCTCTGTTTTCATGCTGCCTGGTGTTGATGACAGTGGCTGGTGAGCCAGAGTGTAATGCTGCTCTCTGTGGCTGTTGCTTTCAGGGTGAACTTGGGCTTGCTGGATGTTGCCTCCTTGTCCCACCTCACCTGAGCTTTCTGCCTGCTGTGTAGTTCCTCTTTGTGAATGCATTACTAGGAATGAGACTCAGAGTGATGCTGCCCAGAGGAGGCCCAGGGGACATAGGTGTCACTTGGGAGTGTTTCCTCATCCTTGTATTTTCTGAGAAGGAGATGCATGGAGAGAGCTTGCCAGAGGACAGTTCCATAACCCATTCTCTTCTGCACTGGCACCTGTGCTGCCTGTCTTTTATTTCTAAACATTCCAGGCATCCACTAAGTAACATCAGTCAGTGGCCCATTTTATTTACTCAGGTAGGTAGTAATAGCACAAAGGGGAATGGTTTTAAGCTCAAGGAGGGATGGTTTGGATTAGATGTTAGGGGAAGTTCTTAGCTATGAGAGTGGTGAGGTGCTGGAACAGCTGCCCAGAGAGGCTGTGGATGCTCCTTTCCTGGAGGTGTTTGAGGCCAGGTTGGATGGGGCCCTGGGCAGCCTGGGCTGGTATTAAATGTGAAGGTTGGTAGCTCTGCATGTGGCAGGGGGTTTGGAGCTTGATGATCCTTTGGGTCCCTTCCAACCCAAGCCATGCATGGACAGTGAGTGTCTTGCAAGCTGCTGCTTTTAATGTATAAGCATTTATTAACAGGGCGAAGGGAAGCCCCACCTCTTTAGATCCCCTTAGGTGAAAAACCACCAAGAAAAGACCAAGACCAAAGACCAAGGAAACATACCTCCTCGTCTCAGGCTTACCTGTGGACTGGAAGGTGTTCTAGCACACAGAAGATGAATGTAGTTCTTCCCAACCCGCTGCCTAGTGGTGGATCTGGCCTGTGTTACTGAGACATGCTGTGCTGTCGTGTCCCTCCGTTCAAGGAGCTGATACTGAGGTCCCCAGGGACTTGCTGGAGGGTGGAACATCTGACAGCAGGTGGCACTTTACAGGACCATGCATTTGTCCCACGGCTGTCATGGCGATGCTTAGGAGAGACAAATAGTTCAGATCCCATGTGGAGCACTGGGCTCGGTGTCTGGCAGCAGCATTAGCCTCAGCAGGGTGTTGCACAGTATGTGTGTCTGTGTTTTAGGGAAAAGAAAAGAAATAATGGTCTTGTCAAGGCCACTGTCTCAAAAAAATCTGGTTTTCCTTCACTTAGGTTGTGATGGACCGAAGTAGATAGTTCAGCAGGCACCTTGACCTGCCCAGACACAGCCTGTGCTGCTGAAAGCCTCTCCAGTCTTATTTTATGCAAATGTTCCCCATTCTCTACATTAAGATATGCTGACCCATTTTCACCTCTGTTCCTTCTCAATAGTGTCTGTTTTCAGATCAGAGGGATAGGAAATGGGTGAAAACACCTTGAGAAGTGTAAATGCTGCACTAAGGGCCTATCAGCCTGGTCTGAACTAGAACAAATGCTCTGTGCTTGACACAAGAGCTGGGTTGCACATTTTTCAGAGGCAGTAGTTCATTGAGAGGCTGCACCTAGTTCAGTTAGCTCATGGTTGAAAGAGTAAAAAAAATCCAGCCCCAAAATTTTCTAACCTAACTCGGTTAGACCTTCCATTATTACAGTCTGCACCAATTTGCTAACTACTGTTCCGTGTTGCACAGTCCATCTAATAATGCCATATTGTCTTCTGATTTTTCCTCACAGACATATTCTTTACAGGGTGCTGCACTACATGGGATTTGATTATGCTTTTTGATATTTAGCCTTGACCCTCTACCAGAAATCAGTAGCTTTGTTGCCCCAAGCTAGCTTATGCTGCATGCAATGATGCAGAAGTGTTCTGATGCTGCTGGGTTTGGTCCCAGCACAGAGTCAGCCTTAGGTGTCTGCATGCTTCCAGTTGTGAGGCTGGGTCAATAATTAGTGAACTGGCTTACATTTCTTTGTGGAAGTGCTTACCTGCTCTGGTTCTACAAATCTGGGGCCAGGTTTGATGCTTCAAGGGCTGCCCTGTGCTGCCATGAGATGCTCCTGGAGGAGCTGGTACAGCTTGCACCCTTACAATACCCAGCGGGGTGTTTTCTTCAGGTTTAACTCAGATGGGTGTTTTATTCAGGGCTAGTAACAAGCACTGTATATAGCCAATGTAACTACCAGGAGGGCGGTGAGGTAGGTAAGATGCCTCAAGGGAGGTTGGCAAAGAATCCTATTCAAGGGATTGTACTGGCAGAAATTATAAAGGCTGATTTGGATAGCACGAAGTCATACATTAATGAAGTGGCATGATGTTGCACAGTCCATGATGATGGATTTTCTTGGTGGAGGAAGAGGATTGCCAGGGTGGCTTGGAGTGCCTCACCCAAAGGGACAGAGTGGGCTGAGCAGCACTCAGTGCTGCTGTGGCTCTTGGGTGCCTGAGCCTGGCCATATCAGCCCACTGCAGCAGTTGCTGCCTTGGGCACACAGCACTGGGACTTGGGTTGCCCCAGCCATGGAGTGGGAACAGAAGGGAGTTGATGTGCTGGAGGGGGAGTAGGGGCTTATGTCAGAGGAGAAGGTAAATTTGTTGCCTGAATTTTGGAAAATGAGGTCTTAAAGAATTTCTGTTAACTACAGGAAGTGAAATGTGGGGTTGTGCCAGGTTAAGGAGAGATTCCTCTGTGCAGAGGCCACAGCTTCAGCTCTGCAGCTTTAGCTGAGGGAACAGGACTGCTCAGAGCAGCTTGGGTATTCTGTGCGCTGCTGCCTCGTGCCGGGTTGATAAGGCAGAGGCGACTGATAAAGAACTGTGCTGACAAGTGAGCAAATGCTATCAGCAGCTGAGTACTGCAAGGCGGGAAATGGGAATGGTGCTGTTGTATCTCCAGATCTGGTACAGAACGGTAGTTAGAAGCAAATCCTCCGAATGCCTCCAAGCCCATCTTCCTGATCCCTGTGTTCACATTGCTTGGCTTCTGGGAAAAGGGGACTCCTGTCTGCACTGCTCTGAGCTGTTGTCCTGCAGGCAGATGTGACAAAGGCAGTAGGTGATGGCTCTGGGAATTTTGATATACATTGAAGGAACTATGGAGTTCTGGTGCTGACATCCTTGGCCAAGCTGAGGGGTGTGTGGACTGACGTGGGCCTGCTGAATGCATGCTCTGCCCACTCCTCTCTCCTAAATCCTGTGCTCTCTGTGCCTTGGATCCAAGCAGTCATTGCATGTGCTGCTGGGGGCTTGATGGGGTTAATGCTGGGCATGCTTATGGCTCAGCTCTGTGAGGAGTGCTGCTGGTGCTGTCAGGCTAGGGGCTGAGGCTGTCTCCACTGTGCTGCTGAGCCTTCCCTTCCATCTTCCTTATTCACTTTGTGGCACCAGATCACAGAGGGATGAGGAAAGCTGAGTTCTTTGTGCAAGTGGGCCACCTGAAGTGCTTAAGTCTGGTTTAGAAGAAGACTGACCTTTAGACAGCAGGGCTGAGCTTTATTGGAAGAGCTGGAGCTATTCTGACAGTTGGCTTCCCAGGGCACTGGAGACATGAAACCAACGTGTGCTGCTAATTGCAGATGCTCATCTTGCAATACGATCCAATGCCTTTCAAGGGATTGAGCCACCCCACTGCCTTCAGTGCAGGCAGGGTGTCACAGGTAGTAGCATGGAGATACAGTTAAGCAGATTTGGGTCCTTATTGCTTAGTAAAGAGTGCTGGGTGGCTGGTACTGCTAGTTACAGGGTTGTTCTCTTCGTTTTTGCTACAGAAAGAGCACCGCACAAACACGATGGGCTCCTGGTGCTGTGATGTGGGTGCGACCTGTGGTCAGCCCTGTGCTGCCTGGCATTGTGACTCCTGGGGGAGGTGGAGGGGTTGTGGTGCAGCATGGGAGAGCAATGTGCACCTGCTGGAGGAGGAGGAGAAAATGGGGAGCCCCAAAATGCTGGAGTGTTAATGAACTCTGGTGCTGCTTTTGTCTCTTTGGGTTTGCTGAGCCCAGGCATAAATATAAGGCAAATGTAAATTCTTATGTACCAGTAATGTCTTGTTTTCCCTATCTCTTCCCAAAGTCACCTTGCTGTACTGTGAACCCCCCAACATATTGTTAATTAGCAATGGATCAGTGTGCCTCTGATTAAAATCCTTCCTACTTCATGGCTTTTAACTAACTACATGTGTGCATGGGTTTGTGCCAGCTTTGGTTTTAAACCTTTGAAGAATCTCTAATCTGCACAGCACAGACCAGACAATTATTTTTCTTTATAAACAGTAAATATCTATCAAGCATTTTGTTGCAGATAAGGGTGCTCTTTGATGAGCTCAGTATTTTTCTCCATACTTTGCTGGGGTAGAAAATACCTGAGATATACTTCCATCAGCTTAGTACTGTGTGTGGGAGAGAAAAGGTGATAGAAGTGCAGCTGTTTAAGGCTGTTCTTTAGGCAGAACACATCCAGGCCGGAGCTTCACAGCGAGTTCACATCAGAATAACTTATCTGGAGAGGTCAGATGCTGTACATAGATTTCCCTGTTAATGTGTATAAAAAATACAGAACATCTGTGGAAAGACAGAATGCTGTGAGGGGACCAAACGCTGCTTTATCTAACTAATTATAATCTTAGAGGAGGAGAGATATCTGTGATATTTTTTCATATTGCTTTTGCATTTTGGGAAAGGTATTAATTTTTCTGCATGCAGGGAACAGAGCTGAGAGTGAAGTAAACTCACACCTGTCCCAGATGAAGGCGACAACCTGATGGTTTGTCACACTTTAAGCAATCCTTAAACTCTAGAAGATTCTGAAGATTTGACTCCATACCTGCTTTTTTAGAATGTTATTTCTTAACTATAAAAGCAAGTTCTGTTCTCTCACATTTCTGGTGCAAGCAGGCTGTCCTCATTACCACAGAGTTGTTCTTATCTCCCTTTTGGAAAGGTTTTGCCATAGCAAAGCATTAGCTGGGGAGTGACTTCATGCAGCTATAAAGCATGAAATTTCAGATGTAACCTGGGCAAAGGAGCAGTGCTGACCTGTGGGAAGGCATTTTTAAATCATTTGTGTATGTTCTCGCTTTGTAAAGCATAATAGTGAGAAGTAATAGCCTAGCAAATCTCCTGAGGCTCTGGTGATGCTTCCCAAAACTGGTGCTCGGTTCCTTTATAAAGATATGTTAAATGCATCTTCCTAACAAGCTTTACTTGGCATTGTTCTTCCTTTTCTTTTCTGGCTGTACCATCACACACGAAACAGCAGTCAGTGTCTGTCTGACCTACTTAGGTAAAGCTAGAGCCAAGAAAATGCATTGTCATCTGTTAAATAACTGTAAGGGAGGAGGAGTAACATTCACGCTCTTCTACATGCCTCAAAACTAATGGCACTAATATGCTTTTCTGCAGTTCTGCCACAGGACAGTATTTCTGTTCCTTACAAGGATGTCAGTCAAAGCACTTTGCTGCAATAAACAATAGCTCTAATTATCTTGACAGCTGGTGGCAAGTGCTAGGAGGCTTAAAACTTTCCCAGAGGAATAGGGAAGCAAACGGAGCTAATAGTCCCCTGTTGTACTGCCTTGATGAATGAAGAGCTGACACGGTGCATCAGTTGGTGGTCCGAGGGCATAGAAGGAACAGTGGCACTGGGACTTGCTGGGATGTCACCAAAAGGTCCTTCCTGAACAGGCTTTCTGGGCCAGCTAATTTGTTGCCTGCAGCAGTGGAGAGCAGCACAAAGCAGTTGTCTGCTACCTGCCCTGCTTTCCAGGTGTGCTGCCTGCTGTGCTCGTTCCAGCTCAAGGTAGTCCAAATGGAGCTTCAGTGCAGTGCTTGACTCTTTCTTACGCCTGAGCCATGCACAGCGTTCCCCTGGCTGTTAGGTAAGAAGGTTAAAATGCCATGCTTGCAGTATCACCTGAATGCTGCTGCTTAGCCTTCCTCATCAGTGCAAAGTTTCCCTGATCTCTTGCAGATGTTAACGCCACGTGTAACAAAGAACTGGGACCCAGTGCTGGGATGTTCTGTAATCTTTTGTGTTCTGTGTGGAGACCCACATAAAACATCACATCGCCCCCAGAAGTGAAGTCATCCTCGGCAGTGGTCAGCTGAGGAAGCTGGGAAGACACATTGACCAAGGTGACTTTAGTAAGCTTAAAATGGGTCTGAAAATGCTTTTAAGGTCCTGGAAAGACTTATGTCATCTTGCTGGGGCACTGGGGGCTGTGCAGGGGAGAAAGCTATATGGAAAGGCAAAATGGAAACTAAAATGGTGAAGAGTTACTATTTTGCTGTTACTGATTATTTTTAAGTGTTTTGGGGTTTGCAGAGATCCGGGCTTTTCATTTGATTATAGCATGGAGCAGGTAGTTAATCACACAAATGAGGTCCTTGTGATGCTTTTAAATAAACAGTACATACAATTTAATGTTTGTGGCTTATAAGCACTACAGGCTTTGTTACTGTCTTTAGACCATGGATGTGTGGTTTATAGATTGGTGGTCAGTGGTGCTCTTAACTGAATGTGGACTTGTGCAAATGAAATCTGGATGCTGTTCTCCTCAGGAACAAACTGTTCTGATGACATTCTGTCTTTTCCAAAGCCCTAGAAAAGTCCGAGTCTACATCTAAAGGCATTCTTGGGCACCCAGGACTCTGATAACTAGATAGTTTCTGAGCATGTATTTTTGAGGAAGAAGATGTTTCTATAGCCTTTACATCCAAATGATCACAGTTGAGTCTCTGGTAGAAGACAATAACATGAAGTTTAAGATGTGTGTGGGTAAAATATAGATATGTAGCTGCATTTGGTGTATTGCATGAAATATACACAGCCTGAGCATCTTGAATGTGATTACTAGAGCTGGGTGACCAAGGAGAAATGGAGAAATGGGCAGAAGGGCAGTGGGTAAATCAGCAGGTGGCATCTGCAGGGTTTCCAGTCCTGTGGGTTGGTGATCTTCAAAGCTGAGTGCATCAGCAGTGCCCATGTTGTGTATCTATGGCCTCCTGCCTCTTCCCATTCCCTCCTTTCTCCAGCACACTTTTAGATCAGCAGCAGGAACTCATGCAAAGAGGCTAAAACATCTTTTGCCAGAGACTTGCTTCCTCCATTTGACTTGTCCAAACTTAGCTACTGTTCTCTGCAGCTTTTTACTTACTCTTCTCCCCTGGCATTCAATTTAGTTCCTAGCTTACTCACTGAAGAGGTGGACTTTGGTTGCTTTGGGCAACTGGAGTCAGTGTATTCCAAGAACTGATTTTATTTCATTATTTATTGTCCCAGACTTGCCATAGTCCTGTGTAGGACCATCTTCATGGGAAGACAGTTTTGGCTGCACCAACCCTGTGACTTCTCAAGCAGTCGGTCAGCATGAAAGGAAGAACTTCTGGAGCTGAATACATGATGAAAGATCAGGTCTGATGCTTCACCCTCTGTGGATCCTTGCTCTGCTGAGAACAGAAGGGGCACCTGTATTGATGTGTCTTATTCTGCTCCGTGCTGAAAGAGCATTGCAGCCCCTCCTTAGTCTGCTGTTACTGTTGGCCTTCTGGCTTTGGATGGCGAAGGACTCCTTGGTAAGCCAGTCTCTTGCTAATTTTTCTTTGTTTAAAGTCTGTGATACTGCTCTCTGCCTTTAGCTTAGCTGAAACTTTAGATGCTGGTGGGAGGTGTGTGCATGGCACTCTGAGCACAGATGTTCCTCCTGAGCTTTGTGAGCAGCTCTGTGAGTAGGGGAGATGTCACTGGAGGCATTCGGCTGGAGAACTGGGTACACTGACAGTAATTCCCCGAGCAAATAACGGGCAGCTGCCGCAGAGGTCTCACAAATCAGACATGTCTCTTCTCCTTCCTTCCCCCTCAGGCCTTTTTGCAGTAGTTTGCAATTTATAGCAAGGAGTCTTTTACCTTGTGCCTCGTGAGGATGTCTTTGCTGGGACGGATGGTCTGCTGTGCACTTTGGCACAAAGCTGCTTTTACTGTTTGAAAAAGGCTGTGAGTATGGGGAGATATTCCAGCAAATGGTCAGTTTTTCTTGGAGAAATGGGAACTAGCAAATGAGGCAATAAAATATTTTTCCTACCAGCACCAGAAAGCAAAATGGAGTAAAAAAAAAAAAAAAGGGGTGGCACAGACAAGTAGGAAAGAAAATTAAAAACCAATTAAAACCCAGCCTCTCCCTAATGCTTTTATCAAAGGTAATGGTGAAATGCTGCATGGGGCAGATGTCTAAGCCCTGCTGTGCTGGGGACAAGCAGCAGGTGATGAGGGCTGTGTGGGGCAGGTCTCAGTGCCCTTGGACTGCTGGTGACAGATGTGTAACCATGGGTGGGGGTCAGAAAATCCTCTGCTGTGTGGAGCAAATCTGTGTACTGCCCTGGTTGCAAGGCTAGCCTTTAATCAGAGATAACAGCTTGTGTCCTGTTCCCCGTCTTGAAGTCACCCTAGTCCCAGTTCTTGGCTTTTACCTTTCTCTTGGAGGCAAACATGGCAAGAGGAATAAAATTTACAGCCCACAGACTTACTGCCAAGGACCTTCCACCTCTTGGGTTTTATTTCTTCCCATTTGTTCTCCTTGCAGCCGTAGCCACTTGCTGCTGCCAGTAAAATGTATGCTGTCAGTGTCTAACTGTGCCAGGTGCAGCATTTGATTTCCAAAATAATTTTGAAAAGTTACTTTTTTTTATTCTCCATTAAAGAAAACTTTCCTTAGTAAGGAGGCATAATAGATCAGGATTTGAGTATGACACAGTAGCAACCTCTGTGTTGCTGTTGTACCGTTACAGGAAAGCGAGTTTCTCCCAGGTGACCTCCTTGTGCTTGGGCATCGCATCAGTGTGTCCTCTTGTGAATCACAGAATGACCTGGGTTGGAAGGGACCTCAAGGATCACGACTCTCCAACCCCCTGCCACAAGCAGGGCCACCAACCTCCCCATTTCACAGCAGCCCAGGCTGCCCAGGGCCCCATCCAACCTGGCCTTGACCACCTCCAGGGATGGACGGGGCATCCACAGCCTCTCTGGGCAGCTGTTCCAGCACCTCACCACTCTCATAGTGAGCTACCTTTCATTGACCACGGGTCGCCCTCTCTGAGCTATGGATTTGAGATGAGCCTTTAGCACTCAGCTGCACTGTTTTAGGGAGAGATTTATTTTCCTTGCTTTGCTGACTCTGCCTGGTCCTTTGGGTGAGCTCACAGATGGGATGGACAATATTGCCCTAGACTTGCCAGCTGAAAAGCTCTTCTGGGCTGTGAGATGGGCTCTGAAAATCTAAATGCGCATCACCCTAACCAACACCTAGCAAACTGATGTACCGTGCTGGCTGGGTGATGTCAAACAAAGATTAAAAACCTGAAGACCTGAGGAACACAATGACAAAAAGACTTCTTGGGCTTTTATTTTTTCCAAACCACTTGCAAGTGTGTGACTATTTCACATACTGTAAGTATTACATGAGTAAATCTGAAACAACTGCTAGAGCATTAAGACATCTTTAAGGATTCCCCCCTCCTCAATTGTTATCAAACAGAACTCTTCCATCAAAGCAGTCCTCTCTGATCTGACTGAAAGTCGGAGAAATGCCCCCAGAGAAAGAACT
Source organism: Lagopus leucura (assembly GCF_019238085.1). Lineage (NCBI taxonomy): Eukaryota > Metazoa > Chordata > Aves > Galliformes > Phasianidae > Lagopus > Lagopus leucura. The sequence continues at coordinate 14,508,938 of NW_024962257.1, read as the reverse complement.
GCAAATCAGGGCCATGTGGCTAAATTAGCTTCCTGAGCAGGATCACGGGATTACTTCTCATTGGAAAGCATGACTTTGGTTATTCTGTTATTTATTTGTTTTTACAAGATGAGCCCCTGTCCCCCACCCCCTGCTCTTTTATTTAATAACAAGGGTGCTGGTATAAGCAGAGCTGACCTGCTGATGAAAACTAATGAGTGAAATTACTGCATTAATGAAGAAACTGCTACTAGAAAGTAGTGAAAAGTACTTTAATCATAATTAATAGGACAAAATTAAAAATGACCATTAACTTTCCTCTGGTGATTTAATGAAATTTACTACTAGTAACCTAGTAAACTACATGTCTGCATGCTTCAAAGTACCATGTCAGAGCAGCCAGGAGAACACAGCAGTTCTGGTAACTTCTACAATGGCACATTCATGAACTTTAATCTCTGAGGACTGATGATTAGCTTGTTCTATCCAGTATTAATAACCACTCCTAGAAGCGAAGTGGGTTGAGATGTATGCACATTGAGAGGTGCAGCACATTATGCAAGATACAGTTAACGGTGTGATGGGGCAGATGCTACAGCTGTTTTACCAGCTATTTCTTCTACTGTCAGCCAATGTGTTTTGTATTAAAAGTGCAAACCTTCTGAGACTCCATTTATCATCCCTTCAGAGCCCCACAGACCTCCAGCAAAATACAGGCCAGAGAATGCTGTCAGGTGTTTTTTTTTCTTTTTAGCTCGAGCTGCAGGCTAGTTTCCAGAAATATTTGATGGCAGGACACTGTCACTGCCTGCAGAGGCTGGGTGGCAACAGCATGGCCCCATACGGCTTGCCGTGGTTGCTTTCTCCCAGTACTCATCTCCCCAGACCCAGGCAGAGCCATCTCATGTGAACAGATGGAAGCTGCTTCTCCCAAGGTGCCTGTCTAGTGTTTAAGCTTCCTTCAGGATGTGCCTACAAAGCAAGAGGAGTGTGAGCGATACACCCAAAGCTGGTATGTGGCCTAGAAGCTGGCTCTGTAATGCTGTGTGTTGTAATGACCAAGTTCTACAAGGCAATTTGAGGATGGATGTGAAGTCTGTGGGCAAAGCTGATGGGTTGGCAGGGAAAAGCACCTAGAAGGCGGCAGATTTGGCTTCCAAGGGCTCTGCTCCAAAGCTCTGATGATGCATAGCTAGGCTGACTGATGTTTGTGACAATGAAGTGACAAAATAAGATGCCAGCTGCGTCACAGTGCAAGCAGTGCTCTCCTTTTCTGCCACAGAATTTATTCCCAAATTCAACAGATATGTGAGAACTGAGACTCGGTGAAATCCTGTCACAGTTTACCTCTTCTGAACTTCCTAACCTTGGGCAGCCTGTACGTGGTGGGGAGGTTGGGATTACAAAGCAATTTTGGGATGTGGTTGGGTTTACAGCAATCTGGAAGCAGTGCTGTCTTTGTCCCTGTCTCCTGCATGGGCTTTGGACCTTTGTTGTAGCTGGATTTCTGGACTTGTCTCCTTTCGCTTCTGGATGGAGCCTGAACCCTGCTCATCCCTTGCCTTCTCTGGATTGCTGATAGATGCTGATACCAACATCTGGTTCTACCCACTGTTTGGACCCCGTGGCACTGCTTGCTCCTTAGCATTGAGAAAGATAAATTCCAAAAGTTGGGGAGTTGGTCAGCTAGCAAGAGGTGATTCTGAAATTGCAGTAGTTTTAACTGTTTTGTGCTCTTAGCAGTGCTGGATTGAAACTCTTCCACTGGAGACTGAGTGAGAGGAAGCAAATAAGTCAGAGGTGTCCAACCTTGGCCACAGTGAGTGGTGAGGGTTTGCCTTGAGCCACATATAATATATGTAATATAGCTTGTCTATATAAGTAACAAAACTTTTTTAAAATTTATATAAGTTGTTAAAACATTAAAAAAAATGAGAGCAAAAAACCATAAAACTAGTGGGATATTTGACTTTGTTTTTGTGAAACTAAAACACGATTCTGGTTCACTGGCAGAGGTTGCAGTTCTTAGTGAGTTCTCAAGGTGCTCATTGGAGACTTCTGATGACATTTTACTCTTCCTTTACATCACCCTTAACCACAGTCATTCACAAATGTACGTACTGTCAAAAAGCGATGACATGAACAGGGTGTCAATGTGAAGTGAGGGATATCAACATTTTGATGTTTTGATGTTCAAATCTTGAAACCTACTCTCAAATTCATTCATCAAAACAGAAGGGAAGGCTGCATATTTTTCACCATTCACATGTCTGTTCAGCCATTGTATCCAAATGCATGCAATTATTTCCTGTAACTTGAGATAACCATAATTTAAGTTTCATTTTAAATGCTGTTATGGTATGAAATATAGCACAGATAAGTTGATTTTCACCTTGAAGACATATGTCTAACTCATTAAACTGAGTGGTTAAGTCCACCAAAAAATGCCAAATACATGGGCCGTTTTTACTCTTCATGTTCTGGCACAAATTTTAATTTTGATTCCACAAATGACTAGATTTCATGTAGCAAATCCTAAAATATTTTTTGCATTTTACCCTGACTTAGCCACCCTCCTTCAGAAAACATTATCAGCACCCATACTTTTAAGGTATGGAATTGGTGATGATTCAGTCCTTTGGACTTGATGCTTTTATAATTATTTGCACAAGATTATACATTTTTTAAAGCACTTGCATCAATTTTCTTGATAAAGGATGCAGTTATATTTCATCAAATGTGAGTTGCTGGTCACAACTGAATCTTGTATTAATTTTCTTGCTGGGCACCATCAGTAGCTGTACCAGATATGTTGACAGAAGTTAAAGAAAATCACTTTGATGTAGTTTTTACAGCTTCATGTAAATTGAGTTGTGTCTTTTAATGGCACCAAAGCAGCCCTTTCTTCAATGATGTTATGTTCATTTTCGTATTCACCTCCAGTGAAAACAGCAAGTTGAGCCATAGCAGTACCTTCATCTATCACCAAAGCTTAAAATTTGAAATTAGCAGCTCTACCCTCCAAATTTCTTTTGATAGATGTTCCTGTTTCTTCACTTCACTTGGCTACAGGCTGGTGAGACAAAACAATGTTAGAAAACTGTGGGTTTTAATCAGGACAAATTGTATCTGCCATGCTTTCCATCCATTGCTCAATAAACTCACCATCAGTCAGTGGGTGTGATGTTTTTGCTATCAGATTTGCTACTGCATAACAAGCTTCGATATTAGAGTCCATCTAAGGTGTAACTTTAAAAAATAAAATTGTTACAAGAAGACATTTTCTTCAGTTCTGCTATTTCTCTTTACAAAACATTCCTTGGCATGCACTGAATTTGCAGCACGTGTTTGCATATAACAACTTTTCATCTTTGAAAATGGACAGAATTTCCTTGCAAATTAAGCACAGTGCCATGTTATTTGTCCTGCCAAAGAAGTACTCCTTTGTCCATTTTTTATTGAACGCCCGTCCTTCATCAGTTTTTCTTTTTTGGGTTCTGTTTTCTTTGGAGATAGTACTAGGATGGCTGAAATGTTATTGGCAATTGCTGGACTGGAAGAGGATCTTAGAAACTGGAAGGCAGGACACCCTGTGCTGCACTGGAAGGGTTTACAGAGGAGGGGGATGTTGTCTTATTTAACTGAGGTGTGATAACTACTCTCCCAAAATGTGAGCCTATCTAAATAGCTTTGGGGATTGTAGAAATACTCTGTTGACTTCAGTGGGCTGTCTCTCATGTGGAAAATATCTTCTTATGCGTGTTGTGATTCCAAGTATGTCCACCGTCCAAACAAAACTGGTGCATGGAGTGGTAACCTATGGAGTGGTAAACTAAACAAATACAGGAAAGTTGTTAGGATGTGTAGAGGTGAAATCAGAAAGGCAAAAGCCCAGCTTGAATTTAACCTAGCTGCTGGTGTGAAAAGGAATAAGAAACTCTTTTATAAATACATTAACAGTAAGAGGAGGACAAAGGAGAATATCCACTCTTTGCTGGATGAGGCTGGGAATGTGACCACTGAGGATAAGGAAAAGGCGGAGGTTCTGAATGCCTTCTTTACGTCTGTCTTAAAAGTCAGACCAGTTATCCTCAGGATACCCCTCTCTCTGACCTGGTAATCTCGGCTGGGGAGCACACTAACCCCCCTGTGATTCTGAAAGAAACAGTCAGAGACCTACTGCTCCAGCTGGACTGTCACAAGTCGATGGGGCCAGATGAGATCCACCCGAGAGTGCTGAGGGAACTGGCGGAGGTGATAGCCGAGCCGCTTTCCATCATCTGTCAGCGCTCCTTGTTGACTGGTGAGGTCCCAGAAGACTGGAGGCTTGCCAATGTGACTCCCATTTATAAGAAAGGTCGTAAGGAGGATCCGGGGAACTACAGGCCTGTCAGCCTGACCTCGGTGCCAGGGAAGGTTATGGAGCAGATCGTCTTGAGGGAGATCATGCGGCATGTGCAGGGTGACCGGGGGATCAGGCCTAGCCAGCATGGGTTCATGAAGGGCAGGTCCTGTTTGACCAACCTGATCTCCTTCTATGATCTAGTGACCCATCTGGTGGATGAAGGAAAGGCTGTTGATGTGGTCTACCTAGACTTCAGCAAAGCCTTTGACACTGTCTCCCACAGCATTCTCCTGCAGAAGCTGGCAGCCAGAGGCTTGGATGGGTACACTCTTGGCTGGGTAAGGAGCTGGCTGGAGGGCCGGGCACAGAGAGTGGTGGTGAATGGAGTTAAATCCAGCTGGCGACCGGTCGTGAGTGGTGTTCCACAGGGGTCGGTGCTGGGGCCTGTCCTCTTCAATATCTTTATTGATGACCTCGATGAGGGCATTGAGTGCACCCTCAGTAAATTCGCAGATGACACCAAATTGGCTGGAAGTGTGGATCTACCTGGGGGTAGCGAGGCCCTACAGAGGGATCTGGACAGGCTGGAGAGCTGGGCTGAAGCCAATGGGATGAGTTTGAACAAGGCCAAATGCCGGGTCCTGCACTTCGGCCACAACAACCCCAGGCGACGCTACAGGCTTGGGGCGGTGTGGCTGGAGACTGTGTAGAGGAAATGGACCTGGGGGTATTGATTGATGCTCGGCTGAACATGAGCCGACAGTGTGCCCAGGTGGCCAAGAAGGCCAATGGCATCCTGGCTTGCATCAGAAACAGTGTTGCAAGCAGGAGCAGAGAGGTGATTATTCCCCTATATTCAGCACTGGTGAGGCCGCACCTCGAGTACTGTGTCCAGTTTTGGGCCCCTCACTGCAAGAAAGATATTGAGGCCCTGGAACGTGTTCAAAGAAGGGCAACAAAGCTGGTGAGGGGTCTGGAACACAGGCCATATGAGGAGAGGCTGAAGGAGCTGGGAATGTTCAGCCTGGAGAAGAGGAGGCTCAGGGGAGACCTCATTGCTCTCTATAACTTCCTGAAGGGAGGTTGTAGTGAGCTGGGGGTCGGCCTCTTCTCTCGTGTCATTAGTGATAGGACCAGGGGGAATGGTTTCAAGCTACGGCAGGGGAGATTCAGGCTGGACATGAGGAAGTATTACTTTTCAGAAAGGGTGGTCAGGCACTGGAATGGACTGCCCAGGGAGGTGGTGGAATCACCAACCCTGGGGGTGTTCAAGGAAAGACTGGATGTTGTGTTGAGGGACATGGTTTAGTAGGAGCTATTGGGAATAGGTGAACGGTTGGACTGGGTGATCTTTTAGGTCTTTTCCAACCTTAGTGATTCTATGATTCTATGATTCTAACTGGTAAACTGGTTATGGAGGGTAAGAGATCAGATGTCTTGTCCAGTGTGTGTAACTTCTCATTAAACTACTGCTCTTTCTTAATGAGGCCGTTCTTATCTACGTGGGGAGATGGCTGTGAGAGAAATGGCACCAAGTGGTTGTTTTCTCAGGTTTCACTGATCCACAGGTGAACACAGTGTCTGGAAGCATTGTTGGGAATAGCTGAATCTGTTTCTGGATTTACAGGAGTAGCTTTAAAAATAGCAGCAAATTCAGGCAATTCTTTACCTCTCCAGTCTCCTACACACAAGCTTCTTTTGTGTTTGCAGTGCTTCTGTGTTCTTGGAATGGTCTGAGAAGCAGTGATAGAGATGCAGCAAACTGTAATGAATCAGTACAACTTGCTAGGAAGTGAGCTTTTAGTTTGCAAATGCAAATATTCTTCTTGAGATGGTGATTCTATGTTGTTCTCATCTAGTTATGGATTAAACTGTTATTGAGTTACTTGTTAAGTCCAAACCATGCACAAAAGATTTGGATTTCAAATCTTGAACCCTTACCAGGCAATGCTCATAAATAAATTGCAGATCAGGAGTTAGTCACCAAAATCATTGTGATTAATTTAAAATAACAAATTAGATATGAAAGGGAACAAATCTGCTCACAGATTATTGAAGAAAATGGTCTAAATATTATTCATCAAGCTTGATCAACCTTCATTCTTGAGTAGTGTTGTGTCATCGCCAGCAGGTGGTGGGACACGACACAGCATACCGTAATTAGTAATAGCCACGTGTTTTTGATCATAGTTCATCCATGTGATTTACTTCCAGATGGTTTTTGAAAATACAATCAAGGTAAAAAACAACTTCCTGGATCAGAATTTGCTTGGATGTCTTTTTTTAGATCAGTGTTACCATGGTAATGTGTTATTAACATCATCTTACTAAATGCCTACATACATTTTGTTTAGAGCGGATGATCACTACATTGTTTTGCCAAACTTAGGGCAAAACCTCAAAAGTTATCAAAAGCTAATAATAGAGAAGATGATTGACTTCACAAAAAATAATTAAGTGCTATCCACATGGTCAGCATGTATGCACAGCCTTCTTCCCATGAAGAATCTGTAGGTAGCATGACACTGAATTGGAAACAGCAGGAACTGGGCTTCAGGTGGGCACACCCTCCCTTAAAGAAGTAATGCTTATTCATAACATGAATTATGTTTGCTGGATCACAGTGCTCTCTTGTATGTTTGTAGCCTTTGCTAACACAATTTTCCTTTCAAACAGCCTGCAGTTCCATCAGACAGCTCTGAAGTTGCCTCTGAATCTCTTGACCTGGCATACTTGGACATCTTTTGCAGCAGAAGTGCTCCAAGAAATCTCCAAGTCATTTCTTCTTTCCCTTTTCATCCTCACAAGCAAGACTAACTTGTTTGCATATATTAGTAGTGTGGTCTTTGGCTGACAACACTATAGATGTGCAGAATTTAGTTCCGGTCCTACACGAAGAACAGAGGAACCCAAAGTTTAGACATCAGCTAAATTTTAGATAGCTGTCTACGCTCCAATAGCCAGTGAGAGAAATGCCTCCAGGTTTGTTATATCCCAAGAGAACTAGCTGCATGATGGCAGCTCTTTGTTCAGACTGTAACTACTTACCAAATAGAGTAATAGATCCCTCCTTAGATTTCAAGGTGATCGAATCAGTGACTAGTTGGTGTCCAGACATTAGCTTCTAAGGAACCTGGCCATATTCTACAGCAGCAAACATTGAGTTTATGTGAGAACCTAATAAATAGGACAGAGTGTAGGGAGGGGATTGGGGGAGGAGGGGGGGTGAATCTTGTGTTATTTACATTTACTCAGTTTCCCTGGGCCAGCCAGCAAAGCTGAAGAAATCTTCTGTCTGGAGATTTGGGTGTTTGTCATGGAATGCTTGTTACTGGGTGACAAGTCTCTTGGTGCAGCTGAGGACTATCATGTCTGTAACAGTGGCAGTAAAGACATGCCAGGAAACATTTTAGGAAGTTAGAACTCCTCAAACTATGTCCTTGAAAGCAGGCTGCTCATTAATCTTACTTGATGGTCAGAGCTCAGTGTTTTCAGAGTGACTGTGCAATTTATTTCAATGGCTGTCAGTTTTGTTGGTATGGAAATCTCTAAGATTGAAGTGGACTCCTAGAGTGTGAAAAGTTTCTGAATTTGCTATTGATGTGTTTTTGTCAGGTAGAACCATTTCAGAAAGACACATATCTTGATATATTTAACTTAGCCTTCTTTTCCTGTACCAAGTCACTGCAGCTACATGGGATGTGGGATCTCCTACTTGGCAGTGTGCTGGAAGCTGCATCGGGTTGGCTTCTGGTGCTGACCTCCTCATCTGTGCTGAGAGCCATTTGATGGTCAGTCCAGGTCCATGCAGCACCCAGCTGTCCCTTCCCAGGTGGTTCATTTGTTGGAGTAAAATCAAAGTACTCTGAAATCATTGTCTACAAGGAGTTATATAGTGCTGTGGAGGTGATGCTATGAGCACCTTCTCCTGGAGAAGGATCATTATGCAGAAAGAAACAATGTGTGACCAAAATGCAGTTGCATTTGGAGTGAATTTAGTGAGACAAAATTACCGTACTTATCTGGACTAAGTTGCAAGAGGAATCCAAGTAAAAGTATTTGATCACTCACTGTGAAACTTGTATGGGTTGTGGAAGCTGGCATCTTTACTCAGTGGAGGAAGAGCAGGTTCTGGTTCAGTGCTAAGATGGTACCCTTGGCAGAGGGCCACTCTGGTGCCATTGCTCAGTTCCAAGCAGGAAAGAGCTGTGCTGATGGACACATGGCTTCACAGCCCTTTGGGGTTATCTTTCTGCCCGAAACTCCCAGAAAAGAGATCAAGTTGTAAATGTGTTCTACAAGTGAACTCAGTGAAGTTTTTTCACTGGAATTCAGAACTGGGGTTCTGCTATCTTAAACTTAGGACAGGAAAAGAGAAAACAAAAATTAACCCATGGAAGAGATTATGATGCAAGAAATGTAGCTTCTTGCAGAATGAGTGCATGGCTTCCTTTTTTCTCACTTCTGAGTGCCTAGCTTGAGTCCAAGTGCCCCAGTTCACTGAGTGGGGGCCTAGGACTTTGCAATGACCCGGCCTTCTGTAAGGCAAATATGCAACCATAGTAAAGGCAAAAAATTCAAATGGAATTTGGTTCCTTCTGACGTTATTAGCAGTGGATACACTGAAGTAGCTGGCTTCAGGACTAGCAGCATTTTGTGTGGGTGAAATAAGCTTGTAGGACCCATGCCTTAGCACCTTCTGAATATATTGCATTAGGCCAGATTCTTGAACACCATTCATTTGCACTTAAGTCTGAATCGTGTTCTTTGTAAAAGACAAACTACCAAGTACTGAGGTGCGTATGTAAGTGCTTTTCTGAATTGAGCTGACTCTGTTGAATTAAAGCCAATAAAAAAGTGGCAAAAGTCCTTCTCTGCACTGCGTAGGCTCTATTGTTTCTTTTCATCAACAATTTTAGGGTGAATCTTCCAACCAAAGCCACTCTGACAGGACAGAGTCATGGCTTATGCTGACTGGACAAATCCATAAGGTTTTCAAGAGATGGGTGGATACTACATGGGGCTTACAACAGTATGTGTTTCACTGAAATGTTTTCTAGGATGAGAGGAATCTGTAAAATATGGTGGTTGTTTCCAGAGCTATTTAGTTGCCCAACTAACTTCCTTCACAGGAAGGAAGGCCTGAGATAGCATAGGTGGGCAAAGAGGTCACAGGCACTGCTCAGCATTTTCTTTCTCATTTAAAACTGCCTTGTTTCCATCTCTTTGAAACCTTTGGGACAGGCTGATGCAGGTAAGTGCACACTGAGGTTAGAATGGACAGAGCAGTGGTGTGAGGCTGGGCTGGCCCCTGGGCAGCAGGTGGGCAGCAGCATGATGGGAACAGGATGGTTGGTGGGGCTGCTGCTTCTGGCAGGGTGTTCATTACAGCTCACTTGGTAGGCATAGAGCATCTCTGAGAAGCTTTAATTATCAGTTTTCCTTCTAAAGCATGTACCACAAAATACTGCTTAAGAGCCTCTTTCATGCTGCTGAAGGCTCTTGATGGGATCCTCTGGCTATCACTGTGAAGAAATAATAAGCCTAGAAGCATTCACCTCTAGAAATGTATTTTCCAGTGCATGACCTGTGGTGATTGATAATACATGTGCCAAGTGAATGAATTCTTCTTTACCAGCCTCAGCAATCTTGATGCCAACTGTATTTGTTATTCAGAAGCAGTTGACACTGAGCAGTGCTCTTATCTCATTTCTTGGCAAAGGGGAAGAACGAATGCATCCGTCACCTTCACAGGTGGCAAATGCTTGGACTCAGAGCACAAAACCAGAGGAAGTTGCCATCCTTTGCCCGGGTGGACCATCCAGCATGGCACAGAGTCCAGGCATTTTTCCTCTGGGGAGGAGAAGGGAAAAATGCTAACCACTGCTATACCCAGAAATGTGGATTTCCTCCTCCATCATCCTTTGTCCATACCAGGTGAGTTGTGATGCATCAGTGTGCTGGGGCAGCGCATCACATTGCTTTTCTGTGAACTGCTGAACATGAAAGAAATCTGTGTGAAGAACTGAGTTGCAGAGTGGCCCTTGGAAGTTTGAAAGGCATTGTGTTGAAGTGCTAAAAAGTGCTTAAGTGTCAGCTCCTTGCGAAGCTGTGACAGGAATACTGTGTTTGGAGAAAATTGAATGTGTTGCTGTACAGCTGATTTCCTTACTGCCAACGTCCCCTTCTTAGGAGGAAGGTGTGGTGCTGGTTTAAGCAGAAAACTTTTGCAAAGTTTGCTGCACCAACTTTGACAAAGGCTGGAGGCCGTCCCCACACAGTCACCTTCATCTGCTGATGCAGCAGGTTCACTCCCAGACCATCCTTCTGGGCCTTGAGGTTCGGCTGTGATTGTTTTGCCAGAGGTTAAAACGTTAAGTGTGGTGGTAGGTGCTGCTGTGCTGATGTACATACAGTTGGTGCAACAACAGCATTTTGGTCTGAGAAAGACTCCACCTTGGCAGATGCACAATGCTGAATGCAAAAAGGAGAGGTGATATAAAGCTAAAACTGTTCATGTGGTATGCCTCAATCCCCAGGGAACAGACTGCAAAAACAGTGCTGAGCAGCACGAAGAACTAACAGCCTGTGTGCAAACAGAATAATGTGTAACGAGACAGCTAGACAGACAGAGGCACAACCAGCGTGGCAAAAGACAAGCTAGGATGCCAAAGGAAAATATTTTGCAGGGCACTAACTCAGTACGGAGAGTGCTGGGATACAGTCTGTGCCTAAGAACAAACAGGGGTCTGTGATACCTGCTAGTTTGAAACTGGGCAGGCAGAGATGTGGACAGAGGAGAACAAACCTATTGGTTTGCTGCCCCAAGGCAGGTATGTTCTGAGTATTTACTACATTCAAAAGCATTGCATCGTCCTTGCAGGTCTCTGATGCAGCTTGAACCCAGCTTTGCTGCTCATGCAGGAGCTTGTGCAGCGTGGATTTGGCTAGGCACTGGTAAGTATGAAGGGGAAGCAGCCCAAACACTTGATTTGCTGTGCTGA
>NW_024962257.1:14461462-14497600 GCF_019238085.1 Lagopus leucura | reverse complement strand
GCTGGGGCTGCAGCCAAATACTGCTGTTCTCTTCCACTGAGTGTCCATTTTAAGATTACCTTTTGCAAATGAAAAGTAAAAACTAATATAAGGACATCTAATGGAACACAGTAGGAAGACAGAACAAGCTCAGATGCGTTTTGATGTCTTTTAAGCATCACTTCAAGAGATAAAGCTGGTCCCTCGCCTTCAGAATAAGTTGTGGTTAAAAGCTGGCCATCTGCAGTGAGAAGCAGACAAGTGGGTGAACACCTGGCAGATGTTTAATCATTCTGTGGATTCTGTCCTTTCCACTTAATTAGAAATCTGCCTGCTTGCAAACTTCCACTGGAGAATACAGCTCCTTCTGCACATCTCTTGGGGAGAAAGCTGTTTTTGTCATGACAGATGCTCAGATGGTAGAGTGATGTTTCAGCCAGAGAGATGTCATGGACTATAGAAGTTCTGACTTCCACGGAGACTGAATATTGCTTCTATTCATTGAGCTGGCCTAGCAGGGCTGTCTCTCCCCACTGGATGGAGTTGTTGGCTGGGGAGACCACCTGTAGATATGCTATTGCTTCCTCCCTGAATGCCTGTGAAATGTTTACACCCTGGAGCAAGAGAGCTCTTTGCAGGTGGTGGGGGCAGCTGAAAAAAAGTTTGAAATGCTGCACAAGAGTGTAATGGCTGTTTAATAGTAAAGATCTGGTGCAAAGCTTTGGCTTTGATAGTTTACCTCTTCAGTGGTGTGCCTTTAGCTTTCTCTGATCCCATTCTACATAAGGTGGGATGGCTGGTTGCCTTTGGAGCTGGGCCTGGCAGGGGAAGGCAGAGCTGCTGCAGATAGCAGGGTGATGGGATGTGCAGGACAGGTGACCCAGCCTGACTGCACTGCATGGGCACAAGGGCATGGATGCGAGTTGGTGCATGGAGGCTGTGACACCAGCAATCACAGGACAGTGCCTGCATGGCATGGCTCCCTTAGCTGCTGTCACTGGATTTCCCATTGCTGTTTCCTTCAGGATAGCAAGCAAGAACTATGTCCATTTCTCCTAATGCTCACTCAAGCTCACTTGCCAGCCTGGAAAAGAATTAGAAGTCTGCTGGCAGAAGTTCACAAATTCTCTGGCTGTTTCAACTGGTTGTGCAGAGCTCAGAAATCCATAGAGCATTGCAGTGGAGATATAATATACATGTTTCCAGCTTAATGTTCAATATGCCTAGGTCCAAACTGCTGGAAATCATCCTGCCCATGACAGAGGTCTTCTGTGCTGTCTGCCAGGCTAACAGAGGAAGGTGAGGTTTGCCAGTACAAAAGAAACGTCCTTTAGAGTTTTCTGCTTTCCTGCCAAAATTGCTTTTAGATCATCTTTTAACCTCTTCTCTCCCATGTATGTCTGCTTTCAGTAGACAAGTCTCTTCATCTCTGTTTTAAAGCAAGAGTGACAATGGCTCACTTTTTTGTGTTCTGTGTTGACAGCACAAGTGTGGAGGAGCCCCAGAGCTGCATGGTGTCTCCTGCCTGGCCCATGAGAGTGGAAAAACATACACAGCCACAGGCTTTCTACCCCACGCCTGGGAGTGGGAAATGCTTTGCCATACTGCCTTGCATGATTACTGCCAGCCCCTGTGCAAGGAAAGGGGCACCTGATGTTGTTGCAGGAGAACCCGAAGGGAACTTGGGAAGCTTCAGAGATGGCATCAAGCTGACCTCGTGGACGTGGCTGAACTGCTAGCTGTAGTGTTTCCGAATACAGCTCTCTTGATTAAAAAGTGATTTTGTTTTACAGCCCTGCATGGTGTGAGAACCAGACAGCGGTGGTGATTTGCTGCCATGTGGGCTGTTAACTACTCAGAATGCTGCCAGATCTGCCTGATGTAGATGTGGTCAGATCTCGCTCTGTATGTAGGTGACTTGAAAATAATATAGAAGCCTCTTTAGGCTCCTAGTGGGGAATGATGCTGGTCCAAACCTTTGACTAGTGCAAATCAACGCAACTCCACTGAGATCCATAAACACTGATTGACAGCATTGGAGGATCTGCCCTGTTGGCCTTTCTTGAAATGCTGATAAAGCTGCTGTGCAGTTCACATGGGCTTTCCCCATGGGTGGGTCAACAGGATGGTCTGAAGGCAGAGAAATATTGATTTGGAGGGACACCAGTAGGCACTTTGTCCTAATAATCAATCCCAGAAGCAATATTTGCAATATTTGCATAAGTCTGAATTAGAGCAGGAGCATTTCATGGTGAACTGCATTCTGCAGACTGCTGGTGGAGAGAGACCCTCAAGATGGGGCGTGCATCCACCCTTCCCAAATTGTACTGCAGCTTTAGAGAAGGCACTGCATTACTTCAGTAAGTTTAACTCGAACAAAAGGGGATACCAAATTAAACCCCTTTCTAGCTCTGAGGAGGCAAGTCCCTCTAAGTTGGTACTTATAGAAAACAGCTGAACTCATTGATCTAAGCCACAAAATACATAATTATTCTGGGGTGTGAAGAGGGCTCAGGATGGAATTACCCTTCCCTCTTCTCCCCCCTTACCTGAAACATGACATCAGCTGATTTAAAAGCCAAACCACTGAAATTTGATTCTGTGTACTCAAACCAGTGACAGCAGTGGCAGTATGTAGATAGATTGCTCCAAAAGTAATGCCTCCAATTATTCCCATGGAAAGTCCCAGTGGGTACGAAGAGCACAATAGCATTATTTGATAGAGCAAATTCTCAGCTACCAAACACTGCTTTCCAACATAGACATGACCACTAGCTGTGCATTTTCGCCAGCAGTGAACAAGAGCTGCGTGCTGTACTCTTAAAGCGGAGAACCTATTCAATTAAACCACAAACATTCCTACAAAAATACTGCACAGTATTTTCTTCATGTGATACCACTCTATGCCTTATAGCTGTGATTAAAGGGTTATTGTATATTTCTGAAAATCTTTGACCTCAAATTGGAATTTCAAGTTTTACTTATCTCCCATTTTTTTTGTAGGTGTCACAGCATTGAGCCACACCAAAACACCTATCCTTTGTCTTCCTGTTTCCAGCAATGGCTAGAAGGTGATTAAGAGATTTTTTTTTTTTTTTTAACCTGTATATGTTTGCAGGGAATGGTTGTCAAATGCTGCATTTAACATCTGCAGTTATCTCTCAACAAATGGAGCAGAGTTTCTCTTCAAACCCCATGATGATTGCTCAGGCATTATTCAATCCGTACTTCATTTGGAGAGGTGCGTTTTCAGAAATGAACCTTCCTGCCTTTTATCGTATACTTCTGCAATTTTCCTTTTGAATCAGATGGATGTGTCCTCTTACACACAGATACAGCCATGAAAAGAGTGTGTGAATGTGGAATGAAAGTTGATCCTCTGAATGTAATCAATAAATGTATGTATTTTTCCCATGTCCACTTGTTTCATACATATACAGCTACTGTTTTGCTATTCCTGGTCTTGTTTCATTTTTCCTAGACCCTGGCCTATGGTAATAATTGATTTGGGACTTTTTCTTATTTATTTCCTTCTGCAGACAGTGTAATTTTTGCTTGTCCAGGATCTATATTATTGATCTCACACAGTCCGCTTCACTCTTGCAAATGTTTCTATCCCAATTCCAAATGGATTGACTTTAGTTTGTTGGCCATTTGAGAGCTGGAGAGCTCCTAAGTGACTCCTGGTGTCCATGTAATACAGTGAAAAGCAGGATTCAGCTGTAATGATTCTGAAGGGGGCTATTTATTAAGGCCACTTGGTGTTCAGAGAAGTTTAGATTACTCTGACTTTCCAGCCCTCAGGGAAATTGAATTGTTGACTGCTGTTGGTCTCCCATAGCTTCCTTTGGCTGGGCTCAGTGCTGGTGATTATTGAAGTTATTTAATCTGCACTTCATCCTTAAAGCAAGAACTCAGGCAGAAAGTTAGGAAAAGCTGGATGTTAACTGTGTAAAACCATTAGGAGATTCTTCCATAAAGCCCATTTTATTTCCAATAAAAAG
Source organism: Lagopus leucura (assembly GCF_019238085.1). Classification (NCBI taxonomy): domain Eukaryota; kingdom Metazoa; phylum Chordata; class Aves; order Galliformes; family Phasianidae; genus Lagopus; species Lagopus leucura. The sequence goes on along the minus strand of NW_024962257.1, from coordinate 14,493,617 downwards.
TCCTACACAAGACACATCCTTTTCTATTACAAAACAAAACCAAACAAAGCAACATTGCATTTAGTGGCATTGTAGGGATAAAGGTGCAGTCAGTCCTTTCCCTTGTCAGCCAGCACTTCAGAGCACAGACAGTGCAAAGGCCATCATGGCACAGGAGTGAGAACTGTCCTATGAGCCACTGAATGGCTGTTGCATCAGTTTCTACTCTGAAGCTGCCTTGTGGAGCCGTGTTCCCTGATTTTCCTTTCTATTTTAGTTTAACTGACAGTGTACTCCCAAACAGAGGTTTATTAATGAGAACTGCATCCAAATTCATTCCTAAAAAGTTGAAGGTAGGGTCCATTGAACTTGTCAATGTGTTTTTTCAAGAGAAGCATTGAGATCAAAGTCTCAGAAAACCGTTTGATCTTCCAGCTATAAACAACTACTAAGAGCACATATGCTGTATTTAATTACAACCCAGTGCAGTCCTTGTAGCCAAACTCTGACGAGCTGGTTTCAAAAACCATTGGCTTAAAACAGAGGTGAAAGAAACGAGATCAGCATTGCCAGAAGAGACCAGTGCAGAAGGCAGAAGAGTCGATACAAGTTTCTGTCCTTCAATTTTTCTTTAGTTCTTTCTGGAACTCTTAGAGTGCAGCTGGGATGCTGATTTTGCTTTAGGAGTATCAGTGGGTGCTTGCTTTCCCCTGTGTGTATTCTCTGGCTGTTTTTAAACAGCATCCAGAAAAGTCGTTAATAAGTCCTTATTCTTCGAGGCTGTCTGATATGCCCCTACTCACCCAATGAAATGAAAAGACTGTTAAATCTGGACAACAGTGGTTCTCGCTTTCACAGTTGATTATCCAAAAGACCTCGGTATGTTTCACTCTCTCACCCCCACTCATCAGATACCCAAACAAGGTGCAGTGGTTACCTGATCACACCAATCTGCAGGGAGTTTTGTAGTGTCTGGCTGTCCAGGAGAGCACTTGCCTGGGGAGCTATCAGCACGTCAATCTCTAACTTCAATGTAATTATCAGTATACTGAAGTTTACGTCTCTTTCTGCATTTTAAAGTGGCAAAGTTTTAAAGATGTCAAAATTCAGTGGAAAGCAATGGACTTCCCAGTCATTTAGAGTCATTAGTGTAATGAGGAATAATTATCTATGTGGTCTTGGAAGGCTGGTTCATTGGATAACTGATCACTCTGGATTTTTTCCAATAGCTAGGAGCATTAAAAAAAAAAAAAAGCAACACAAAAGAAAACAACAACAACAAAAAAGCACACATAAAACAAAACAAAACCAACCCAAATTTGACAAGAAAGTCAATATTAACAGAACAGATATGCTTATCTTCCTCATGTGAGGAAGCCTGCAGGGTTATTCACTGGTTTCATATCAATCAAATTTACAATATTCATCGTTTAACAAATGCTGCTTCATGGTTTGGATCTCCTCAAAAGAGACAGTTAAGTAGTATTACATCCCTGGAAACCTGCTTTTTCTCCTCATTCCCCCCCTCCTAAGCTTCTTAGGTATGATTTTGTTCCAAAACAATGATGCATAGCCATGAAGCAGCTTTGCCCTTTATCACTAATAGGAGAAGATAAACCAAAGAGACCTGTTTATTCATTTTGGAGGAAAAAAAAAAAAAAAAGGCTTCTGTGCATTGCAGTAATGTAATTCCTAATCAATGACAGTCGTTTTAACAGATTTATGGGTTTTTAATTTCTAAGATTAATGGCTACATACATTGATGCTGTCAAAATGACAGTATCATGGTCACGTACTTCATGAAACAGAGAGTGACCTCCTGCCAGACACGTCCTTAAGGAAATGTAATTATTGCTGCCCATTTTACAGCGCTTAACTTTTTTTTTCCCCTTGGTAAGTGACAAGAGAATGGGTTTTGAGAATAAATTAATTTTTCTAGGTGAACTGTTAACCCTTCATGCCTGGCAGCTGGTTTCATTAACTCAATGCCTGCATACTGTTTTCTGAGTTGGCCCTGGCAAACAAATCAATGCCAGAAGGACCATCTGGAGCACTCAGCTCCAGCAGCCCTGGGAAAGGATCAGATCTGCAGTGTGATTGTCATCTTTTGGACTGTTAGTGTAACACTGCACTCAGTGTCACAACTTTTCTGTATTTGTGTGTGTATATGGAGCAGCAAACATCTGCATATTCAACACAGCATACACCAGGGAGCTACCAAATGCAGCTCCAGGGCACTTATATTTGGGGGAAGATAGCTTCATTCAAAAATGTTTTGTATACCATTAAGGCATTTATCTGCAAGTAATAGCCTCACAGTGGTTTCACACAGGCAACAACGTATTGAAAAATAAGACTGGGATTGTCTGGGAGAGTAATTTCTAGCACTGGTGTGTTTAAACAAAACCTCTCATCAGCAGTCAGTGAGTTCCCATGTTGGAAAGCAGACTCTGCTCCATAGGCAGGTCATCTAAATATCATAACTTACATGGAAATCTGCAGAGAAATCACTGTCAGGGATGTCAGTGATGAGCAACAATAGTGCAGTGCCTTAAAGATCCTGAGAAGCCAGTTACTGATAGGAGCAAAGTTACTGATGATCAAGAGATTTAATTCAGCATAATTTCCTGCATCTTTCTCTTCTTGGTGGTTGTATAACCAAGATGTTATAATCACAATATAATTGAGTATAATCAATAGATATCAAGATGTTATAATTGCAATATAATCAAGAGAGTAAGGTAAAGCAAACAAGGATCACAAGAGAGAATAAGTGGAAGAGCTTACCCTTGGGTTGAGCTCACCAGAAGACACCAGAAGAGGGGATCTCCAGAAGAGATCCTTCCCCTCTGGTAGCCAGCTCTTAAATAGGTCCAGGAGCCAGGCTCCACCCCTTCCGGCAGCACAGGTGAATTGCCTTCACCTGTGCTCCTCTGGCTGACTCAAGGCTCACCTCAGGTGATTAATCAGAGGTTCAGGCCGTGACTCAGCAGTTCCCATACAGTGGTACTTACCTCTCAGAAGTGAAATATTTGCGAGTATGTGAAGAAGATCAGTGTCCTGAAAGGCTTCTGGTGAGATCAGCTCCCTTTCCAAGAGGGAGTTCAGGATAGGTGTTTAGAGTTGTAGGAGCAGTCAGTGGCAAAACTGGCAAGAGTTCTGTCTGGAAATTGAAATTCCCTTACTGGCACTTCAAAATGTGCACTACCTTCTCATTTTTCCATATGGTAATGCTGGGGACACTTTGCTCCTCATCCTGACACGTGCCAAGCTAGCTGCAGAAGGATGCTTTCCTCTGTGTGAGTTGTCCACACAGTGCAATGGCAATGAAGTGTTAGTTCTCAGAACTGACAAATTTATGTTGTACCCAGAAATGGTTGATTTTTTGTTTGTTTGTTTTTTAAAGTAGAAGTTGCAATTAAATAGTTAGCTTTTTTAAAATTTTATTTTATTTTATTTTTTAAATAAAACATGTATCCAAAGGGCACCTGGCCTTCCTGCTTCAGCTGCAGTATTTACTGCTATCTCCTCTGGCAAGAAAGCAGTAGAGTAGGGGCACAGAACACTCATTGTTTGAAATGTAGTAAATCTCAGGCAGTCCTAGTTAATCCGTGAAAATTTACCATGAACTTGTTAAAATGGTAGTAGGTTCTCCTTGTCTTTCCTGACAAGCACAGAGATGCTTTAAGATTCTGAGCTATCACAGACCTTATTTTTATGCTTGCTTGTCATGTTTTCTGGCTCAGATCTTCTAAGGTTGTTCTCCCCCAAGGATTTGGAGATGATAGAAACTCTCATCCGTGCATTAATAGCCATCTTGGAATGTGCACCCTCCCTTGATCTCTGGCTCTTTTTTCCCAGTCATGATTGTCTTCCAGAACATCTGTAGCTTCTTAGTGTTTCATACACACACAATGATTGCAAAAAGTGTATCATCAGGTTCTTGGCCTCTCCCTGTGCCTGACCTGCTTTGCTGTGCATTGAGACCGTGTCCTCTGGTGCAAGCAGCTCATTTCACATCTGAGGACAGTGAAATGACAAGGCAAGCATGACCTAAATTGCTGACCTGGATGTTGGTGCATTTTCCCTGGAAATATGCAGATTTCTTCTTCTTGAGTCTTTAAACCATTAAAAAGAAGCACATTTTCTTCTCCAGCTAGGCAACAGTCTTCATTCCATTTCCCAGTTTTTTCTCAAGTGACCAGACACTGTGCTGTGGCAGCATTTGGTACTGATGGAAGCACATGCAAGTTAGTCAGATCACACTGACATGCACTGCTGATCTGCATGCAGGGCCTGCATGTGTTTCACGGCTTCCTGGTAAAAGGCAGGGTCCTTCTGGAAATCATACCTTTGCTTTACAGGGCTGTCTTAATATCAGATCATCTATTTACAGTCGTCTTTACAGCAGGTTTCTGTGTCAGTGCAGTTATTAAAGCATCACCTTTTTCTCCCCTCTGGCCACGCTGTATGTAATGCACTGCAGAGTACCATCGGCCTTTCTTGGCCACCAGGGCACACTCCTGGCTCATGAGGAAAAGGTTCAATTTAGGAATTGCAGACATTTTGGCAAAGTTTGGCATGTAAAGGGCTGATCCAGATGAGCTGCTTCTTCTGATCATTCATTGCTTGGCTGAGAGTTTACTGGAAATTAGGAATTTACACTTTTGAGCCTGTTTGAGCTGTAGTGCAAGTTTCATCAATGAGCATTCTGCAGCAGGTGGGGATGTGCTAGTGCTGAATGAGGAGACAGGGCTATGCAGGTGCAGGAGATGGCTTTCCTGGGAGGCAAAGTCTGTGTGGTGGTAATAAAGCAGCAGGAGGCTGGTATGGCGTGTTGAACCTCTGCAAAATCCGTTTCTCTGCCTGCCTTACTTGAGAGCTGTCTGAGACTCATGGCCCATGAAGTTTGTGATGAATTAGCTGAATGCTTGGCTACAGAAAGCTCCTGTGGCTCCAAGTGAAGTTGGGGGCATTAAATACACAAGTGACTTTCAGGACAATGTCAGAATACCTTCTGTAAGAATATAAGACCTGGAATTTCCCTAATATCTACAGAAATAAGCAATTAACAAAAAATGGGGCCACATCTCTCTTTGCAGACCACTGATACATCAGAGGAATGTGTGCAGAGGGAACACGCTGTGGTCCCAGTCTGGCTGTGGGGAGGTCACAGGCTGAGCAGGAGGGATGCAAGCTGCCAACCAGCCACATGCTGGGCTTTGCTAGGCCAAAGAAAGGTGCAGCAAAGTCTTTTAACTCCAAATTTGTCTGCTTTCTAGAAAACGACTATAAAAAACATGCAATCTAAGTTTTCAGTGTTCAGTCTCCTGTGAGAATATGAAGATGAGTTTTGTGGAATCCCCTTAGTAGTTAATATTTTCATTTCGAACATCTAAAGCATTAAAACCTGATATCGCACAGTGTAAAGGTGAAGAGAGAAGCAGGAAAAAATGTTTTGTTTTTTTTTGCTGAGCCTTACTTGCAATTTTCATCTTTGGAGGGGAGCTACTCACCAGGAAGTGTGCAATACAGAGGTGAAAGAAGGACTTTTTCTAGTGATAGTTTAATTCAGCCTGGGCTAACTCTCAAGCAAGGAAACCCAAGTATTAAGAGATATTAGATAGTAATTAGTGTAAATGCTAAATCACAGGGGATATGTGTGGTAAGAGCTGACTTGTCTGAACTTCTTCCAACAAGGCCTTGTGCCAAGGCCTGCTGATCAGCCAGGCCCCAAAATGGCTGCTGCAGCCACCTCATGAGCCAGGCTCAGCTGCAGCCTATGCCTCCTGCACTGAGCTGCTCAGGCGCCGCATCCAGGGAGTGTCCAGAGGCTCAGGTCAGGTCTGGACTCGCATTGCTTTGTAGGTTACGAGGATATATTTGCTGAATCTGAGAAGGAGGGATTTTTTGGGGAGCAGTCTGCACAAGGTCTGGTGAGTTTAGCACAGGAGCATGGATACAGTCTGTGTTTTTGGAGGCTTCTAAGTCTGAGATGTGCAAACTCTAAAGGGCAGATGAGGAGACAATCAATTATATGAAGTTTTTATATACTTTTTGTCATAAAAGAACTATTAAAATTCTCCAGCTGCCCCTCTATCAAGCCATTACTTATGACTGGTTTCTTAGAGGCACCCAAGCATGAGTGGGGCAGGAGAAGCAATTTCCCTTCACAATTAGGTTTGTGAATGTTTGTGATATAGAGTGAAGCGCCGTCACATCCAGATTCAAAGGCAAACAGCTGTGGAAGCAGCATTTCTACCCCATCAAAATACAAGGGAAGGGAATCTTGACCAGTTTGTGGGGTTTTGTTTTTTTGTTCTGTTTTGTTTTGACAAGCTCTTGGACACATGGTGCAGATCAGATCTTCCTCTAATGCCTCTGTGTCTGTTCTTGTGACTCATTTTGGGGAAAAATGCTTCTCTCTAATTTGACATGAGTAGGGCTTGTTCACTGCAGAGAAAAATAACTTGTCCTTATGCATTTATCCAAGGCTTCAACAGACAGGGAAAAGATGATGATAAGCCACTAAAATAATAATAATAAAATAATGGCAAACTTGCCCCACTTGGCAGATGTGGAGTGGTTACCAAACAAGCAGTGTGGTTGTCTCTTGTCTCTTCCTGAGATTTCCTCTGGCCTGAAGAGCAGCAAAGCCTCTATTGGCCAATATCCCACTGGTTTCAGGGGGACTTAGGGGTGCTTGGCCCAGACACTTCTGGCACGTGTTTCAGTTCAGGATATTTCTGTCTTTACAGTTAGTAAAGCAGAATAGTGAAACACTGAAAATATGGGGAAGAAAGGGCTGCAAGTCACTCTGCTATGCGGCAGCTTTTCCTAGTCAGAAATAGAAATGCCTCTCAGCAGCTTGCCTGGAGCTGCTGCTCTTTAGGGATCAGTGCAGGAGCCCAGAAGGTTCCTATGCAGAGGTTGCTGAAGAGGGGCTGCTCAGGTAGTGCAGGGCCATCTCTGTGTGGGTTGTGAGTGCTGACTGCATCACTTATTTTTCAGACCTTCTAGTGCTCTCTTTTAATGTATCTGCTCTTCTCTGAGATATCAGCTTTGTGGCATAATTATTAAGGGTGTCGGGCCCTTACCAGCCCACAATGAACTTCGTTCAGAGCTTGGGTGGGATGCAAGGATGCTTCGGAAGCAGCAGTGCCCATTCACAGGGGCAGAGCTGGAAAATGTGAACTGGCAAAGTGTAAGGAGCATAGAGAATGCAGTAGGAATCGCAGGGTGGCTCTGGGAGGCCCTGTAAAACATAGGCTTGACATCTTGAATGGTGCAGGATATTAATTTGGTAATAGATGATGTAACCATTTCCAGCACTGTCCAAACTGGAGACTTGCTGTGCATGTGTACACCTGGGCTCTGAGGAACATGGGTTGGCTCTGACAGGAGGGAAATAAGCAATACTAACGTCAGAATAAAGATGGAATAAATAAATAAATGAGCAAGACACCTGCTTTGCTAAGCAGCAAAAGGAACAGCAGCAGCAACTACCAGACTCCAATTCCAGGACTCCAGCAGTTTTATTCATTATAATTACACCTATTGACTCTTCAACTGTTTCATTGCTATAGCTACCAAAGTGGGTAGCATAGAGAAGAGCCTTGGTGCTGCCTGCATGCAAGCTTGCGGACGCAGTGCCCCACTGAGTGAGGTTGCACCTCAGCATGGACGGACAGGGAGGAAGTCTTTTCCTTCCTGGTGCAGCTGGTTGTGGCTGATATGGGCTAAGGATACTGTTCACATGCATGGTGCTGCCCTGTCCTGTCATGCCCTGCATTTGTCCTACACTCTGTGGACAGAAAGACTCCAAACTCTTCACCATTTCCACCTGGCCATTCCACTCTCCCTACAATTCATAATTCCCGTTTCAACAACAATTCAGGATTCAAAAACATTCAGGATGTTTTGTAAATCTAATTTTAGAGAGTTGCTTTGGTGCTCCATCCCCTTGATCTTGTAAAAGTTGTTTTTCTCTGGCTGTAGCAATCTCTGGAGCTGCAAATGCAGAATGACCTTTCTGAGACTGTAGTCCTGTTGCAGGTCACCACTGCCATGCCATGGGTCTTCCATGTCACACACACACAGAATCACAGAACTGTAGGGATTGGAAGATACTCTGGAGATCCCTCAGTTGGGATCCCTGTTAAGGCAGGTTCCTTAGAGCACATTGCACAGGAAAATTTCCAGGTGGGTTTTGAATGTCCCTAGGGAAGGAGGTTCCACCACCTCTCTGGCAGCTTGATTAGTTCTCTCTCCTTCTGTGGCTGGGCAGGCTACGAACAGCCCCTTCCCTGCCTGCATTGCTCTCCAATTCTGTGTGGAGCTGGTAGGATACCTTAGAGTCTGACCCCGAGGAGCACTGACCTTTCTGCTGCTCTGCACTGTGGCAGCTTCATTCTTTCCTTTATGCCTCCTGGACTTCTCCGTCCCAGAGAACCCAACTGGTGCTTTTCAAGATTTTACAATTTTTTTAGTTACACTAATGCACTCCTATTTTAGCTGACACTTTAGCAAAATGTCCACTGCCTTCTGCCTGTGGATTCCCTGGTGCTGTTTCCCTGATTCCCCCCACACTTGATAATTCCTAGTTGTTTAATTAAACTGCAAATTTCATCCCTTCCCTATTCATCCTCCTCTCCGAATCACTGATGCAGTTGCTTGTGTCGAGATGGTTCTGCATGTTAAGCAGGTCTCTCCTACAGCTATTCCACAAATGTGTATCCTCATCTTCACCCCGCAAGCTCCACCACCCTCTCAGAGCTGCAGCCGTGAGCACAAAGCACCATTTTCATGTCAGTGTCTGCAGGGTTTGCCTTTGAGAGGTGAATTTTCAGGCACGTGCCTTCCCGCAGGCAGCTGCCGAGCTGTTGATTGCTGGATATGCACTCTTGGTAAAGGTTACACCGGTGCAGTATTGGCTTACGGGAAAATCTGTGTGTCTGTTCCTGCAGGCAGCTGATTAACCAGCCAGCTGTGGCCAGATGCCTGAGATCCTCCGGGATAACCACCACTTTAAGAGCTCACATGGATTGAGTTGGACTGCTGTTGCTTTGTAACATGCTCAGGCTCAGTGCTGAACGGTCCTGAACCATCTTTCATGTCCGAGTTATCAGAGTGCATGGACTGAATGCTGGAGGGGGGCTCTCCCTGTGAAGATTTTTGTCTTTCTGGTTTTGCCGAGAGCAAGAGACTCTGAGCAGTACCTAGGTTCCCTTCACTTTGTACTTTTCTAACCTCAGTCAGATGTAATCTATAAAGCAGCTTTCAGCCAATCTTTTTCCCACATAACCACTGTTATCGCCCATGATAAATAACAGTAGGTGTTATTTTAAAAAGACTGATCAGAAAGATGTAGATGACATGATTCACTCGATATCTATAATTTGCAATAAAAGTACGGCATTTTCTGGTCTCAGTTTCTGCACACCAGGGCTCTGTGCCTTATGCTTCAGGGCTTGTTCTCATCTTCATATCCCCTTACATGGAAACCCTTAGGGAACTGGGGCTCTGTCTCTGCCAGGCGCAGACAGCGAACAAATCCTACATATCCTCACCCTTTGTTTTTCAGGGCCTGGTTGGGGTTCTTAGCCAGGGCTGGGTTGTTTCTGCATCCCCTCAGTGCTGCAGCTAGAAAAGGAGGCAACACAGGCAATTCCTCCAGCATGCTTATCCCTTCCTTGAAACTGTCTGCAACTCAGGTAGGTTTCTATTGCAGAAGAACAAAGCAGATAAAACAAAACAAAACAAAAAGGAGGAAAAATCCCATAGTGAATGGTTGTTGTTTTTTGTTTGTTTGTTTTCCCATTAAGGGATGTGGGGAAGTTCTCTTAAAAACATGCAGGTTGAAATCAAGGAATGGCTTTTGCTCAATGCTGATGTAAGCAGTGCTGGCAACACACAGTTTGGGTTGGCTGCATCCCTTTGTAATTTTGGTGTAGTTTGGTTCCCAGTGTCCTGAGGCCCCAGGCAGCCAGAGGCTCTGATGGATTTCATCAATAGCTCCCTTTTGGACTTTTATCATTTCCTATCCCAGAAACAGCACCACCAAGAGTCAGTGCTGTCTGTAGCTGCCGGGATTGCTGGGGAGTCAAGTTGCTGCCCTTCCCCCCCAGCAGCCCTGCGAGAGCACTGCCTTGGTGCCTTGGTTCTCGTTCGGCAAAACGGGCAGCAAAAATGCCCCTGCTCTGCTTTGTGTATGCCTGGGCTGCAGGGTGCTCCTGTAGCAGACAGCAGGAGGTGCTGCTCTCAGCTGACGCCTTCGTTACTGCAGTGCTACAGCCAATTAATCTTCTGCCCATAATATTCAATAGCATACCTCTAGCAGGCTCAGCATAGAAGCAGCTGCTGAGTGAGGAATGCATGGAGCAGGGTTTCCAGCCTGTCTGTGAGGCAGGAAGACACAAGCCTTTAATTTTTTTTGACACTATTTTGTAATTATCATAAATGTTTATGTTGCTTTGGTCCACCATGGCAGGCCAATAGTAAATTCGTTTGTGATGCCTATTTGTTACAACGGCTGGAGCCTCTCAACCCCCTTGTTGTGTCTGGCAGCTCCCAGGGATTAATTGCATGCTGTCAGAAAGGCAGCTCCAGCAAATCCAGCCCCAGCTTGCTAATAGTGGGATTATTATTTAACAGTTCAAGTCTGTGTGTGGTTGCTTTTTATTCGACTGCTTAGCAGGTTTAAAGAGGTTTTCAAAGAATTGAGCAGCTGAAGCAGAAGTCACTATGTGTTCAATGGGGAGTCATTTACCTGGACCTGAGCAAGGCCTTTGACATGGTCCCCCACCACATCCTCATCTCCAAATTGGAGGGAAGTGGATTTGATGGGTGGACGACCCGATGGATAAGCAATTGGTTGAAAGGCCGCAGACAGAGGGTGGTGGTCAATGGCTCTATGTCCAGGTGGAGGCCGGTAACAAGTGGTGTCCCCCAAGGGTCTGTCTTGGGACCGGTGCTCTTTAACATCTTTATTAATGACATCGATGAGGGAATTGAGTGCACCCTCAGCAAGTTTGCTGACGACACCAAGCTGAGCGGTGCGGTTGATACGGTGGAAGGAAGGGATGCCATTCAGAGGGACCTCGACAGGCTGGAGGGCTGGGCTCGGGTGAACCTGATGAGGTTCAACACGGCAAAGTGCAAGGTTTTGCATTTGGGCCGGAAGAACCCCAGGCACTTGTACAGGCTGGGAGGAGCGGTCCTTGAGAGCAGCTCGGCAGAGAAGGACCTGGGGGTCCTGATGGACGAGAGACTGAATATGAGCCAGCAGTGCGCTCTGGCAGCTCGAAAGGCAAATGGGATCCTGGGCTCCATCAGGAGAGGGGTGGCCAGCAGGGACAGGGAGGTGATTGTCCCTCTCTACTCGGCTCTTGTGAGGCCCCATCTGGAGTACTGTGTCCAGGTGTGGAGCCCTCAGTACAAGAAAGACATTGAGATTTTGGAAAGGGTCCAGAGGAGGGCGACTAAGATGATCAGGGGGCTGGAGCACCTCCCCTATGAGGACAGGCTGAGGGAGTTGGGCTTGTTCAGCCTGGAGAAGAGAAGGCTGCGGGGTGACCTCATTGCAGCCTATCAATACCTGAAGGGAACCTACACCCAGGAGGGGAGTAAACTCTTCAAAAGGGCTGATAACAGCAGGACTAGGGGAAATGGTTTTAAGTTGAAGGAGGGAAGATTTAGGTTGGATGTTAGGGGGAAGTTCTTTACAAGGAGAGTGGTTAGGCCCTGGAACGGGCTGCCCAGGGAGGTTGTGGATGCCCCGTCCTTGGACGTGTTTAAGGCCAGGTTGGACGGGGTCCTGGGCAACCTGATCTGAATGTGTATGTTTGGTGGCCCTGCTAGGCCGGGGGGTTGGAACTACATGATCCTTGGGGTCCCTTCCAACCCGGGTGATTCTGTGATTCTGTGATTCTGTGTGAGTCCATTAGCTGTAGCTGCCTGCTGGCTCCCAGCTCACTGATGAGCAGCTCCCTGCTCTTGTACTGGGGGGAATGGGCTCACGGGGGCACGACTGCAGCCCTTGGGGTCCTACTGAACTGTGCAGGAGGTGCGGGCACCCAGGGAGAGTGGCAGCATGGGGCTGCACAGCCCCAATACGTCCCGCTGCTGTCTCACCACTCTGTTCACAAAGCTGTTGAGCTCCACTTACAACCACTGAGGTAATCAGTGTTCTGGGTGGGCTTTTGTAGACCTTCCTGCTTTGGTGAAATGCCTTCCAAAGCAAACTGAGAGAAGTCCATCACCACTTATTCTTGTTCCAGCTCTGTTTATCATTGTTATTTCTGGCTACCGCTATTTATCTCTTGATATAAATGTATATCCCAGACAAGGTCTTGCAAAACAGAATGAATACTATTCTGTCTCTTTACAATGTCTTTGTGATTTAATTCTGGGCTTTTTTTTCAGCTGCTTTCTGTTGGTGACTCATCATCGTTCCAGCCCAGCTGGCATAACCGGGTTCTTAGTTGTTTCTGATTGCTGAGGCTTTATAGGAAACGTATTGTTACAGGCAGGCAAATGGAGGGCCCTGTTTATTACTATTGAAATCATCCCATTTTTATCACTTGAATCTTCAAGGTCACGCAGTTCTTACATGAAATACCTTTCCTTCTGCCCTCCACCAGCAGTATGATGCCGTTTCATAATCTCTGCATTTCATCAGTCCCTCTCATGCTGCAGCTGTTAATGAAGATGCTGAGACTGGCGGGTCCCAGGCTCCCTCCTTGGGGAACAACTCACAATGCTGCCCCTCCACCACCTCCCCTTTCCCACTGACTCGTCTAGGCTTCCTCCACATGCTGTCCCCTGAGGTCCTCACTTCACTTGGTTTATCAAGCTGTTCTTCTGGGAAATAAAAACCTTAATCACAGATGCAGTGTTTTTATATTTCAAATGAATTTAACTTGTGGTCAGTTGAGCTAAAATTATTTCCTATTAGGCAAGAAAACTAAATTGAAAACACTGTTCTTTCTCTTTGGCCTGGTTACCTGTGGGGTGCTGAGCTGCCAGAGGCCCTTCCTGTGTGAGGTGGCCCAACGGGCTCCAAGCCATTCTCCCATGGCTCTGGGGATGGGATATAGCTGCTCAAGCAAGAAGCCTGTGCCTTATGCTAAAGGGTAATGTGTTCTCTCTAGTGCTTTGTATTTCACACTCCAGGCAGTGCCCAGCCCATAGAACACACAGACATGGGGCATCCCCCAAGTGTGTGGATTGGGAAGATTTCCTTTTTTGGGATCCGTTTTTCTCCCCAGTTTGAACCACAGTGCTATTTGTCCCATTTTCTCCAGCTCTCATAACAAATGCAGCCTAACTGCAGAGAAATTTATGCCTTCAGTTTTGTCACTTACCAATGCTGGGACTTAGGTTTATGCCTTTTGCTCTTCTAGGCCCGGTTTTCTGCATATTTCATCACTTCCAGTGGCTGCTGACAGCAGCCCAGCTTCTTGACATCACACTCACTTTGGTCAGGTTTCAACGATCTCTGCAGGTCAAACCTTCCTCTGGTGTTAGGGATAGGGATTAGTTGACTTTAACAGCTGACCCTAACTCACAGCTTCAGCTTACAAGGAAAATTGGGCCAGCAATGACGTATCTTGTACTTCAGGTTTTTTTTTCCAGCAATGAATGAACACTCATAATGCAACGCTGTGTTTTATTGAGTAGCTGTTGCAAGGATCAGTCTTATATGCAGTGCAGTATAACTATCTAGAAATCCAAAGTATGTAATAAGAACCTATAACTGAAACATAATAGCCCCAAACACTGTAAGAAGTTATGCACCATTTCATAATTTATTATAATACAAACAAGCCCATCAAACACAATATGTCTACTTATGAAAATATCAATATTCACAATTTAAATAGATGATAAGTCTCATAATTTTATATATCAGTAACTCATCTAAAAAGTATTTTGTTCCTAGCTGTGGTCTTGAAGGAAATATTACCTACATGTAATTGTAAAACTGTCCATTCACAGTTTATTTTTTATAGTTCTTGATACTTGAAATAGAAATTGAGTACAAAGGACCACCTCCAGAACAAAGATGATTTTGTCTCCAGGATGTTTTTTCCCTAAATTCCCTAAATAATGAAACTTTATGTGCTCAGTTAATTGTTTTTACTATTGTAAAATTAGGAGGTATGAATAACACAGCAAGACATTGGCTAGTTAGCAACAGTCATTGCAGGATGCTCCACAAAACCAAAAAATAAGGCAAGTATTATCAACAGCAGCTCTCATACGCAGACCAAAAATGTCAAGGCTTTATTATCCAAACCAGACTCTAACAAGGCTTCAAATGTCTGTTAACAAGATATGTCTTGATCCAAAGCCCTCCTAAATTGATGGGGATTGGAGAAACCAACCACAAAAGCCTCATACAATCTTCTCTTTGACTTGAAGGGGCTTTGGAAGCAAGCTCTTAGAGCCCTAAATTATCAGAAATAAGATGACCACTGTATGTGAAAATTGCACCATGTCATTTCTAAAGTGATACGGAACAGGTTAGGAGTTGTTTTTTGAAATGAAGCTACAACTATTTAATGAGTTATTCTTAGTTGGAAATAAATATTGATGCAAAAAAAAAAAAAATCTTTAAATATGGGAACTTACAAAAATACTTCATTAGGACAGGAAAAAGTCAGATGATTCTGCCAGTTTGCAGGAAAACCATTATATTACAAAAACTGATAAATCACACCATGTGTATGGCAGCATATGCCATGCACCTAAATGAGTTTTTTTTAATAAATAAAAGCCCTAAATATTCACTATTTTCTGTAAGGTTACTGTTATATTAAGCAGAATAGTGAATATCTTGTATAAATATTTTTTCAATAGATACATTCTCAAAAATGAATTACTTATCTATATAGATATTGCACTTCAGACTCATTCACATGTAACTCAGACTAGCATTCCTCATAACAAATTCAGCATAAAAATAAGTTATAAATACAGTGTTTTCTCCAAAATGAGACATACAGTACCTTTTCCATAGGTAACTTTGGTTACTATCAACAGACACATAAAGAACAGAAAGAGATTTCTGAGTAAGGTAGAAGGCATGACCACAAGACTATTTATGTAAAACACTAGTAAAGGGAGGAGTAATTTTAACCTTGCTGTGATAAATACAGCAAGGCTGAGCATCCCTTTTATGCTTTATTATTGCAAGTAAGTGTGATATTTTGTTGAGATTACAGGGACAAACAGGCCAGAATATGAGGAGGCTCTTCATTTCCCTTTGAATATGTGGAGATTTGGGCTTGCAGCATTCCTTTGGAAAGGGACAGCTTTCACTCTGCCTGCTGAGCCCCTCTCCTTGCCACACCAGCACGGTCCTTGGGGTGCTGCAGCTCTTGGTGGAGCAGCTCTGAGCATCTCACCCGGCCCGATGGCTCTGCTGATGGGGAGCAGTGGGCAGCACCTGCTCACCAAGGTGCTGGGCCCATCCAACCTGAGTAGTCCGACCTTTCCTGAGAAAGCCCTTCTGCACCTCAGCCAGCCATTGCACGCAGCCCCACTCTTCATGGTTTGTGCCTTCTGCTGCCATTTCCTCCCAAGGTGTGCTTGGGTTTGGGATAGGTTTTGGTCTTGCAGGATGCCAGCAGGAGTAGATATGTAATTGCATGGCAGAAGGAAACCAGGCTGTTGTCCTCAGCAGGACTTCTGCAGACTTGGTATTTTTTAGGATGTGTTTGTGCACCAAAGCTGAGCCATCCACAGGTTTTAGAGGGATGCTTTCAACCCTCAGATCCCACTGAAGCAGAACAGACTGGATCCTTTTTTGGGAACCTCACTGTAGTAGTCCCAGATGCACCATGACCTCCCCACTGGTAATGGAGGTGGGCACAGACACAAACACACTGCTAGCACCAGGCTGTGTTTTGTTTGCACTTACTGAGAGGCTGCTGTGTTCACTGACCAAATTGTGCTTGTGTTCACCATGCAAGGAAGTCTGCTCACACATTTAGTAAGGCTGTATTAAACACCCAATACCTAAGTGAAAAACCTGGGGTACATGATTCTGAGAGACCATATGCCAAGATCTGAAAATGAGACAACGTGAAAGAAATGCACTTTAAGCCTTCCTGTAAATCTCTTCCCATTTTCTACACCCAGCATTGCTGTGAAGCTTTTTTTGAGTGTAAAGAAAGAGAAATTAAGCCACTTTAAATAAGGTAAATATTTGAAACTAATCTATGTTTTCACTGCCGTAGGGTATTCAATGGATTTATTGGATTTCTTTCACAAATAGTCTTTTAACAATTGAATGGCAAATCTGCAATAGGAATAGCGTAATCTGCCAGGAGAAAATCTCAGGTTAAGGTTTTATACGTATAATCCCTAAAGGCCTGAACGTGGGGGATAACTGAGAATCTTCACTGATTAACGAGGAAAGTGAGGGCTGTAATCAATCCAAATCTTGCAGGACCAGCTTCAGTGGCAGCTCAGCATCAGGCAGGATTTGGCCTCACACTTGAGAGTCTTCAAATACCGTAATTGAAATAGCGGGGACAATTCTCTGCCTTTGTTCTTGGCTCTAGAAACCTCCCTCTGTCAATCTCCCCTGTCTTGGTTGTATCTTAAATAACTTAAAACATGTGAACGTTGGCAGCTTGCAGGATTGCTTTCCATGCCAAGGCTGTGTAACAGGTCAAATATCGGCCCTTGAGCCCCGCTCAGATGAGCCAAAAGGGGCTTGTCATAGTCTGTGCCTCACGACTGCCTCCTGCCAAAAGGACTTGACAGCAAATCTGTGTGGCGGTATTTCATGTCAGAGAGAACACATCTGTTTTGGCAAGGGCATATAACAGAAATGGCACCTTCCACAGCACGTGAAAGCATCAGTTTGCTCTTTTGATGGTGAACTACATGGTCCAGTAAGACTTTGTTGTTTCTGAAAAGTAATTAACTATTGCAGCTTCCTCCCTCAAAAGACTTTGGACTGCACTGGTGTTTGGATGCAAAACATTTGAATGCAACTGAATGCTAAGACTTGAACTCTGAAGCATATTCAAAATGCTGTGTAGAAGATGAAGGCATTTGCCTTCATATTTCTGCTCCTAAAATCAAGTGCTCCTATTCCCTTCTAACAGTCACATCTGCCCTCAGCCTCCCAGGGAAATGAAATCGGATGACCACTCTTTAAAACAGCCACTTCAGCAGATTACATCCTGAATATGTAACCACTTGTAAAGAACTTTCACCCAGAAACTCCAATTATTGCCCTCTTCATGGTGATATTTTTATAGGCTTTCCATTCTTATCGTACTGGTAAACAAGCATTTTGATGCAATGAGAGTTGGCTGGGGAAATCCAAGGACTGCTTGTTATTGAAAAGTTATGGTTTGTATAGAATTGTACAGGTTGCTTCTGACACTTAAAGAAGGCTTTCAGTGTGGCAGCTGCCATTGTGCGAAATCTTTTGCTAATAAAACAGTAAAGGAAGAAATTAATTGCAGTGTTCAGCAATGCTAGCATATTGGCAATGTCCGACACAATATGTACCACCCAGCTGTTGTTTATAGGTGATACGTAGAGGTGATACAGTATCATGATTATTCTTGGTGCCCAGAGAATCGCAAAAATAGAAGTTATAGTAAACAAAATGGCTGTTGTTTTCCCTGTGGAGTATCCTCGCAGTCGGAAATTGCTCTTTCGTCGCAGCTTGTACACGATGATCGAATTAAGTATGAAGAAGATGGAGCAGGGCACTAAGTAAACAGTAAAGCAGTGGATCCAGATGAGGACGTGATGCATTGATGTGCTTATGTAGTCTTCAATCCAGATATTGGGCCACCAGTAGTAGGGAATGCTGGTCAAAAAGCAGGTGATGTAAACACTTACAATGACTTTTCGAGTACGAGCAGGGTAGGAGACTGTATGATACTTAAGTGGATGGCACACAGCTATGTACCTATCAATTGTTAGTGGAACCGTAATCCAAATGGATGTGTGGATGGAAGAAAATTCCAATACCTCAATTATTTTGTCCAGTACCTGAGGCATCTGTTTGTTTAAGATGAAATCTTCCAAGAGGAAGTCAACAAAGACAATGAAGAAGAGAACGAGGATGTCAGCAGCAGCTAGAGCTAGAAGATAGTTGTAGGAGGACTTCTGCCTGCGAGCCACCAGCTGGGAGAGGATGATGACTGTCAGGATGTTTGCTGTGGAGACAAAAACACGGAGTTAGGCCTTTAAGATGTGACATCAGCTTTTCTGAGTGCTTACTTGGAGCAGCAGCTATGCTTGAGCACTTGGCAACATGACCTTTATTAAAATCTGAGAAACTGAAAGGGAGCAGCTGTGGTACTGGCCCTGCTCCCAGCTGTGTGTTACACTCACTTGGTAACCCTGTACTCCAGGAAAAGGGCAGAAAGTTGGTCCCTTGAGTCCCTGCGTGGGGTTAGGTGATGTCCAGCAGCCCTCTGCCCCTCCCTGGTGCAGATGTAGAAGCAGAGCTGTGGCTCTGCTGCTGCTCTCTGGGTGCCCCACAGACCCCAAAGGAGCACCCTGAGCAGGGGGCTGGGACAACCAGCCTTGCTCAGCAGGGATGAGGGCACAGAAAGGCTGTTCTGCTGAGAAGATGGCTGGGGTACAAGGAGGAGCTGAGGAGCAGCTCTCCTCCTGCCCAGGCTGGCCCTGCAGCAACACTGCTTACACATGGGATCCCAATCGAGCAGAGGATTCCCAGGACAGCACGTGTCTCAGCTCCTCCCAAAAGCTGGAGGTACTCTGCAAGGCCTTGAGATGTTCCCAGCTATGCCTACGGTGTCTGACCCGCTCTCCTACAGATGGTTTCTGGCAAAATGTCTCTCCTCACCACTGAAATAAAGACCTGCCTGCTTAGCCACAGCTGCTCTTCAAAAGTCCTTCCCAGCTTACAAGGTGTTTTTCCTCTGGAGTGGTACAGCCAAGTCTTTAAGGAAATCCTGCTGCTCAAGTCAGACATGATGGATGTTCTGCCTCAGCACAAACGTAAACATCCCTGAGCATCCTGAGAATCTTTCTGCTTGCAACTATCTGGCTGCAACACAGACCCATCACCTAAATTGTGCCTGGAAGTACTGCATGGCACTTAAATAATATTGTGGTTGAAGATATTCTTGTCTTTGCTGTTTTCACTGGCTGGTTTGCTTCAGACTTCCAAAGCTGTGATTCAGCTTAAAAGTACTTTACTAGCTGGTTGAAAAGAGACAGTAAAATAGGTACCTGTATGTAAGTGCTCTACGGAGGGCTCAGTCCTACAGCCCATGGCCCTGCAGGGATCCCCACAGAGGGAAGGTCCGGCAGTCCTTGAGAGCTTTGCTGGGGCACTAAGGTATACCCAGACTTTCACTGCTTGCTCATGTTTGCTAGAAATTACTCTATAGTCTCGAATCAGGAAAGAAAAAGCTGTAATTCCTCCTAGATGCATGGCTGGAATGAGACAACCACTACTGCTCCCATCAGAAGTTTAAATCACTAGCCTAGAATACCTGAAGCTGTGCTTAAAAATCAGAGCGCTGCTGGCACACTGCATAACAAACTGCCAAATGTTTGTATTTGACATTTTCATAAGTGCTCCATAAATCACATCATCTACACATTCAGTGCTTCAAACATTTCTGCCAATTTTGATGGATTTCCCAAAACAAATCAACAATAACTGTAAAGATTCCTTCACATTAGAGAAAAAGGAAGTTAAAAACACTAAGGTAGTGATCTAAGATGTCCTATAACTGAAAACACACTTTTAAAAAACTGTTTTACTCGAATCTAGGTAAAAATTCCTCTTTCATAAATGTCTTCAAAACTTGCTTTCTGGGAGCTGATTTCTGTTGTCAGAAATCAGCTGACAATCAGAAATGAACTGCAGCAGAGTGAGTGATCTTGAGTAATAGCCCTTGTAAGTGTCAACTATTTTTGTATTACCTGAATTGATTAATTTTGTATCTTGGAACAAAACTAAAGCAAACATGACAGCCAATGGAATCATTCTCTAGGTTAAATATATATACTTACATAATCTCCCCAACAATATATAATCTCCAATCACCTTTGGGGGAATTTGTCTGATTCTGCTCTTTTACACAGGAATGCAACCTCACTGAGCTCAGAGTGGACATGGGAGTGATAAACTCAGAACCACGGCACTGTTTTTCACTTCCTTGCTTAAATAATGTCTCTGCTGTGCCTTCTGATCACTGAATCACAGAACAACTTATATTGGAGGGGACCTTAAAGATCATCTACCTCCATCTGTACTCCTGCTCCATCCTCTAACTGCCCCAGTCCCCTGAAGACCCTTACGATAGCCCTCATGCTTTTCTCAGCTCTTCATTGCTGCCAGCCTGCAGTGATGAGCCCTGAAGGGTAAAATGAGTGATGTACTGTCAAGGAAATCCTTAAGTCAAAGCATTTACCTTGACAGTGCCAGTCACTGTTGGCTTTGGTCAGCCAGGATGAATAGCTTGGCTTCACTTGGATATCACTCACGGTGTTCACGTCCTCTTTAATCCTTGGATTTGTTTCCCTGCAGCAGCAGCAGCTGGAGCTAGCACGCAGCAAGGGGAACAGCTGGGGACTTTGGCCCCTGCAGGTAAATACGGCCACTTGGGCAGAGAGCTCCTGCAGGGATGCTGAAGCTGTGCCCAGTCCCCTTGGCATATGCCCTTTCTGGGAGTCCTGCTGTTTGGTCCTACCTCCTCCCTTTATCCTACAGGAACAGATTTATAAACAGCCCTTTCTTCAATCCCTTCTCCCTCCACCATTCACAGGGTTCCCAGAAATGGCTGTAACAGAGTGTACTGAAATGCAAGTTCAACACCAGCAAGCTTTGCATGGTGAGCCGGATTAGAAAATTGATCTGACGAAGTACATGCAAGCCTTGTCCAATTTTTCTGCAAGGGTTATGGTATCTTGTATTGAAAATGCTTTCCCTGGGATCACATTAGTGCTTTTCTGGCTGGATGATATGAAATATAATAACATCATTGACTTTGTGAAAACAGATATACAGTGGGGTGCAGCTGCCTGTATCACAGCACCTTAGGTTTGGGAGTATTTGTCCTGTGCAGGCTGTATAAGGAAAGCAAAGAGAAGCTATGGGAAAGTCTCAGGCAGTCCTTCACCTGTTTCCTCAGGTGATAAGATGGTCTTTGGTACGTCCTCAAACACTGTTTAATGCTCAGCAAAACAAGAAAGCAGTGGGAATGCTGTTCTGTGTGAACTGTTCCCTTGTTCCTGGTGACTCCTGGATGCCTGCATGGTACCCTGCGAGTTCTCCTGTGGGCAAAGATGACCTGCTGGGGGCAAAAGGGGATGGATAAGCATATATGACAGAGAACATGTTTTAACTGTGTTTACCCTAATTCTTGTCCTAATGTTGTAGTTAGAAGTGAGGGCAATAGGATAATGATGAATATATAAAAATATCTCTTTATTGTAATATATATATTGCTGGAAGGATCAGTGTCCCTAAACTGTCCTGGACAGTAGCATCCATTTCTTGCAGTATTGTTTTCCAGGTACTGAGCAGTTCAGGTCATCTGGATTTCAGAAAGATTGCTCACAGTGTTGGGAGTTGATTATGAGAGGACAGATGGGAATTTATGCCAACGTTGCTTTTTGCAGTGCAGTAATTTGAATTTAAAAATATCTAGTTGAGAATCAAGGCTTGATTAGGGACTGACTGGCTAAAGCCTCAAGAGATGTCACTAGCAGATGAGAAGCAACTGTCAGAAATGGTGGAGTCTCAGTGCCTTCCCTTCCATCATGAGGATCTATTGCCTTTGAAATACAGTACGTGAAGATCTCTGGCACCCAAACACCATTAATCTGCAGTGCAGACTCTTGGTTCTCACCTGGGTTTGGGTTTGCTCCCCCCACCAACAGCTGCCTTGCTGAGTCCCCTGCAGAGCCTGGGCAGCCTCCTGTGCCTCCTCAAAGCTCTGCCTGTGACCTAAAGGCACAACATTTTCCACAGCTTCTTGTGTTGTGGATTACAGCCATAGCTCAAGTAGCATCTAACCATAGCTTTTGTGGGGAATTCACACAATTCCTTCCATGGCTTATTATCGCCACATGTGAGCTTATGCAGGAGCAATTTTATCTGTCAAAAGAAGAAATAGGCATATTCCTTGGTTTTGTTTTGTTTTGCTTTGTTTTGTTTTTTAGAGAGAGCATTTTGCATGCACACAGCAGTTGTGCAGTGAAACAGCCCTCAGAAGTAGAAGTGCTGCTGTGTTGTGAATAAGGCCTGCTGCGTGGTTCAGCAGTTCGCTGTCATAAACCACCTAAATGAAGTAGCTATGAGGGTCAGTTACTGAATGTGATAAACATTAGGTCACTGGATATAATGGACACCTTTTACCAAATGCAGTTGTTGCTAGGATCCCTGCGAATTGCCGTGCAATGTAACAAAGTACTAGCCATGCATTAGCCACCTGACTGGCACACAGACAGACTATTTATGAACACAAAATTCTAAGTTGCTTTGGAAAATACGTGAGCCACCCCTCCTTCACAGATTTAGAAATGGTGAGACTTTAGATTACAGCACATTACAAATATATGCTGAAAAAAGTGATTGTTTCGCCTTGGTGGGAAGAGATGGTTTCCTCTGGGCCAGGAGGCAATATTAAAATGTAAACATGCACAGTGCTCGGCAGGCTGACCCCAGCACGGTTACCAACACAGTCATGTGCCAGCAGTTACCAGAGCTGAGAGGCGGACAGCATTCAGCCTTTGGTTTGTGCAGCAGCTCTCGGGGGACACTGATGACAATGGGAAGTAATCATTTTGAAAGACAAATGCCGCAGCGATGTAAGCATCTGTTAATCGGGGCTGCTGGCTGTGTCCAGCTAGATGTCTTAAAATGAAACCTGCATCTCATTGGTCATTAGAGGAGATAGGGCAGTTTGGTGTTTTTCTCTTGCAGCCAGGATGGGTTGAGCTGAGTTCAACCTTAGCACGTCAGCAGATGGGAACAATCTTTTGAGAAAGGCTCTTGGGAGGTCTGTGCTCAGAAGCCCCATGTGCACAGACAGGCTGCAAGGCCAAAGTGAGAGTGCTGGTAGTTACCGAGCATCTGCTCTGCTGCCCAGCACAGTTCAGGCTCCCCTGCACAGCAGAGGACGGAGCAGCAGCCAGGGATGATGCAGCATTGCCTCGTCCTTAGAACAGGTGAATTAATGCATCATGGTCACCAGCCTGGCTCTGACAGTGAAATCTGGCTTCCGGGGCCATTTTTCTCCCTGACAGCATTTATTAGTTGAGGCACCTCTGGGGAAGAACACTGAATGGTGCACTCTTCTCAAAGGCTGGCGTTGGCCATAATTGGGTCATTGAGGCCAGAGAAAGATTTTAACCAAGCCAAGAGCACTTCCTCTTCTGTTCAAGGGCGCAGATGCTGTAATGGTGCGAAGACGCCGATGGCAAGTGTTCATTCTGAGCCCTGCCAACCACTCAGGCTTGTTAAGTGCAGTAACTTGTTTGGCAGACAGGAGTAATTGTATTGCTTTTGGCTTTCCTAAAGAGTTGGAGTAGGCTTTTGCTCATATATCCATAACGTAGAACACTGTTTGCAATATGAAAACTGCCAGAAGGAAGAGTAAAATAAGCCTCCATGGAGGCCCAGCAGACACGTTATGTCAGAGATCTGGCTGTACTCTTGCTTGTCCTTCCCCTCTTCATCTATCTGAGGGGTCTGCCCCTAATTCAATGCCTTGGGGCCAGAATATGACTTCCATGCCTTGGTCTTTCTCCCCAGTCTCCAGAACAGCACCATTAGCCATTCCCAAGCATGGACAGCCTCTCACAGACAATTCTGGGGACTACCCCATCCCCTTTCCCTGCATCTACTGCTGACCCCAGTGACACAGCAGCACCGTTCCAGAAAAGGCACTGAAGATGGATCTGATAATGTGGTTCTGTTTTCAGAGCTGTAATGCTAAGTCTAACACACCTCACTGACACCGCAGAGCAAACTTATATATTTTCTTCCAGAGAACTAGCTTTTCATACATTCCAAAAGCACAGACAAATGCAAATACAAGGGCTGCTCTGAAAGTAATGCGTCCTGATTCATTATGTTGGCCCATGGCATCAGAGTGGATGTTGGTGGGATGGCAGTAGAGGTCAAATCTTCCCATCAACATTCCATTCCATTTTGTTGCTGTGTGACAGAGGGGCACTCTGATAGAAGTCTCATATGGAAGTGCAGTGAAGCAAAGGGGTATCAGTGAATTCCTCCACACACAAAAAACAACACCCACTGACATCCATCAACAATTGCTGAATGTCTATGGAGACCAAACTGTAGGTGCTGCCACACTGAGGGGTGGGTGGTGACAGTGGCAATGGACCACCTCTGCTGGTGCAGATTTGTATGAACACTGCATGCAGCTCTCCTACATTGCTGATGAAAATGCACAGTTAGTGGTGGTAATCGTGGATGGTGCAATTGTGCTCTTTGTACCGGTTGTGGTTTCCATGGGAATAAATAGGAGGCATTACTTTTAGAGTGACCTCTGTTTTTTCCTCACCCAACTGTGGACTGACACATTTGCTCAAGGCGAAACACTGCCTCTAGGGTAGCAGATAAAAGAGGTATTACTATAAGGAGGGAGTGGAGAAGTAAGTTTTGAGCAATGTCCAATAATATTTTCAGGAAAATTTTACAGAACAGATGGACAATCCAAAGACCATTTTTCCTCTTTCTGTTCATTGGATTTCAAAGGGCAAATCTACTGTCTTTTGGCTGTTGATAAGTTTGACCCAAATACCTGGGGAAAAAAAAGCAGTCTCTGCTGAAATCAAGGGAGCTTTGCCATTTATTTCCAAGTGACGTGTGTAGTAACAAGCCTCACAGGTGTTAAGCTGCTCCGCATTTGTAAGGATTTGGAATCAATACTGAGACAGGATAGGCAAGAATATGCCCTTTCCTGATTGGGTCTGCGGTGCAGAAAGCCTCTAATGACCTTAATGTTCCCTACATGGATCCCTTCTGAGAGGCAAAAAAGGACAAAGATAAAAATGTCTAAAACTTGCATCTTAACATCTAGCCTCACATCATGCTACTAGAGCAGAAAAGCTTTTTAATGGAAATTGGTGCTGGGAGGAGAAAAAGCAATCTGCAAGATAATGCAGAAATCATAAAAGGGATTTGGTTATTCATGTGACGTAGCTGGACAGACTGAGATTTTCTAGGCAATTTGAGTGTCTCATTTGGCAGGTGTCTGTGGCTTCCAAATGTGGGCTGTCAGCAAAATGTTAGAGGTCTCAAGCTGAGTAACTTGAGCTTGAGGATGACAAAACCATCCTATCCTTTCGATACTGAACGTCAGAGCACAGAGGTGGGTTGCAAAAGTATTCGATGGAGGAAGGACATGATTTCATAAGGGCAAATATCATGAATTGTTTACTGAACATGAATAATTAAAAGCATTTTACCTTTGATTGTGGTTTGGCTAAAAACAAAGTCTTCCTGAAGCATTAGCTAACAAAACAGGAGTTCATGTCTGCAAACCCCATGCTGAGCTTTCTCAGAGGCAATGCCAACTTCAGGCAATAAGCAGGGATTTGCAGGCTATGTAAAGCCATCCCAGTTAGGCTTTATTTCCCCCACTGAGCAAATATGCATCCACTCCAGATACATCGCTTTTCAGTGTGCCAGTCTGGACAGTGAACAAAACATCTGGAACAAACATTTGTGAAACATCCTAGATGGAAGGAAATGGTTGAAAGGCAATTTGTCTTAAAACCAAGAGCAACCACTCATGCACCTGATAACTGAGAAAATGGAAAGTTAAGTGACAGTACATGCCAGGAGCTCTCTGTTTCAGGTGATTGAAAAGAACAATTTCAGTGAAAAAATCCGTTTGGTGTGTTGATAGGCAGGCTTACCTCCTCCTTCATGGGTAAAGTCAGCAAACTCCTTTTGGTCTTCTTCTACACTGTTGATCCCAAGTCCTATTTAGCTGCCTCTGCACAACCATACTGGCATCCTGGGAAACAACCCAGTACGATGGTCCTTTATCTGGTCACCCCAAACAGCACAGCACTGCTCCTGACTTTGAGGTTTAAGATCTCGGCATCTGTCTGCATCTCTAGTGTGAAGAATGAAAATGGAATTGTGTGCCAGCTCTCCTGAGCTCAAGAGGTTAACTTTGGTTTTGCTTCCTTTCTTTGTGTCTCGGAGTTAATGGGAAAAGAGATTAAAGGCTGGAAAAGACCACCTGAAACCAAAAACCTTTGTGCCCAGGGACTGTTTTGTACCTGGAGTGTGAATGCAGAGAGAGCATCAGGTCAGGAAATCTCTTTTGTTTGTCTGCCTACAATAAATTGTTTTGACGTATGTGATTGAAGGCCTTCTCCTGCTGGTTTGTGTCTGCTGATTCACCCCCATTTTACTGAGGGGAGCAGAAAGAGGAGGAGGAGAGAACTAAGTAATGGGATGGATGGAGAACAGCAGGATATCAGACTGCCTAGTGCTTTTGAATGGCTTGGCTTCTTAACAACTGGGGACTCTGCATTACCCACCTGCAGGGAAAACTGGCTGTGCTCTCTCTTTGTATCACCATTGCGAGGAAAAATCTCCTTAGGAGATCTTACTTCCTAATCCATTTTAGCACAACCATGCAAGGTTGTGCACTTCATAGTCTACTGAGCCGCCCCAGTATTGTACCTTGTTATCATTTCAGCCCTGATAGTGTTGTTCCCTAGCGATATGCATAACGAACCAAACGTAACAGCTGTATCAAGCCCTCTTCTGCATTAGCACAGGTTCTACCACCTGCTTCCTTCCAGGCTGCAAGGCTTCAAGTGGACACAGTCTCCAGACATACTGACCAAACGAAACAGCTGCCATCTGTACGCTTTGCTAGCACCATTTCTGAGCAGGAACACTGTAATGAATCTATTCCTTTTCATGAAGCTTCTTTCCTTAAAGATAAAGCATTCATTTTACGTTAGGAAGTGACACATTTTAAGCATATTAGCAGGACTTTTGTTCCACTCTGTCCACTAATGCTTCTGTTACCATGCTTTGCTTGCACTGACAGCTGAGATAAAGTTCTGCCAATTAGTTCTCCTTTAAGCAGGATGCAATGTACTGGCTTTGGGTCCAATTCAGATTTTAAGTCAAAGACAGTACCAGCTTTGAACAAAACAGCCTCGGGAGGGTTCACTTCTTATTTATTGTGTGAAGTCTATCTAATGAGTGACAGTAGAAGTGCTGGTTTTTCGAGGTCATAGCTCTGCATATAACGATTCTCCCACTCATATTTTCAGATCTTCCTTTCATGCTTCTATAGTTCAGGTGTGCTGTTACGAGAAAACCTATTTATTTGGGTTTTGGGAATGCTCTCTTTAATAAGAAACCTGTACTGCATTTGCAGACTACACTAGGGAGTAGATGGCAGGAATCCAGAAGGGGTCAGACACACCAGTAAGTGTGCTGTATGCACACCTTCTTGCTGCCTGCTGTGGTCTCTACTGGCTATTACCTGCCACGTGAGTCACCTACAGATATTGCCACCTGCCTCTCTGGGTCGTTTCTGTAAGTACAGAGAGCAAACTGCTTCAGCTCTTGTTCCCCCAACACTGCCACATAGCAAAGGGAGCTGGGCTGGGCTGCCAGAATGCTCAGCTTCATCTGTTTGCTCCACAGGCACCACTACGCCACCTCTACCCCTTCTTCCTTCCTTTCCATGGTCACATCACTTCCTATTCTTCACCCTTAGCCTCATCATCTGGTAAAGCACCATCCAGGTGCCCTCTATGCATTCTCTCCCCTCTTCTACTCTACCAGTGGCAACAACATCAAGACAGTGCACAGCTGCTTCTCTCACCACCCCCTCCTCCTGTCTCTGGTGCTTTCTCTGCACAGATTGTTCTCTCTTGAATTGCTCTGTTTGCTTCCACTTCCCTCCTCAAACGGTCCCAGAAGTCAGCCAGCTTGAAACAACCTGGGCAAGTGTCACATACCAGCTATGCCTATGCCTGCAGTGTATTCAAAAACTTAGTATAAGATGCAAACCTTTCACCATGCTCAGACAGGGCACGGTTCTCAGATCAGGAGTGCTCAGCCCACTGCCCACAGCAGCACCTGCCATGCCAGGACAATTACCCTAGCCTTCACATCTCCTTATTCCAAGATGCACATGGGGAAAAGGCTACAGACAGACCAGTTCTTCCTCATTTCTCTTTTTCTTAGACTACACTGCAGCTTGAACAAGTGCAGTGCAAATGTTACATGCCTGTGTGTCACTCTGACCCCTGAGGAAGCATCAGGCTTGCTGTGTGAGGACAGCTGGTCTGTCATCTGTTAGGTAATGGTCCCTAAGGTGCAGCCTTTCCTTGACAGTGTCAAAAGGTTAGGGATCCCGATGAGTCTACGGACTCCTCTAGGCTAGGACTACAGCTTCTCTCCTGCTGCATGGAGCCCACTGAGTGTGCTCTGTGTGGTGCTGGGGTTTAAATGACTTTATCCCTGGGACACCCTGTTCAGCAGCAGGTCTGACACAAAAGCTACCTGTTGGAGGTACCCATCTGCCAAGTGTGTGCAGGCTGCTTTCCCAGCCTTGCAAAGTCCTCAATCTGCATTTAAATCAGTTTTAAGCAGAAGGTTAAAGCAGGAGTAAAAGAAACATCTGAGGCCTGGGCTCTCCAAGCAGACAGTTTAGAGTGGTATTCCCCTAGAGCACCAGAGCAAGTCTTTTCTCCCAAGAACGGTAAGGCTGCTGGGTGTGAGCGTGTATTTTACACCACTACTGGGAGGAGGAAACCCCAGGAAGCATGATCAGGCCTGGCCTGACTTCAGAAATGCTGCCACTCCATCCTTTCAGCAACACACACTATACCCCCAGAGGGGAAGGTAATTACATGCCAGGCAATTCTGCTGCTGCTGCACCTCCTCATGAAGCAGGCAGCTCTGCTGGTCCTGGGCTGCCCTGCTGGGCTGCCTTTGGTGGCACTGTCACTACAAAAGCTCCTTGGTGCAGCTGCTTCTTGCAGTTCTCACTAGTGGACATTGAGAGTGGATACAGACTAAGAGCAGATACTTGTTGCTTCCTCACCTTTCCAGACTCTTTGATTGAATCTGAGCAATTTCTCCTCTCCCCTGCATTCAGCAGCACCTCTTCTCTGACACTTTCCCTCCCTGAAACAAGAAATGTCCCCTTTAAGCCTTCCTGCAGCCCTTCTTCCCTCCCAGGTACCAGGAGGTGCTTCAGAGGTCCTCCACCACTGCCAGCAGAAGTGAGCACAGGGATGGCAGAGCGGGGGCTGCAGAACAGCTCTGCGAGCTGTAACACTTGCCCCTCTCTCATCAGTAAGACCCCATTGCCAGCACTGCTGCCTCTCTGCTCCTCAAGGACAAAGGGACTTCACCTTCCTCTCTTTTGTCTCTACCTTTATCAGACTTTCTGGAGCCTGGTTGAACACAGAGGGAGAGCCACTGCAGAGAAAAGGATCTGCCCAGATGTCTGGGTTACACAAGCGAGGGAAATGATGCTTTCTCTGCATACACAATCAGGCCCGACATAGCCTAGCCTCGAAGTGGATTGCTGAGTTTGTGAGATTTCTTCTCATCAGTCTTCTCCATGACTGAAGGCAAGGAATTAACCATTTCCGTTTCAGAAAATGTGCTGCACTTGAGCACAAGACCCTAAACAACGTCTCTCTCAAATTCACAGCATCCCACAAAGCTAATTGCTCAGACCCCACCAACTTCAGGGCTCTTTGTCTAACACTAAGTGTGTTACCTCTACAGTTTCCTAATATAAAAAAATTAAAGAGTGGCTTCAAATAAAAAAATGAAGAGCTCTTTTATCAGTGTTCTCATCACATTCCATGTCCCCAAGAAAGCCTGGCTGTACGAGTCCTCCCCTAACTGTACCCAACTAGTTTCCCTCTCCGTGCAGTCTCAGGATGAACATTCTGAGTTTCTCACGCATGCACATACTGTGCATTTTTTTAGCATCCTGTCCATGTAACCATGTTTTCAGACTGCAACCATTGTCCTCAAACATGCACAGAACAAGCTGACACACTGACAACCTGGTGTGAAGCCACTGAACTCAGCAGTGCTACACCACCAAATGCTTTGGACAGTCCTGTTAAAGTCCTGTTAAAGGCTATTGCTTATGCCACTGCTCTAATCAAATGGATGAGAAGTGCCCACGGCCCGTCTGGATGGGGCCCTGGACTGCCTGACGTGGTGGGGAGCTGTCCCCACAATGGGACTGGGGGGGCAATCCAAGCCATTCTGTGCTTCTATGAAGTGGATGTCTAAGCTCTTGAGAAATGCATGCCACAATTGGTACTCTGGATCGTTCATCAGTTTTAACCATTCTTAGAATGAGAGCATTAGGTCTGTAATTACAATATGGTATTCTGAGGGAGCTGGTGCAAGTAATCTGCAAAACACTCATCAAGTGACTTTTCCTGTCTGTGCATGTAAGATTTTGCTCCATTTAAGAGAAATACAAAGGCAAGCTTAGCCACATACGTTTTCATGACACCTTCTTCATACAATCATAATGGTTGGAAAAGACCTATATGCTCATCCAGTCCAACCATCCACTCACCAGCATACTTCCCACTACACCAAAGTACCACATCCACGTGTTTCTTGAACCCCTCCAGGGGCAGTGATTCCATCACCCCTCTGGGCAGCCTGTCTCCATGCATCACTGTCCCTCCTGAAAATAAGTATTTCCTAACATCCAACCTGATATCATTGGATAATCTTGAGAGAGTCTCGGTCAGTTCCTGCAGGAGAGATATTGAGATTGAAGCCTGTCATTACTGAGGAAACCCAAAAAGCTCCCAAGGGATGAATGAGGAGAGAACAACCTCATCCCTCCAGGTCTGGGCTGAGTACACCAATGTAATGCATCACAGACACCTCCTGATCCCCCATGTGTTCTGGGGGTAAATACAGGACTTTCCAGCTCTCTGAACTATTAGCCAGTCTGCAAAATTTTATTACAAGTCAGGAAGAAAAAAGAAACACACAAAGAGCATCAATTCATATGCAGAGCAGTAATTGCATATGTGCTGCTCAGAGACAGGCTTCCCTTCACATCTAATTAAAAATTTTTCTGTGAATTAATTGCTTGAAGAATGTTATTTTCTAAGCCAGAGGAATTAAGGTGGACAAAACACCTAGAAGTTGACGGACGCCTCCAAACTCTGCCGTACTGCGCCCTTTGCGTCCTGCTTCACCTGATACCGCCGACAGCTCCAGCCCTCCCCCGACTCCTTCTGTCCTTGGGATCACCGCTGCTCTCCGAGGGCCGGAGGTGCCGCAGTCCGAGCAGCCCCCGCAGCCCCTACGGGAGGAGGGCACTGCTCGGAGCTCGGCTCGGCCGGGACGGAGATGCCGATGTGATGCTCGCGGGCACCTGCAGCGGTGTTCGCCCCAAGCCTGAAACTTCCCCCTCACCTCGTTCTCTTTTTCTCGCAGTCTGCCTTCCCCAGCACCTCTGCACTGTCTCTGTCCCCTTGTTAAGTGAGAAACCCCACCGAGGACCACACGGAGGGGCTTCCTGCGCCCAGAGACCTCTAGGCGGATCCTTCCACGACCCCCGTGGGGCACGGACCCCAACCCCGATCCCCTCTGTCCCCTCCGCTCCGCCGCCCAGTTCAGAGCGCTCCGTCCGTCCGAGCTCCGCCGGCCGTCCCCAAGGGCGGCCCCGGGGTCGCGCTCCCATCGCTGCCGGCAGGGTGGGCAACGGGCGGGGACGGCGCACTCACGTTTTTCGGGACCGCTTCACTCTCAACGGCCGAACGGGTGACGGCAGAAACTTGGTGACGGGCTGCGAGCCGGGCGGGACGGCGCTGTGAGGGCAAAGCGGCGATCCGCTCGCGGCGCCCAGGAGCGGAGCAGCAGCCCGGCGGGAGCCGCTTCCCTGCAGCCCGTCGCCGGGGGTCGGCGCGGCACTCACCTGGCAGCCCGAGGCAGAGCAGCAGGCTGTAGTAGACGACGGGCGCGTACCCCAAGCCACAGCCATAGCGGTGGTGCGGCACCAGGGAGCCGTTGTGGAGGTGGAGGTGGTTGTGCTCCATGGACCCGCTCTCCCCTCGGCCGCGCCGCCGGCGCTCGCTCCGCCGCCCCGGCCGCGCAGCCCGCCCGACCCTCGCACGCTCAGCGGCGGCGGCG
>NW_024962257.1:14295967-14378045 GCF_019238085.1 Lagopus leucura | reverse complement strand
AGGGAACCTGCTTTAGCAGGGGGGTTGGACTCAATGATCTCTTGAGGCCCCTTCCAACCCCTGCGATTCTGTGATGCTGTGTTATTCGCTGATCCTCTTTAGGGCATGCCATGCAGTCTACTTGTGATCGCAGCAAAATGGGAGGAAGGCAGCCTCACTTACACACCTCTCTCTTGAGAGAAAGTTTTCCTGAGTTGTCTTCTCAGTGCTGTACCATTGCTCTGACATCTTAAATGTAGCTGTGGAAGTCTGTCTTCTTGCCATGTGAGTTCTGTTTTTCTGCCATTAGATTCTCCACAAGATTCATCTAGGGAAGACTGACCATTTAGCTTGTTCAGGAGGATTTTACATTCCAGGTAAGCCCTGGGCATGATAAAATGTTTGGAGCATATCAAATGGGTTGCAGGAATCCCAAAAAAAAGAGAAATTTGTGTCTGACATCAATTGCACCACCAGGGCATTCTTTGAACTACTTATCGTCTGAAGCTCGATGAAGTGCAGTTCTCCATCACCTGAGCTCAGCTGCCTTTACTGTCTACTGCTGTGTCTTCAACATTACATCACTAAGTAATCCTTAATATGCTCAGGGGTGCAGAGAGCTGACTGCAGCACCATTGTGAAATGGGTGAGTGGCTGTGTTTATACACTTTTTCTCACTGGGTTTGGTCAGCTGTGAAACAGCGGCACAGAATTATCACTCAGTGCTCAGCACCTGGGAGATGTGGGCTATTGCTGCTACTCTGGGCCCTGAAATGTGGACTGTGTGATTCAGACCCAAAGGACTGCTTCAATCTGTATTCCAGGAGTTTGTATGAGATTTTCATCTACAAAGTGAGTTTGAATACTTAGCAAAGAAGTCAGTCTTTCCTGAGAAAAGCACTCATGGTTAGCAGAGGGAGAAGGGACCCCTGTCAGCCTCCTGGGGAGGAGAGACTTGTGCAGCTTGAGATCAGAGCATCTTGTGCTTGGGGATTCCTGATCAAGCACAGAAGACATAAAGATCAATACTAAGATGTGAAGTTCAAGATTTGGCAGCAGGGTGCGAATACCACGAGCACCAGCCTGGCAATACCACCAAATAAACAAAAGGCAGTGCATTTAAGAGGAGTGTTGGTCTGATCTCTGATTGTGTTTATTTTGCCAAATCCTGTTTGAAGAATGCAAACAGAAACAGAATAGCTGAAGAATTTTCAAATGGAATAAAGACTGCTGCAGATGTGCCTTGTAATTGCTGCTATGTATTCAGCTTGAGTTTCTCTGCATTGAGACATATGTATAAGGATCTGAAAGGGCTGCAGTAACATCTGGATGCTGTTTTGACAGCTTAATGGGTTGGTAAATAGTATTTTTGAAAGCAAGGAGTGATACTCCGCATATCTTTTTTTTTTTTTTCCTGTGATTCTTCACTCACAGTAGCTCCCAAACAGTGCTGAAGCAAAGATCCCAATCAACCATCCATCCAAGCTCCTGTAGCAGATTTCTCAAGGATGACACTGATTAGTAAATAATATTTGCTCTATACAGTTTCCTAAAGTCTCAGTGACCTGATGGAGTCACAATGCTGAGCAAAGGCACTGCTACACTTCAGAGAGTTTTTTTAGACATGATGACATTGACTGAGATACAAGGGAGATTTTTCAAAGCTGGAAAAACCCGAGAAGGAAGTAAGTGGAAGCATTTGCTTTAAGTAAAGCTAATGATGATGACAAGATCAGTTGTCATCCCGGCCTTGAATGCCTCCAGGGATGGGGCATCCTATACTCACATCAAACAGCAAAGGTATCAAACAGCAAATCTTACATGCAGAAATATAAAATTTGTTGCTCTACTGTGATGCACTGAATGATCTTCAGCTCTTAATCTACTTGATAAAGCAAGAATAATAGGAAGTTTGGCAAACTCTAACACCTTCACTTTTCCTTTCTCGGGGAGAATGTTGACTTTCCCTGAGATCCCTGTACTAGTGAATTTTTACCACTCTGAGTAAAGGGAAAACAAATGACAGTGACTGTGTTACTTGCTTATGTTTTCCTATCACATATATGAAGATAATCCCAACTATTTATATGAGGAGTATGTCTCCAAATGCTTCATAGCATTATTTTATTAGCATTCTGCTTAGAGATTTCCTATGTAAGCAAGGCCTACTTTACAGCTGCTGGCAGTGACAGGGCTTTATTTTTTAAAAAACAGGTTATGAGTACAGTACCGTAATCTATTTATAAAGCTCAATAAATAAACTTCAGTTGAGTCTTGAGTAAAGGAAACTCCACAGTTCCAGCTAGTTTCATCCCATATGTATTTTCTTCTACTCATTATACCTTTGCAATACAAAGTGTAGTGTTCCTCTCCTTTATCTATAAGATAGACCGTGACTAATGTAATTCTTTCTTACACTATCTCCATCTCTGCCAAGAGCCAGTCACCATGGTTGAGATCCTCCAAATGGAGCTTTGAAGAGATTTCTTTTCCTCTCCATTTTTATTTACTCTCCTTAAAGGCTCTGGCTCTGAGGCAAAGAGAAGAGGAGCTCTCTGATACTGCAAAGGTTGGACGCAGCCAGCACAGTGAACAGGAAACCTCTTTGGTCTATGGAGTGAGCTGTGCCTGTGGTATACTCTGGGAGTTTTGGCCTCACCAGATACAAGGTAAATCTGCAGAAACCACCCTGCCTGAGAGCTATGCCATATGCATATCTGATCATACATGTGGTATCGAAGTATTTCTAAACGTGGGTGCTGAGGCTGCATGTTATGATTCAAATGCAGAAGCAGATACAATCAGTGGAAACTCGAGGAATACGTCATTAGGAAGCCAATCAGGTAGATTTTATGCAAACACAATTAGTCCTGCATGACTCAGTAGCTGCTGTTTTTGCTATCACCTTCCGACATTTATTCAAAACCCATTTTCAGTGCAGCTGAGCATGTACCAGATACTGAGACATGCAAACATTGGCTCTGTTTATGTAAAATCACTTTTTGGCAAACTGGCTTCTTAAGCCCTGATTATGCATTGGTGGTGTACAGTCCAACAAAATCTAAAATACATGAGACAAGTAATGCATTTTGAATTGAAAGATTGCTGAGAGATGACATTAGTATGAGTAAGCATGAGAATGTTTTATTAAGGAGGCTTAGATTTTGCTGAAGTCATTAAATACTGATGTAGCTGCTCTGAACCTGACATTGAATGATTTCTAGTACCGGCTTCAGGACCACTGCGAGTTAGTGAGAGAGGATCTTTTTAGTATTTATCCTGGCAGCATTTAAGAGTTGAGGCTTTCTGGACAGGCAGAAGGCTGAAGAGAAAGATCAAGACTAGTTCTAATGTAATATGAAATCAAAGTACTTAAAGGTTTCTTGTCCATCATGGTGCATTTTTGGTGCTCCTTCTGCCACCCTCCATCTCAGAAGGAGGAGCAGCAGGGCAGTGTCCTTATCACTTGGCAATAACCCTTCCCCCTTCCTTTGTAGATGCAAGCAGCCCTTTTGCAGTAGCATAAGTTTAGTTCAGATCTTGCCACAATGTAAGGATGTCCAAGTCCTTCATGGGGACCCTTGGAGAGTTTGCTCTCAGCTCTGCCCTGGTGCTGCAGTATTTGCTGGGCCTGCTGCATGTAGAGGTGTTGAGAGCAGGGCCAGGAGATCTGCAAGCAGAAGTGTGTCCTGGTGCTCTGTGGCTGGTCTACAGGATATGGGCTTTGTGGCAGGAAGGAGCCTTTGTTCTGCATTGCTGGGGCTAGCATGAGTCCTGTGCAAAATGAGGACTTAAGTCTGGAGGTGCAAGAATTTGGATGAGCCTGAGAATACCTGAGGGCTTGGAAAACCACTTAATATCCATATTGAAAGGCAGATGGGGGAGCAGTGGCTATGACCAGTGTCTTTTAGGATATACAGCTGGGGAGTGGGTGTGCAAGTAGATTCAGGAGTGCCAAGCCCAGCAATTTGTTTATTTGCTGTTCTCAGTTTGCCTTTACATCTGAACTTAGGAAGAGCATAGAGGTGGATGTAGCATAACCAGAGTGCTGGAGCCAATGCAGACGCCAGTGTGGTCAGGCTCATCATCCAGGAGAGCATAGGCGGAGTTTGCATCTTAGTGCAAAAGACAGATGTAGGTCGGAGACTGCAGTGGCTTTTGCTGCAAACTGCAGACGTAGCAGCTGGAGACAGAAAGCTGGAGTACTTCGGTTATGTGTAAGTTATGGTGAGCTGCCAGTGTGCCTAGTCTGGAAAGGGCTGGCACAGTTCTCAATTACATCATTTAAAATATTCTCTGTGATGATGGGGAACAGTTTATACTGAAGATACCAGCAGGTTCTCATTTAGAATAACCCCAAATGCAACAAAAACTGAAAAGAAGATCAAGCTTAAGAACATCAGTGTAAATAAACAAGGCCAAGACTGTTAAACCCTTGTATGCCAAGGACAAGGTCCATCCACAGCCACTGGGCTCTGTCCAGAAGTGCACACTTCTCATGTGCTACAGAACAGTTCTCTGCTCCAATGGTAGATCACCCTTTTTAGAAACTAAGCATTCCTAGGAAAAAAAAAAAAAAAAAAAAGGCAACTTACAGTAAGTCATCCTGAACAGGATGAACAAACATGGAGAAACAATTTTTTCCCTATGTGTGGAAAATATTACAACAATTTGTCTTTTTGTGTCATGGTGAACCTCTAGGAAGGAAGTAAGGCAAAGAAAAATAATGGAGGTGCCAGATATTAAGTTTAGATTTGTAGCACTTCATTTATTAGATGGCAGAAATCAAAATGTTACAAAATGCCTATTTTGTCTGGAGGCAAATGACTTAAAACAGTCTCTCTAATGGTCTATTGCACTAGTAAACATTTTGGGAAGCTCTGTATGGAGAGTTTTATAAGGAGATTAGTTAAATTTAATTTTGCGTAGAGAACTCATCATTTAATGACTCTCCAAGGAGCCTACACACTGCGGAATTTTAATAAATATGAAAAATAGATTTTTTAAAAATCCTGCTTAATGCTCAGAGCCTGATTCCTACCTTGCTGCCAAGGAACAGCTATCGCAATGGGAGATGTGTTTTTTCAGGAAGACAGAATAGTCCACAGCATCCATCTCCTAAAAACACATTTCCAAAGAGGAACATGGCAGGACTGTTCCTGTGCAGCTCATGCCCACACCTCTTCTGTTCACACAAAACATCTGCACGTGTCATTCATGTCCATTCCTTTCAAATTGTTTGTAGACATTTCCATCAGAAGAGGAATGGCCAGCAGGGACAGGGAGGTGATTGTCCCCTTCTACTCTGCTCTTGTGAGGCCCCATCTGCAGCACTGTATCCAAGTCTGGAGCCCCCAGTACAAGAAAGACAGAGAGCTGTTGGAGAGGGTCCAGAGGAGCCACAGAGATGATCAGGGGACTGGAGCACGTCCACTACAAAGACAGGCTGAGAGAGCTGGGCTTGTTCAGCCTGGAGCAAAGAAGGCTGCGGAGTGACCTCATTGCAGCCTGCAGTACCTAAAGGGAGCCTACAAACAGGAGGGGAGTCAGCTCATGGAAAGGGGAGATAACTGCAGGACAAGGGGAAATAGTTTGAAGTTGAGGGAGGGCAGATTGAGGTTGGATGTCAGGGGGAATTTCTGTGCTAGGAGAGCAGTGAGGTGCTGGAACAGCTGCCCAGAGAGGCTGTGATGCCCCGTCCATCCGTGGAGGTGTTCAAGGCCAGGTTGGATAGGGCCCTGGGCAGCCTGGGCTGGTGTTAAATGGGGAGGTTGGTGGCCCTGCATGTGGCAGGGGGTTGGAGCTTCATGATCCTTGAGGTCCCTTCCAACCCTGGCCATTCTGTGATTCTGTGATTCCATGATTTGTGCATTTCTATCAGAGCACAAATAAGCATTGTCAAGACATGCATTTGCTTGCAATGTGAAAAATTGTGTATGGGAACTGCTGAGTCACGGCCTGAACCTCTGATCACCAGAGGTGAGCCATGAGCCAGCCAGAGGAGCACAGGTGAAGGCTCCACCCTTCCTAGACCTATTTAAGAGCTGGCTACCACCAGGGAAGGGTCTTGCCTGGAGATCCCTTCTTCTGGTGCTTTCTATAGGTGAGCCTAATGTACGGGTAAGCCTTCCATTTATTCTCTCCTATTATCCTAGTCTACTTTGTCTAACTCTCTTGTTCTTCTTGTGATTATAACATCTTAATATCCATTGATTATACAAATTGCTTGCATGGGAAATTCCTAATTTTGCATGTATGTATGTCAGTGCACATGGGTGAGGATGTCAAGTGCATTAAGAACTGTTTTCAGGCCTCAGTCTATCAGGTCAAAATGAACAAATGTAGTCATGAATTCTCATATCCAGTATGACACAATTGTAAATGTTAATGACTCATTTACTAGGGAGGGAAATATTTTACTTCGTGACTTCAGAGAGCTTGGTTTGTATGCAACTGAGTGCAGATTTTGCATTTCTGATGTTACTGCTGCACTTACACCAACCACGCTGGAAGGCTTAAGCTACTGCATGTTCTTTGAGCACCAGAACCATTAAAAAACTCAAGTCAACAAAGTACTAGGGACAGTTTTTGGTTCTTAGGTACAACAACCAAGAGGAACAGACAGAAAAAAAAAACTAATTTTAAATCAAGAGTTGTAAAGGAAAACTACATGCAATTGCAGGAATACTTCCAGTAAAAAGATAAGGCAAAAGAAGAAGCCAAGAAAAACTGCTGTAATGGTATAACATCCAATTACCACACATCAGGACACAGGCATTATACACATTATTTAGGCAGAGCAAAGGCATGAGCCATTAAGCTGCATTCAGAGCTGTGATGGCAAACACCAAGCTTAAAAAATATTGAGCTCTATCTTCTGCAAGTGTAAATCAGGCTTGCTGTTGTCAATGGATTTGGACTCGTTCACGGCTGCCAAGGATCTGTCTCATTAGGCTCATCTGACGCACCATGCTGGAAACCCCTGTCTTGTGCAAACTCTGCAGTTTTTGCTGCCAAAAACTTCTCAGCCTTGAAAGAAATGTGCGACAAAACAATTGCACTTTGGGATGAAGCATCTCAAAAGAAAATCTGTTTGTTCTCTGCCCGGTTGCCAAATGCTTCCTCCCACATAAGCAATTGAGAAGTCTTATTTGAGCAGCTTCTAATGAATAGAATAACTGTTAACAAAAATGTATAGCCTGAAAGCCAATCTTAAGTATTTAAAACAATATTTTCTCATATTCTAGGGGAATAGCTGCTGACCTCTCACAAACAAGTTCTGTCCAGGTGGCAGCTTGCCAATAAGACAGGCAACCACTTAGAAAATGAGCATTCCTCATTTCTTTTCCTGAAAAACATCAACCACACCTGGATGCTTAAATGAGGTGGGTCACCTTCTCATCCCTATCTGTGGTCAGCTACTGGGCCTGCAAGAATACAGAGTATTTATCTATTGTATCTTGCATTTTATATAAACTGAGTTTTATAAATAACAAAGCAACACATTTCTTATCTCAAAACTAAAAATAGGTGGATTTGACGGTTGAACTATTTGGTGGATTAAGAATCAGTTGAATGGTTGCAACCAGAGGATTGTGGTCAATGGTTGTATGTCCAGGTGGAGGCTGTCGCAAGTGATGTCCCCAAGGGGTCTGTCTTGGAACATCATTATTGATGATGCAGACAGTGGGACTGTGTGTACCTTCAGCAGTTTGCTGAGGACACCAAGCTGAGTGGTGAGGTTGGCACAACAAAAGGAGGGGACACCATCCTGAGGGACCTGGGCAAGATGTTCCATGTGAACCTGAGCAGGATGGACCCTTGTGAACTTAACAAGGTTGAGCGAGGCGCAGTGCAGGGTGCTGTGCTCGAGTCGGGGCAGCACCAGGTGTGAGCAGACTGGGAGAAGAGCTCACAGAGAGCAGCCCTGCACAGAGGGACGCGGGGGTTCTGGTGGACGAAGAGCTGGACGTGAGGCAGCAGCGTGCGCTCACAGCCCCGAAGGCCGACTGCATCCTGGGCTGCAGCAGCAGAGGGGGGCGGCGGGCAGCGAGGGGATTGTCCCCCTCTGCTCTGCCCTCGGAGCCCCCAGTTGCAGTGCTGCGTCCAGGCCTGGGGCCTGGCATAGCAAGGGGGGGAGCTGTTGCAGCAGGGCCAGGGCAGGCGATGAAGATGCTCGGAGCTTGGAGCAGCTCTACTGTGCAGACAGGCTGAGGAGCCGGGGTGTGCAGCATGGAGAGGAGAAGGCTGAAGGGAGACCTCATTGCGGGCTTCCAGGACTTAAAGGGAGCTTATGAACAGGAGGGGGACTTACCTTTTACACAGACTGATGGTGACAGGACAAGGGGGAACAGTTTTAAACGGAAAGGGTAGATTTAGGTTAAATGTAAGGGAGAAGTTCTGCATCCAGAGGTCGATGAGGCTCTGACACTGCTACCCTATCCCTGGAAGTGCACAAGGCCATACATGAAGCCCTGGGCAGCCTGAGCAGGGGGGGCAGCCAGCCCATGGCGGAGGGTTGGACCTCAGTGATCTTTAAGTCCCTTCCAACCCAACCATTCTGTGAGGCTTTGGTTCTATGATTCTGTGGTATGATTCATGCTGGAAGAAAAATGTGTCTGAGAGGTAGCACTGTCCTCATTTAGGGATCTGCAACAAGGAGAGATTTGAAGTTACCAGGAAAAAACCTGGCAGAAAACACATGGTAACTCTGTGCTCCCCAAGAAATCACGTTCTTCTGTTATCTGTAGCCTAATTCAGAAAGACATTGTAAAGATGATATCACTGGAGAGAAATGCAAGAGGTCAGCTTGCTCAAGCAAGGAGCTCTGCAGGAAACCTGCAAGAATAATTGACAAACAGTAAGGGGAAAACAAGGTAGGAGCAGGTGTAATACAGGAGTAGCAAAGATGTTACTGAAGAGCAACGTCTCATACACTCTGGAAGGTGAATAGGAGCATATTGTCCCATCATGCCCAATGGTGTCATCTCATTTAGCAAAAACAATCCAACAAACAAAAATACAATGGAACAGAATACTGCACCACCAAACCACAGTGGAGGCCAACGCTAGGTCAGAAAGTGAACTGACCAGTTAGAGAGCTGGGGCTGGGTGCCAGACTCTTCTACTCGGTCTCCTCAGTGGTGGTTGAGTTGGGGCACTGATGATTTCTGGGTGGAAAGCATCTGGAAGTGGATGCAAAGAAGAGCACAGTTTGCTCAGTTGGGGTTGTTCTGTGCTCCAGGGACAGGCCTGAACCCCATGAGCCCCAGGAAGGAATGGTGCAGGTATGGCAGAGGTTGGGAGTGATGGTGAGGTTACTGCATCTATAGGACTCAGCACTCTGCAAAAATAGCATCTCTGGGAAGTAATATCTCTGGAAAAATAATTTACTGTTAAAAATATAGAACAACGTATAGCTGATGTTCTCCCTTGCCTTTTAAAATTGAGTAAATAGTAAATTTAAACTATTTTTGTCATCTTCTCTACATGACTTTTATGCATTACAGGCTCTGTTATTGTATCATTTTTATAGCTGGAGAAGTCCTGATTTGTCTCTATTGATTTTAACTTTGACTTGCTTTTACACCATGGACAAACATCTTCAAAAATCTATATTTTTACATTTTGACAAATCTGCCACAAATGGATTGTTTTACCTAGGAATCCTTGCCTTTGGAGTAACAGTAAAATAGAAAGCAGAAAGGGAAGCTATTCAGCTTAAAACCTTCCCCATCTCACTTAATGTTGCTCACAGTAAGACCCATTGAACATACGTGGCATGTGCATCTGGGTTTGAATTTAAGGTCTCACTCAAGATGATGGCATTGTGGGATATCTTGTACCTTAAACTGAGTAATTTAACAGCAATGCCAGGGAGAGAATCTTCAAACATATTAAATGTTGAGAGTACCACTGAAAGTACATGTAGCTGCTGGCAACCTCATTTACAGGCAGAGAAAAAGAGGATTGGCAAGGTCATAGAGGGCCACAGAGCAGATCACTGAATCTCCTCCAAGTAGAGGTGCAGGTTTTGCCTCAGTGTCTGTTTGCTGAGGCACCTCTGACTGGTGGCTCAGTCAGAAAAGAAAAGAAAAAGAAGCTGGCTGGCTGTGTAGGACCAAAATCAGTGCATATCCCCAAGCACTCTTGCCCAGGGTACCCATAGATTCTAAAAGTTCTGCTTAGTTGCTTCACCGAAAGCCATTGACTGCAACAGCTGCAAAGACAATTTCTAGGAGTTTCTGAACTATCTATATGTTTTAAAATGGCCTGCTTCCATTAAAACTTCCCCTGGGCAGCATTAACTTTTGTGGCCAGCACTTAGCAGGTCATCTTGGGTCCCACTGACACTGGCAGGGATTAAGCAGGTCTTAATTTTAATGAGAAGCTGTCAGACAATTTCTCATGCTGTTTATTCACAAATATAAATTCTTTTAACAGCCATTTCGGGCTTTGAAGGACACCTGTTGTTGTTTAATTTCTTCCAGCAAATGCATTTATTATGATGATGTGGCACTCAGAGGCAGGAGCACCTCTCTGCCCTTTACAGAGAGCACAAGAGAAAGGAGGATGGGGCAGGAGCTAAATGCAGATGAATCTGCCCAGCTCAGGGTGCTGCCCACGCATTCCCTCAGCACAGGTTTTCTGTCGATTTCAGGCAGAAGTAGAGACCTGGAGCCACAGTCACTGATTTCAACTGAGAACTGGTCGTTAGCTCTCAGCATTCCTTAGGAAATTTCTGTCAAGGTCACTCCTGCGTCCCATCAGAGAGAGACCAAGGATGGGGAAACTCCTGCTGCAGCCACCAGAGGTGCATTCAAGCACCCTCTTCCCCTCCGCATTGCAACAAGCCCCAGCTGCACTCAGCAGCTTCTGCAGCCTCGCTGAGCTGGCACAACTTCTCATCTTCAAAGGAGGGAGAGAGTGACCCCTCAATGACGCAGCCTTATCCAAGTGCAGTAGGAAACTGCTCTGCTAGCAAAGAGTTAATGCCAGGTGAAACCCTGTGAAACCATCCTGCCTTTTTCCCCACGGACAGGGCTGCTGCAGGGGTGCATGCAAGGAGTGCAGAAAGAGAGAAGCTGTCTTTCAAACGGAATGAATGCTGATGGCATATAATGCTTATTGCTAAATCCATGCTGTGTCTGATAGCATCATACGAGATAGTTACGTGGCTTGTCCATTATTCCTCATCTTTAACCAGCAGGAAGAGGAGTACTCAGGAACAACACACAGAGTAGTGCGAGGGAAGGGACAGACTTGTTATAAGGGGAGAGTGAATCAAGAGCATAAAATGAGGTCTGGCACACTGCAAAATGAGGCTCTGAAATACATATTGCTATTATTTAATGACGGTATTAATCCAGCCAGCCAGTTATCTTGGTTCCTGCTCTTACCTTCCTGTAAGCCATCATCCATCTACTGTGCTGAGGCAGTCGCTTTGGAAAAGTTTCTCTGCCTGACAGAGCAAACAAGAAAAACAGCTGGAGATGGCTCTGCTGTTTCTCAGACACCTTGCAGATTCTGTCACTGCTCTGAAATGTCACCAGGAATTCAGGGTCTTGCTCTGTAACTGCAGAGGATGTAGTCATGAAGCCCTGCTCATGCTCAGCACTGGCTCCAAACACACTATGACTTCTGAGATGCTCTCAGTGGTAGCTGTGATGTCATTCTAACAAAGATTCCTTTTTCTTTTGAGATTACAGGACAATGGTTTGATTTCTTATTTGAAAGAGCGGCCCAGGATGCCCCAGCCCATTTCTCAGTGCTGCAGTCACAGAAGTCTAGCTTTGACAAATGAGAATGAGGAAAGCTTTCCCAATCTCTTGTGCACCCATTTCTATGTGTCCAGTTAGAACCTAAAGGCACCCACAGCAATGAGGTGTGCCTGAAAATCCTGCTTATGGATTTCTCCATCCCGACCACAAAAATATTCCTATGCTGCCAAATGCTGTGCTTTGTTATTCCTTTTTATATTTTCCCCTTAGCTGTAGCCTACATGAGGTGAATATCAACTGCCTTTATGATTTAGGGGCCTGGGGGTCATTTGGTTAATCGAACAATGTTATAGAATTGTAGAATCACAAAAATCCTTAGAGTTGGAAGGGACCCTTTAAGG
Source organism: Lagopus leucura (assembly GCF_019238085.1). Classification (NCBI taxonomy): domain Eukaryota; kingdom Metazoa; phylum Chordata; class Aves; order Galliformes; family Phasianidae; genus Lagopus; species Lagopus leucura. The sequence continues at coordinate 14,365,945 of NW_024962257.1, read as the reverse complement.
CCATCTAGTCCAACTCCTCTGCAATGAAAAGGAACACGCATAGCTCCATCAGGTGCTCAGAGCCCACCCAGCTTGGCCTTGAATGTCTCCAGCCATTAAGCATCCACCACATCTCTGGGCAATCTGTGCCAGGACCTCATCACCTTCACTGTGAAAGCCTTTTTCCTTATGTCCAACCTAAATCTCCCCTCTGCACGTGTGAAACCATTTCCCCTTTGTCCTTTCACTGCAGACTCTGCTAAAGAGTCTGTCCCCTTCTCTCCTGTAGCTCCCTTTAGGATTACCCTCGTTGTGGTTAGTAATGCCAGCTATCTATAAAAATGATATCAAGGCACTGATTGGACTGCCCTAGAGTGAATTATTTATATGTAAGTGGAAGCATACAGCAGATCTTGCTTGTATCCCATCTCACTGCTATTTTGCAGGATTTCCACGACCCGCTTGAAATGGTAAAAAGTCCTACAGTTTCACATTGAGCTGTGAAGTGCCACACTGCTGAGACCATGCCACACATCAGGCAAAAAATCAGAAAAGATCAGTGTGTGAGCAATTCAGTGCTGACCTATGACATCAGGAGTTAAAATCTGGAGGTAGGAAAAAGGCATAGCAGCACTTCTGAGTATATTTCCACTCCAAGGACAGGATGCCACTCCCATTCGTGCCCTTTTGCTTTTTAAATGCAAGCCTGAATCAAGCCAAAGAGATCTTGTCTTGCTAAGATTTGAGCAACTTTTTTTTCTTGTATTTTTTAAAAATAAAAGGACTTACTTCAGTAGTTTTGACCATTTAATTGGAAAACACTCTGTACTGCTCTTCTGACCCCTCTGAACAAGGCAGCATTATAAACAGCATGCAGGAAAGTCCTTGACAGAAAGCACACATTCAGAGTATCTTCAGTACAGTACAAATAAGGGGGTGGGGCTGAACTTTGCGGTGCCACTCATGCCATCTATTCCTCTGGAAGTGCGTGTCCTCCCTCCTGCCTTCAGGGAAACCCCAAAGTGCTTTATCAGCTGCTCTGGATGCACATAGCTGGTGTAGATTAGAGCATCTGACAACATCAACTGCTTTTTCTGCATTCAGGATATAAATCTCCACAGATGTCCCTTATCTGCAGTGTCGTATATTCGATCAGTACATTCAGTAATGCCACAGAAGTAGAATACCTGGGGGGGAATCCAGGCTGGGAAGCACTTGGCACAGACTGAATCACAACAGTGCTATGAAAAGACCTTACAAATTCTGGACAGTAAAGACAGAAAGAATGCGGTGATTATGATTAAAATTCACCAGTTTCTGCTCAGTGGTTTGGAATGTACTGGATGCTTCCTTTGGGTTTGCTCGCTGAATCTGTCAGTAGGACCAAAAGCTGTTTTTGTCTCCGTTTGGTCAAATGACAGCCAGCTGGGGAGGGTGGCGTTGCAGCCCCCTGGGTATACAGCATGTGGGCACTCATCCCCTTCCCTCAGTGCCCTCACTGCCTCTGCAGCACGCCGTGCTCCACACCAACATCACCACTGCTTTGAAAAGTGACTGCCATACTGAAACACTGTCATTCCCACAGGAAATTCTGGTCAAAATGCCGATGACTGCTTTTAGACTAACAACATCTTCCACAAAAAGAGTTTTAATTTCAGAAAGCACAAAGCACCTTTAATGTTTGTAGAGTCATAGAATGGTTGGGATTGGAAGGGACCTTTAAGACCATCTTGTTCCAACCCCCCTGCTATAGGCAGAACACTTTCCTCAAGCCCGGGTTGCTCACAGCCCCATCCAGGTCTTGAGTGCTTCATAGAATCACAAATGGCCAGGGTTGAAAGGGACTTCAAGGATCATGAAGCTCCAACATGCCTGCCAAATACAGGGCCACCAACCACCACATTTAATACCAGCCCAGGCTGCCCAGGGCCCCATCCAACCTGGCCTTGAACACCTCCAGAGATGGACGGGGCATCCACAGCCTCTCTTGGCAGCTGTTCCAGCACCTCACCGTTCTCATAGCAAAGAACTTCCCCCTGACATCCAACTAAATCTTCCCTCCCTCAACTTCAAACCATTTCCCCTTGTGCTGCAGTTATCTCCCCTTTCAAAGAGTTGACTCTCCTCCTGTTTGCTTCCAGGGAGAGGACATCAACAACCTTTCCAGTGTCTCACCACTCTCACAGTAAAGAATTTATTCTAGTCAAAATCTCTTCCAGTTTAAAACCATTTCCCCTTGTCCTGTCACTGCACGCCCTTATCAAAAGTCCCTCCCCAGCTTTCTTTGTAGGCCCCTTCAGGTACTGTTGGTAGCTTTGCTTTTTGTTGAGTATCATCCTTGTTTGCTAATATTATAGGCCATAGGCTGTCTCCTCTGGGGAATGAGGCATCAGTTTTGTTATAAATAGGAAACACACACTCATTTTCTATGCATAGGGGAAGCACTTTGTTCTCGGAGAAAGATGAATTGTGTAGTCCCAGCAGGTGACACACAGTAGATGTTGTTGCTTTCCATAACCTGAGCTGTAACCCAGCCGTGCCCTTTGCTTTTGCAGATGTCAGCTGTACCATCTGCTCACGAAAAAAAAAAAAAACAATAGCCATGCATCGCTGTGAAAGCCCTGAGGTCTGTGGTCTTTTCTGCACTCTGATCAGGACGTACGTTTTTAAATAGCGCGACCTTTATTGAGCCTTACAAAAATGAACTGTGCGAGATGGAAAACCTGAAACACATACAGACAAGGTTTCCTGGTAGGAAAAAGAATACTGTTGTATTGCAGGAGCTTTAAAACTAGAAGAGATAAATTCAGTTCATCTCCTCTGAAAACCTTTGGGAGAGCCTCAGAGAAAAAGGAACAGGTGACAACAGACACAGAGATCTGATCAGAGAGGGCTGAAGGACGGGAAAAATTCTTGCTCCATTGCAATCACAGGCTGTTTTTGGCACTGCTTTCAACAGAATGAGGTCTTCATCAACTGGAATGTTTAACACATGACAGTTTTGCAGCCTTCTCCCTAAGGAGAGTGCTGTGACCTGTGAGCCGGCTGCCTGTCGCTTCTGCTGCCAGGTGCTGGCTGGGAAGTTCTGCCAGCAGCCTGGGAAAGGGAAAACTGCAGAGCTGTGAGGGCCTCGCTGCCTCATGTCTCTCCTGTTTTCTGCATCCAGGCAGGGTGTTTCCTTCTACATCTCATGAAAGCTACAGAAATGCTTTCTTTCTGTAAATGAGGCCCTCTGCTCCAGTTTCTCCAAGGACAACTTCTGAGGACAGCTTCTTCCATCCTGCCCTCCTGAAGGTCAGTTCCCAGATCTTTCCAATGGGTTTTCTTTCCTCCATATGTCACTGTCCCCTTGCTTTTCTACAGCAAGAAGTCATGCCATACAAGGTGAGCCCTTTGGTAGCGTCTGCCTCCCTCATATCCCATCTGGACAGCCTGAGGTTGCAGTTGTTGCTGGTCTTTGGTGAGAAATAAACCTGAGTGAAACACTAAAGCAATTGCTTTGTAGCGTAAAGCAAATATCAGTGGTTTTGTTTCCTCTGCTTTGTTTGATTGAATTCTAGCTGGCTTTAGAAGGAACACAAGCAGCACGGATCAGCAGGTATTACTCAAGAGCTGCTCTGCAGACTCATGCCAGTCTAAGCTACTGCCAGTACGGATGGCAGCACTCAAAGAAGTGCAAGCACTGACATGAGGTCACACAACTCTGAGAAATGCGGCTGCTCTTGCTAAGATTCTCTCTGACTTCATTACTCGGTGACTAAGGGCAACAAAAAACCTTGTCCTTACAGACCAGCTTTTCTAATTCAAAGGAGATGGAGGGCAAATTTAAGGAATACTGTGCTGCTTTGTGTCACCATGAAATATCAGGTATTCTTAACAATCAATGTCAAATCCTCCAGACTTCCTGAAAATGGGAAAAATAGGAGCATCCTGCTAAAAATCAGAAACAGTGAACTTTTTTGGCTGGTCTTGAGGGCAGTCTAACAGGGGCTGACTGCTGAGTTATTCATTGGCTTTGCCTGAACATTTGTTATAGCTGCCAAAATTCAGGACAGCTCCCTATGTCAGATCAGGTAAAGGCTGTTCAGGGAAGTTATGACACTTAAATTAATGGGACCTACTCCTAAGACTGTTTCTGGGAGGTGACATATGTGAAACCACAGACTCCTCCAGAAAAGCACATTGGATGTCTAACACAGGCAGATGTTGAGGTAAATGTTTCTGAAGAGTTTTTTAGGTATGTGAAATTGTCTGTATGGTAATACAGAAGTTGCCCAGCTGATGGAAGATATTTTATGATGTAAAAATCAGTGGATGAGGCATGGATGAGAACGCTGCCAAAGCAGGACCACTGATATGACAAATATGGTGCCAAGCAAGTGCCACAAGAAAATCTATGAATTGCATATATTCACTGTTAGTTACAGATCTTGAATCCATCATTTCAAGATGCTGTTAAAATTCATGCTGTTCTGAGAGGCACTCTTGGAATATGTATAAAATTACCCAATTAATCTTAAAAAAAGTCCAGTGAGACAGTAGATTTTGGGAGATAAGCCGTGAGCAACTAAATACACTGCCAGGCACCCATCGAGTGGGCTTTCCTTGGAGAAGAACACTGTGCCACTGCTTTCTGAGAGCTGCCTTGCAGCAGGAGCCGAGCTGGATTAGGGACTGCAGGAAACACATTTGCAAATCTTCCAATTTTAGTATTCTTTCATATATTAAAAGGGCGTTTTACCAAACATTCATACAAATGAGTGAGTTTAATGTTGCAAACTAAACTACCTCCTTACTGAAGTGCTTTCTTTGACAGACACAGATCCTGGGGTCAGTGGTCACTGGTTACTACATCCGTGATTAAATCTGACGGTGAAACTGGGGAAATCCCTGAGATACTCATCCCTGGCAAATGAAATACAAGTATTTTTCAGCACTCCTTTTCTCCTTCCCATTCCCACCCTCTGCAGCACCTAAGAGCACGTTTAAAGACCTGGCTGTGCATGGTAGGATCTGTATAAAGATCAGAATAACCAAACCTGTGGTTCCACTCCTTCCCTCTTCCCCCCTTCCCCCCATTCAGGTGTTAGTGGAGGGGATGGAATGAACCAAGCACTTCTGCAACACAGATGGATCCCCCGTGTCTCTGCACCTCCATGGTCTGGATGTGCCTTCACCCTCCTGGCTGGCAGTGGCTGCAAGGTGTGTGTTTATGCGTTCTTTTACGGCAGTACACACAACAGCAAGGCTTTGATGTGTAATCTCTACGTGGCAGTACCCAAAGTCAGTAAATGAAATCACAGTCTCATATCGATTTTATGTATGGCTGATAATGAATTTGGGAATCCTCAGGGATTAGGTAAATGTGCTGACATAGAGCTATGGGGTAAGCTCATATTTTTCTTTGTCATAGCAGCTAGCCACTATTGACATACACATTTTTGCTATGATCACATATTAAAATTCAGTATGTGTGTCTCGTCTTATTTCAAACAAGGTGAGGAGGGGGGTTGGGGAGTGGGTGGAATTGGCCTGCTAATCCTAATAAAAGGAAACCCATTCAAATGAGTAATTTTATAAACTGCTGAGCACTCGTGCTGAATGAGGAGTGAAGCCTCTTGCTGTTAGCTTTGGCAAAGGCAAAGCTGCTTTGATTATTAAAGCCACCATGAGGGAATACCTAGCAACAGATGCTGCCAGTGAACCACACAGACCTTGGTCAGAAGATCCATTTGATATATAAGAGTGAGGAAACATTTCAATTGATAAAAAGGACAGAATGAACTTCCCGCTACATCCAAAGCAGAAGTTATGATGCACTAAAAAAAAAAAAAAAAAAAAAAAAAAAAAACTGAAAAAGTTACTATTTATACTGTAACTATGTAAATTGTGTTTTTCCATGCTAGGAGGTGATGTTTAAAACACATCAGAGGTCTGGACACAAGAGGAGAGGGATGCGCACAGCTGAGGACAGGTCTCTGAGCACCAGCCCCTCAAGCACCTGCAGTCCCAGCCCCAGTCTGTGAGTACAGGGGGCACAGATCAGGATCCCCACGTGAGCAGCAACAGAAACCATTTGAGAACTGACTTTAATAGTTAAAATTCAATTTCCATACTCCAGTGACTTATGTATTAATACTCCCTAATTTTTGGTTACAGAAGGCAGCACTCGCAGCATTTACAAAGCTCGCACAACCCTCAGAAGTCACTTAGATAGTGGTTTTGAAGGCAGGTTCTGCTAATCAATGTGTTAAAGATTTCTTTCATGCTGCCATCCATCATTTTATCATAGCACACTGTTTAGCAATTTGCTTATGCTAATTATTACAACAGACAGAGAAGCTCTGAGCACAGCCCTAGGCTGTGTTTGCTGTGTTATTGACATTCCCTCCATCTACCACGGGGAAGGCCCAAAATCCCCCAAACACCAAGAAAAATGTAGATACCAAAAGTGTATCTCTTCCAATTGGCAAGTTCCCCTTGATGCTCTCGGCAGAGGGGAAAGCTGCTCCTACCTCCTCCACCAGAAGCATTCCTGGGTGCAGATGTGGCAGTGAGACAGCCAGGAATCTGAGGGAAAGGGACAACTCTGATGCATATACCATGGTAAATGTGTTCAGGGATCAGGAATGTTGATTACAAGAGCAAAGCAGAGAGATAGCAGTTAGTTTGGCAGATAGAGCACTAGGTCTGTGGGCATTGCCTTCAGGCTTTGTTTTCCAACTGTAGCTGCACTGCCTGTTTTGGCTGTTTTGACCTTTCTGAGGGCAGAAGAATTTGCCAGGGTATTCTGCTCTAGTGTCTTCCTAACTGAAAGTATTTTGGCGGTGTGTGTGGAAGTATGAGTATGCCTCTCCCATAATCTGTGCAGATATGGCAGTTTGTTAGGGTAAACAGAGCTCCTCTCCTTCCCACCTGTGCAGAGTAAATGTTACCTCATATTCCGCACTCTCCATATCTAACCATTACTGCATCCTCCCCATACAGTGAGCTGAAGGGGGCTGTGAGGAGAAGCCTTCAGATTATCCTATAGTGGGATTTTAGATGGCAAGTTTCAACAGTCCTGGATCTCTTAGGGAGCTGCCAGCAAGGATAAAGGCACTGAAACATCTCTGCCTCCCATCTGCCCTGGGAGAACACAGTAAGTACCAATGTAGGCTGGGAAAAAGTCAGACATACCTCTGGATGGAGCTCTGCATTTTGGGGCATGCCCCAGAGCCCAACAGGGTGAGCTCTGGGCAGGTGTTCATGGGCTGATTATTTGAGTATCTGAACATCCTGCCTTGCCTCTGGCCTTGCTGAAAACCTGAATGCAATGTTGAAATTGCAGCCTGTCACAGAACAATAGTTTTCAACCTCCATCATAACTGTCCTCTTCAAAGTAGCACAGAAGACTTTCCTGACAAGGCCATTACTGTTGAAAGGACAAAGGGAAAGTAGTTAGTCGGCTGTGTTCAGAACTGGGTTATCAAATTAGCTTCAGTCACTTTCAATTACAGAATCTCGTGGTTTTGAAATGAGTTCTAAATGAGGGGCTATAATTCTTTGTCTGCAGTGAGCAAAAGAACATAATCATCATTATTTAATAGGAGCATACAGTCTAGCTAGCTCCAAGATAAGTTCATCCAAAAGAAGAAAGGATTCAATTGGTATGAGCAAGGGAAAAGATTATCAGCTGGCCAGACTTCAGTGCATTTCTTTAGTCCTGCAGCTATGTAAGTGACCTTGGGACTCATCCAGGGGAGATATGCTTCCAGGGCCATTCTGAACTTCTAGCTAATGAAACATAAATACCAGAAAAATTAGAGCAGTAGAAGTTGTCCTGTGTCATTCCACCTTAAGTTTGGTCTTTGTTCTGCAGTGGCTTTGATTCTGCCTGAAGAACATTGCTGTTGTTATGATGGTGTCAATTCCTACCTATCTGTGGCTGCTCGGTGTTACTGCTGCTTTGTAACACAGGAACAAGGAGAGAGAAGAGCTGAGCTCATGCCTAGAGAAAGAAGGTTCACTTGTGGGATCAGGCAGCCTCCCAGAATGAGCTGCAGCCTGTCCTGCTGCACCATGCTTTCCCCAGATGAGCAGTGAAACAGAGCAGTATTTTGCCATGCCATTCTGCTACAGCCACTTTGCCCCAGTGAGACAGGATGTCCAGTGACACATCTGGCCAGGGATGACTGGATCATTCACTGAATATGGTCATGGATGGTCATCGGTGGGCACAACACTTCTAGAAATATAAGGGCACTATATATGATCTGTGCAGGAAGCCAATGCCATGCCATCACCATCCTCGTACGATGCTTCTGGAACCCAAATGCCTGGACAGCTCTGCTTATGTCACTGGAAGTGGGTAATTCCTTGTAATCAAGGCAGTGACTGGGACCCTTAAGTTCAGCCTAATATCTTGCAAGGACAGCATGGTCCACCAGGGAGATCAACAGATATCTTGGCAGGCTTCATTGCAGATTTCATGTCATCTATGTTTTCTGTGACTAAGAGCATGAAAACAGTATAAATACATTAAAGAAGATAAACTATAGCCTGCCTTTTTCTCAATGCTTCTGTCTGGAAGCGTGAGACACTTTATGTCTCAGGACTGCAAGAATAAGAAAGAGAAGGAGAGACTTCACAGATGTGTTTGCAGTAACAAACATAAGCTTCTCTGCACACGGAAGAAGTAGTATGTGATACCATGACTGATTCTGTCACTGAACACTCCTAAGTCTTGAACACAAATTCTGATCTGGCCCGTGTCCCACTAAGGCATGCACAAAGGCTGCCTCCTATTCTATGATGTTGGCCCATGATGTCAGAGGCAGATGGGTGGGATGGCAGCAGAGGTTGAAGCTTCCCACCAGTACCCCATTACATTTTGTTGCCATGTGACAGGTGGTAGCAGAGGGGCAATTTGACAGAATGGTGTCTGACATGGGAGTGCATGCGAAGAAAAAAGGTGTCAATGAATTCCTCCATGTGGAAAAATGGCACCTACTGACATTCATCAACACCTGCTGGATGTTTATGGAGACCAAACAGTGGGTGTTGATACAGTGAGGGCTGGGTGCTGCCTTTCAGCAGTGTTGACAGCAACAGCAGTTCACCTCCACTGGTGCAGATCTGTACAAGTGAGGCATTCAGCTTTTGTTCACTGCTGGTGAAGATGCACAGCGAGTGGTGGTGACTGTGCTGAAAAGTAGTGTTTTGTGTCTGAGAATTTGCTCAGCCAAGTGGTGTTATTGTGCTCTTTGTACCTGTTGTGTTTTCTGTGGGAACGAATACAAGGCATTACTTTTGGAGTTGGCTATGTATCTTCCTCACCTAACTGTGGACTGGCACATCTACTCACGGAGTTTGCACTACCTCTAAGGCAAAGAGAAACAGGTGTCACTGGATTATGATGAGGTAGAAGTGGGGAAGCAAGTTTTGAGCACTGCTCGATATATTTTCAGGAAAATTTTACGGAACAGATGGACAATCCAAAGACTGTTTTTCTCTTCCTGTTCATTGGATTTCAAAGGGCAGATGTACTGCCTTTTGGCTGTTGATAAGTTTGGCTTAAATATCTGGTGAAAATATCTCTCTCTGCTGAAATCAAGGGAATTTTGCCATTTATTTCAACAGGTCATTTTCTGAATCAACATTGCCCCCGGGCTTAGGAATGTGTTTAGATTTACACACAAATGAAAGCAACAGAGAAATAAACCATTTCTTTTCAAGTCCCACAGCTTTTATTAATTTGTTTGGTCCTTGTTCTGTACATTAAATTTATTTTCAGCAAGGTTTCTATTCTATACAAGTTACAAAATGGGTATCTGGAGAAAACTCTTACCATTTCACACTAGATTTGTTGTTACTAATGCTTTCAGGAACCTAGACATTGCCTGTCTTGTTTTTCTTGACAGTTCTGTGGGTCTTATTTTGTTTTCCACCATAAATGGACTTCCACTGACAATGTCTAATACCTGCTGAAATTGCTTATAAATTTCCCTTGGAAAACATCATAATTTATATGAACATGAAATTATTGTAAGTAGTGGGAATATCAAGGTCAGTCAGTTGTGTAGTATAAGACTCTATCATGAAAAAGTGCAAGATGTCTACTTAATAGATGTATTGCCTGAATCAGGGTTATAGCATTTATGCTCAAGTTACTGCTCAGAATGGCAAAGAACTCTCAGTTAAAATGAAAGTTAACAGAAAATTCATTTTCCAATTAGTGCTGGAGAGAGAGGATCTCTTTTCTCATCATGGGCACGAGAAGAACTGTGTGTGTTGATTGGTCAACTGGAGTAGGAGGATCCTTTAGGGAGTGTAATAAAAGGAGCTTCATTCAGGTGCTGAAGGAACACGTAGACCTTGGGTTTACTCTTGGATTTGTCTCCAGGGTCATGTGCTTTGATTTCCTTGATTTCACCTCTCTGAAATGAAGCGTGGTCTTTCTTCTTACTTGTGGGTTTTTTGTTTTTTGTTTTTTTTCTTCATAAGTATTGACATTTAAATTTTAGACATTTTGCAAGAGACAGAGAGAATTCTGGGGCCATGATTTTGTTGGGCCCACTTAACACTGCTATGAATCGCGGGGTTTTTAATTACGGGCTGTTCTGTATACATCTGGCATAACACAGAATCACAGAACCCTAGGGGTTGGAAGGGACTTCTGGAGATCCCCCAGTCCAAACCCCCCAGAGCAGATTCCTTAGAGCAGGTTGCACCAGAACACATCTAGGTGGGTTTTGCATATCTCCAGAGGAGACTCCATCACCTCTCCAGTTAGTTTGTTCCAGGGCTGTGCTGTCCTCAAAGTAAAGAAGTTATTTCTTGTGTTCATATGGAACTTCCTATGTTCCATCACCCCTTGTCCTGTCACGGGAAGCCACCAAAAAGAGCCCCATCTACTTGATTCCCTCCAAAGGGAGGTATCTCAGTCCCCTCTCAGTCTCCTCCAGGCTGAACAGCCCCAGATCTCCTTATCTAGGAGGATCTCCAGGCTCCCACCATCTCTGCAGCCTTTGCTGGACTCTTGTCTTTTTTGAACTAAGGAGCTCATAACTGGATGCAGCACTCTGGATGTGGCTTCACCAGTTGGAATAGAGGAGCAGAATGACCTCCCTCACCCTGCTGGCTATGCTCTGTTCAGTATTCTTGGCCACAAGGGCACCCTGCCAGCTCATGGCTGACCTGTTGTTCACCAGGATACACAGCTCTTGCTCTGCAGAGCTCCTTTCCAGCAGGTCAGCCCCTAGCCTGTGCTGATGCGTGCGGTCTCATCTCAAAATGCTTCCTTTCTCATGGAGAATGTGCACTGCCTGCACAAGCAAACTAGTTCCCAGTTTGAACACTAAACACACCGTAGGCTATTAGCATGTCAGAACCCCTCTCGAGGGACCTGTGACATTTTCTGCAGTTTCTCCTTGACAAAAAGAAATCCCCCTGCATCCTCTTGCCTCCACGACCATGGTGCATGCATGCCCTCCTGTGCATGAAGTGCAGTACGTGTGTATCTGCAATCTGTAAAAGCAATTAGCGCAGCGCACAAAATGAAGGGGCAGCTGGTGTGTGGCTGTGTTGTGTTTACACACCTCATTCATGCACACCTCTGTTACATAGTCTAATGAAACAAGGTGCTCTGAGGGAAAAGCCCATTTAACAGAATAACAAAACCCATTAAGCTCGGTGGAGATGGAAATCTACTGATAATAAATTAACTCGGAGTTCTTGACTCTGAACACATTTCCAGGTCTAGTCTGATACATTTTTAAGCTTGTGTGCATCTTGGCTAATAAACTCAGCATTGTTTTTCCTTTGTATACAAAATATTGATATTTTTGATAGTTTTTCTCTCTTTCAGTTTCTGTAAGAGCAGCAGTTTCTCTGCTCTGATTTCCTTTTGCAAAAGGAAAAGCTCTCATTATTCAAAGTGAAGGAACTCACGCATTCTTGTTCCATTCTTGAGGCCACAAAATGGAAGGTCCCTCCCAGACTTGTGAGCAGAGGACTGTCCCTGTCCCACAGGCTTTGAAATCTAAGGCACTCAGAAATAGCCCACAAACTCACGTTGATCAGGGAGATATATGTGCTGCCTCTGGGTGACCCAGACAGTTGTATGAGAGCTCTTTTAAGCTGGGAAAGAGTATGGCTGTATATGACTTGGTACAGGGACAAGTAAATCTAGTAATTCAGGAGGCAGGTTGTACTGATCTGGATGTAATTCAGCACAAATATGGCCATGCAACTTCCAGGCAAGACCTGCTGACCCACTGCTCTGTGGGAACCTACCGGTGGTCTGTCCAGTGTTTCAGCTTTGGGCTCTGTCATGCAGTGTAAGCATATGTTGTCGTTAGTGCAGTATGCATCAACCTTATCCTTGACATGGTCTTGTTGGCATGTTAACCAAGAGATAGAAAAATTTGGTTAGGAGAATTAATTTTGAGCAACCTCCCTTTCGTTTATTGCTTCTGATTGATCATAGCAACTATAGGCATTAAACAGTGAAGTCATCAAATGAAACTACTTGAATAAAGCTGGATTTCCATCCTGTGAAGCAAGAATGCATCTTCTTCACTGAAAAGATGGCTCAGGTTGTGCAATTGGCAGCCTCACCAGCGTTTCATCTTTGAGTGGTACTCGAAAAGGAGTTTTCTTCTACCTCTTGCAAATACTGATGAAAGTGCTTACTTCTGAATGTCCCACTGATCAGAAGACGCCATGAGTATGCTGCCTTACTACCACAAAGAAAAAAGATTTTGGAAAGTCAGTCTCCTCCCCCACCTTCCCCTTTTTGTTTAAGTGTCTGTTTCCCACCAAAGTTATTTGGGTTCTTTGGGTCTCCAGTTCCTACTGCATGGGATAGAGGAGTTCCACATATGATCTGGAGGGTATTTCCTCACATCTCTTTCACATGCAGACTGTGGAATAGCTGTCTGCCTTTCTCTGGCATGCTGAAGACTTGTACAGCACATGCCAGGGGGTGGTGGACTGTGATCCCCATCAGCCTCCCGAACACCAGGTGAGCCTGGCCATCTGTGTGGGAGCACATTCTGGGATTTGACAGAACAAGTAATGAATCTGTCCTTGTGTGATGGCTGTGTACTCTCTTTTGAAGGGCGAAAGGAATGTAAGCAATGAGCAGAAGTCCAACATAGTGGGGTGAATCAATTCTGATGTAACTTCATGCATGTCAGTAAAATTACACTGGGTCCAAGATCTGTCTCTGCTGAGTACGTCACTGATCTATTGCTGTCTCCTATAGAACAAATGGGATGTTTCTGTGATAGAGTTTTCAAGGGCAGAACACCATCATTCCTCCAGGTACACTGGAAGGGTTAGCTGCATGCTGTTGCCATTAGTTTTAGCAGTCAGCATACCTTCCGCAGAATGCAAGTCCATAAGGAGCAGGTGAAGAGTCTTTGCAGCCCAGAAGGCCAACTGTATTTGTGGCTGCAAAGTAGAGTGGCCAGCAGGGTGAGACAGAGGATCTCCCCCTCTGCTCTGCAATGGTGAGACCCCCCCTGGAGCACTGTGTCCAGATGTGGAGGCCCCAGTGCAGGAGAGATGTGGACCTGTTGGAGTCTGGGCTACAAAGCAATGCAAGGGATGAAACACATCTCCTATGGGACAGGCTGGGAGAGCTGGGGCTGTGCAGCATGGAGAAGAGAAGGCTCCAAGGAGAACCTTCCAGTATCTAAAAGGGCTATAAGGAGAAGGAAACATTCTTTAGCAGGATCTGTTGTGACAGGACAAGGGGAAATAGTTTCAAACTAAATGAGAGGATATTTTAGATTGGATATAATGAAGAAGTATTTTACAACAAGGGTGGTGAGGCACTGGCACAGGTTGCCTGGACAGGTGGTGGGTGCCCTGTCCCTGCAGGCATTCCACGTCAGATTGGACCATGTTCTGAACATCTGATGGAGATGTAGCTGTACCTGTTCACTGCACTGGAGTTGGACTAGATGGCCTTTAAGGGTCCCTTCCAACTCAAAAGATTCTATGATTCTATGATTCCGTGATAGGAGGCAGAGATCTCTCTGACTGAAGCTGGAACTTGGGTAATTAAATGGAATATACCTTTTTTTTTTTTTTTTTTTTTTTTTTCTTGTATATTTGGTGGTGGTTTTTGACTTTGTTGTTTTCTTTGTTTTTACCTTTAGGACAGACTGACTAGGTTCTTTGCTTTATTGGTCTTATTCTTAATTCCCTTCAGCTTGTTGCTTTTTCTGGACTTCTTAAAATCAGAAAGGTGCCAACAGGGTGAAAGAAATCTGCCAAGAAGGATGAGTGAACCCACTAAGGGGCTGAAGGGAGGATGCAAAGAAAACACCAGGCAGAGAGCAGAACAGCAGGTGCTTGTACTGACCCAAACCGCCTCCTCACCAGGTCCACAGCTACGGGCCACAGCTGAGCAGGGCTACACGCCGGGCCAGATGCAGCCAGATGAAATAGCACTCTTGCCTCAAGAGTGGCTGGGTGAGGAGCAGAGTTGTGGTGCTTGTGGTGTCTGAGAAGAGCTGGGCCCTGCTGGGCTCGGGTGGTGCTGTCTGGCTGCTGTCTGTTCCTGGCAGCCTTGTTCGTGTGTCCGCAGTGTCACTCATGTACTGCCTTGCAACAGGTGAGCGCTGTATACGAGCTCCTCCAGCCCCGAGAGGGAATCAGCCCTGAAGTCAGCATCCTATGCCAGTTATTTTCTCCTCTGGTTGCTTATCTGATGCAAGAGAAAAGCAAAGAGAAAGTGTTGCAGCAAATTAGCAAGCTCCCACTGAGACGTGTTCCCCAGAGGGCTTCTATCTGTGCTTGGATCCTTCTCGTGAAGTCCAGGGGTAATGCCTGCTCACCTGCTGTGGTGAGGGCTGCTGGTGGTTGCCCCCAGGGCTTTCCCTCTTTCCAATGTGTGTCTTCATTATCTTAACATTTGAAGGTAGTATTATTTATCTCCTGTTTTATTTCCTGGGCTTAGCCGAGCTAAAACAAGAAGCTCAAATTGGAGTAGCTTGTGGAGAAGAGGGGTTGCAGTAGAGTGTTTCTGAAGGTCTTTATGGTAGAGAAGGGAACTGATAATTAAATACTTTGGAAAAAAATCCAATATCTCTGTTATCATGCAATTCAGCTTGGTCAAATACTATTCTGAACAGGAGGAATGTGATGGATGACACTTGAGAGAAAAGTGTGAGCCTGGGTGTATCTTAGCTCAGGTTGCAGATGCTGATACCACATTTAGTGTGTTCTTATCAGAGACAGGAAGCAGAAATAGGGTGTGGGACTTCATAAGTCTGTTTTAAGAGTTAAGATGGTCCTTGAATAAGACATTATCATTTTCTTCTAGTGTTTTACGTTCAGAATCATTCCTGAATAGCAGAGCTGAGCATGAGCAACTTCTGTTCCAGAGTCACATAAAATGGATATGACAAACTTGATTTAACCTTCTGTGTTGTCATCTTTTGCAAGAGTTAGTTCACTGTTCCAGCTAGCATCAATGTCACAGAGCAGAGCACTGATGCTTGTGAAATTTAGTATTCCTAAAAATTATCATCTCCATCAACCATGAAGTTCACTGCACCATACTGTCTACTGTCTGCACTTCCACCGCCACATTTTACACACAGCTCTCTTTAAAATAGTGAATATTATTAGTCTCCAAAACAATTAAGGTACATTTTACTGAGACAGAAGAGCTAGAATCCTCACGGAGGCTATGTCTTCTGTTTGAGAGATGAACAGACCTCTTCTACCACGTATTAAACTTGCAACTGAACTAGTCCATATTTCTGAATGCGTGAAGAAGAGTTGTGTTTTCACAGGTTGCACTTCCAGTTTTACAGTAGAAGACTCAGTAGATCTTCTTAAGTTTCACAGAAGCATCACTTGATTATTTTGGCATTGTTGAAAATATAAAAGGCATCAAAATGCATAAGTATGCTGTAGGAGATGTTGGCTTTACGACTTTCGTGCTTTTTTATTAACAGCACACAGCATTTCTTCCTGTCAAGGCAAAGTTTAAGTAGAGAAAATCTTCTGCATGCATTTTTGTATAGTAGCTTCTTAAAAAACAATTCCTAATTCGAAACTGTTGACATTAGTCTCCTCAGATAAAAACATTTCACTTCTAAGGCTGAGCATTAAACTTTCACATCTTGCACTTCAGCTCTGATGTGCCTTGCTCTCTTACATTGCCCAGAGGCTAGACCACTGTTCCATTACTAGTATAAATGGAAAAACCTTTGTTTCAATTCAAGCACAAGCCAACTCTTTTCAAGTCCTAAAAATCTATCCACTGTCTTCTTTTGATCTCTAGCTCTAATTTTGCTTTTAACACTTAGTGTTTAAAATCTGTTTTCTGGTCACTCACATAACAACTTGAATGTAATGACATTTTCCTGTTTCTCATCAGTGATCTCCTTGCTTGCCACCTTTCTTGATTATGATGATGTACATTACTTGAATTCTCTGCAACTCAGCTTGGACCCTGGAGCCTGCAGAAGTGAGAATGAAGGGGTGTAAGGGGATAGCAGTTCTCAATACCCAGGGGAACAGCACTGTTTATATTCTTGGCAGCCTTATTGTTAGATACTACAGACGAGTGTATGCATTCAATTAGTCCAGTTCTCTGCCTGTCAGTTTGCTGTGCAATTACTGAAAGCAGTTGTTGTGATTCATCTGCTTGTTCAGTGTTTCAGTACTGCAGGCTCACTGCTCTAGAAGTTGCCTCAGTGCACTCTCAAATAAAACTAAGCAATGCCTGCTGCCCTGCACTGGGTGCAAGTTAGGGAAGAACTTTTTCTGACAGAAACTTCATAGTAGTAGCAAAAATGAAATGATATCACATTGGTGATGGAGAGCTGGGCAGAAAAAAACCGGATGAGGTTTAACAGCAGCAAGTGTAGAGTCTTGCATCTGGGGAGGAATAATTCCATGCACCAGTACAGGTTGGGGGATGAGCTGCTGGAGGGGAGCTCTGCGGAAAGGGACCTGGGTGTCCTGGTGGATGACAGGTTGGCCATGAGCCAGCAGTGTGCCCTTGTGGCCAAAAAGGCCAATGGCATCCTGGGGTGCATTAAAAAGAGCGTGGCCAGCAGGTCAAAGGAGGTGATCCTCCCCCTCTACTCTGCCCTGGTAAGACCTCATCTGGAGTACTGCGTCCAGTTCTGGGCTCCCCAGTACAAAAAAGACAGGGATCTCTTGGAAAGAGTCCAGCGGAGGGCCACGAAGATGGTGAAGGGCCTGGAGCATCTCCCCTATGAGGAAAGGCTGAGTGAACTGGGTCTGTTCAGCCTTGAGAGGAGGAGACTGAGAGGGGACCTGATCCAGTTCTATAAATATCTAAGGTGTGGGGGGCAGAATGGCGAGGCCGGACTCTTTTCAGTGGTGAGTGGAGACAGGACAAGGGGAAACGGCTGGAAACTGCAGCATAGGAAGTTCCGCACAAACATGCGCAAGAACTTCTTTACGGTGAGGGTGATGGAGCACTGGAACAGGCTGCCCAGGGAGGTGGTGGAGTCTCCTTCTCTGGAGATGTTCAAGACCTGCCTGGATGCCGACCTGTGCGACCTGCTGTAGGGAACCTGCTTTGGCAGGGGGGTTGGACTCGATGATCTCTGGAGGTCCCTTCCAACCCCTACAATTCTGTGATTCTGTGATTCTGTGATTTTCTTTACTGTAATCATAGCAGGCTTTCTCCTCATCGTTGCTGTTCAATTTTACTGTAATGTACATGTACAAGTTACATCAAGGGAGTTAGTAAACCCAGTTCAGTATCTTTTTCTCACTTAGAATATAAGAATCAGATTAACTATACTGATGTCTGTCTACTGAAATGGAAGTATCATTTTCCTAATAGAGTTTTGGTCTATGACTGCATTACTAATGACTTGTTCACTCTGCTTCCTAGGAGCAGCCTAATTAAAGTCTTGACATTGAGTAAGTGATTAAAATTTGCAAGAAGAGATATTCAAGGATTTTATTTATTTATTTATTTTTGTGAGTAAATATGTAATAGCATGCATTTTTTGTTAAATGTTACAACTCATTTAACTGATGTACTGAACAGGAGCAAAGATATCAAAGAATGGACTTTAATGCTGACTACCTTTGAGAACAAGAAGTCCTTAACTTACATTTTAGCAGATATTACAGAGGATATGTGCTGAATAGGGAGCAAAAGTTGTATACCAGTATTTGGCAGGATCATGCCCATAGCTACACATGTTTCTGTCTTTGAATACACCTCTGGCAGTTTAAAGGATAGTCCCTCACATGTGAGGTCTCAACTGGGAATGACTGTTTAAGAGGGTGGGTTGTGATAGGACAAGGGGGAATAGTTTTAAACTGAGACAGGGGAGGTTTAGGTTGGATATGAGGAGGAAGTTTTTCAGCCAGAGGGTGGTGAGGTACTGGAACAGGTTGCCCAAGGAGGCTGTGGATGCCCCATCCCTGCAGGCATTCAAGGCCAGGCTGGATGTGGCTCTGGGCAGCCTGGGCTGCTGGTTGGCGACCTGCCCACAGCAGGGGTTGGAACTGGATGAGCATTGCAACCCAGGCAATTCTATGATTCTGTGATTCTATAATATAATGAGAAAAAGACAAATAGTGGGTGAAATTCTGGGCAGCTTTGTACTGAGTAGCACGTGCTTCATACAGCAGCCCCACTGAAGATTATCTAAACATATCAGTAACACTAATGGAGTCTGCCCCATTACTGTTGGCCAGCAGAGAATATCAATATTCCTTATGCCTAATTTGAATTCACCAATATGTATTTTAAAGGAACTCATTTATGCAGTGAGAAGGCAATAGACATTTATATGGTCATAGTGGTGTAATTTTTCATTCCTATACAAATATACTGGCCTAAGTGAAGTAACAGTAGTTCAAATTAACCACTGATACATGCAACTGAAGCGTCAGTACTAATGGAGGGAACTTTCTTCCTTCTGTTCTGTTGTAACAGAACTGTTTCATCTACCTCCCCTGCCAAATACACAGTGTTTCCAAGAGGATTCAAAGCTGCAGGTAACTTCTGCTTTCATCTCCAGAGCTTGAAATACAACATGCAAATCAGCTAACTGCAATTATTAGAATTGCCAGGAGCCCTGCAAGCACTGACTGAATGCTTGCAGGCAAGAACATACTGTGTGTCACTCGTCCAGTGATGGTGCACCTTTCCTGTTTTACAGCTGGGTGTGTACAGACACATGCAAGTTTCTGTATTAGCTGGCTCAAGTAAGGAAGGAAATATTCACTGCTCATCCCAAACTCTGGACTGGGGCCTTTCATGAGCAAAACAAAATAGAAAGTGTCTGTTCGGATCATGCAATTCTGTGTTAATTGTGTTCCTTTCTGCTCCTTTGAAGTGTGCCTGCAATATGGCTTTAAGTATCTGTAACAAGAATTTATCTTCTTCCCTTTTAGACTTAAGTAAGAGACGCCTCTTGTTGCTGTCTTGCCAACAGATTTCATGTTTGGGGGAGATGGAATATTTTGAAGACTTAAATACCAGTTTTATAGAAAGGCAAAATTGGAATGTTTGAGGATCCTCCAGGCAGGTGAGGCAAACTGCCACAAAAAGGGTGAGGGCTCCTGGTAATGTGCAATTAGCAAAGGAAAATCTGAGTAGTGTAATTCTATTGAGAATCTAAACTTCTGCTGAGTAATTCCCAGTAGGAATGGTCTGCAGAGAGATCTCACCTAGTAGCACTGAAAGCCTCAGTTTCACAGAACACAAGTAACCAAAATGTGAACAAGAACCATGTGGGAGTTGTATCACAGGAATCTGGGAGAAAGAGAGTGAGCTGTGGAAATTTCGAGCAGCTCTTGGCATTTCTTGGAAACAGTAAGTTGTCCTGTTACTGATCAGCTGCACTGGCAGACACACTATCCAATCTCAGATGCAATTTATCTAGGAACACTGATATGAACAAAAGAGGGAACTGTGTGGTGGAGCACAGATGCCCTCATTTGTCCTGTGCCTGTTGCCCCTCGAGTGATTACTTCAGTTATTGATATCCAGAGCCTGAGAGTGCTGGGTGGGACCGTGAATGTGGATTTGGGTGCACATGTGACAGAAAAGCCACTAAGAATATATGTTCATTGTACCTATCACAGAATCATGGAATCGCCAAGGTTGGACAGGACCTCCAAGATCATCCAGTCCAATGGCCCACCTACCACCAGTGTTTCCCTACTACATGTAGGTATTTTTTGAACATCTCCAAGGAAGGTGATTCAACACCTCCTTGGGCAGCACATCCCATTCTATGAAGCCACTTGTTTCTTGGGGCTCATTAGCGTAAGTTATTTCCTTGCATCCCTGCTGCAGAGATGGTCCTTAGCAATGTCCTTTCTTCCTCCTTTAGAGAAGCAGAAAGTCAGACTGTTCATTCCTACCAGCAAGCTGCTGTACCATATGCCAGAAGTTAGTGACATAGCCAGCCTTCCTGCTTCCTACTTCCCCTCCTTCCATTTCTGTGCTTTAAGAAGCAAGAAACAAATGTGATTGTCCTTTTTTTCCCTCTGGGCTTCCTTTTTCTGTGGACTATCATCATGGTTTTTTTTTGTTGTTGTTATTCGTGTTTGGTTTTTTTTTGTAAGATTAGTGCTATCTTAAATAAGGAGGAAAGTAATTCCTGAAAATAACAAGCATTTTTTTAAAGGCACAATTCCCTGTGAGATTGGATGATGGGCTCACTGGTTGGAGATGTTCTTCTTGAGCAGTCTGGATACAGAGGTGTTAAGTCAGCAGGACTTTGAGGGCAGCTACCATGCAAATCAATGATGCCATAAATGTTTTTTTTTCCCCTGTGCTGGCATGGAGGTAGCACTATATCTGCATAGGCAGAGTGCGACAGTGAATTAATTTAACTTCTAGAAAAAAAGAAATCTTCATTACACCCAAATGCAACTGAATAGGAATGCTTGGTTTGGGGTTTTTTTTGTTTTTGTTTTTTGTTTTTTTCAGAGGCTTATTAAAGTTTGACAAAGCATAGCACACAATAGAAGGAAGATGTGCTGTGCATGTGTAATTACTGGCCTTAAATGCTCTCTCTGGGCAAAGCTGAGGAAAAGGAAGAGATCTGCACAGCAGAACTACAGAGAAGTTAAATGTGTAAAATGGCAATGCCTGTCCACAGACTCACCCAGAACCGAGTATTGGGTGAAGAGCCTTTGTAAGTTCTTTGCAAGGGATAAGCAGTGCTTTCAACAATTGAACACAAAACAAGCAAGCCTTTAGCATGTTACTGGCATGCAGACTTGCATTCTACCTGCCTGTATCAGTAGTCATCTTTGCCTGGATGTAATGACATTGGAGCTGAGCTGCTCAGCCTCTATGGCTCTCTTGTATGGCACAGCACCTGTTCCCCAGCCTGCTCCGCAGTGCTGCCCCCATTCAGTCCTCTGTGAGGACTAGCACAAGTCCTGGTGTTTGCCAGTGTACCTCAATCTCCTCAATAGCCATACTAAATGAGCAGATGCAGGAATTATTGGGCAAAGGCAGCTCATCCAAACATGTAAATAATTAACCCTTATGCAGCCCTCTCCATGTGCAGCACTGTGTGTTTGTGTGCACTACCTTCTGCAGTAGTTCTAAACATGAATATGGGAGCCAGACTCATTCAGTGTTCTTCTACGAGGTGTCTGGTAAATGTGCACAAGAAAAATGGTGGTTTTAGTGATGCTGCTGAGAGCACATCCCTGTTGTTCCTGGCCCAGTGCACTTGGTGCCTCCTCTGGAAGAACTTCCACCAAAATATGCAAGTAAATAGGATATAGGTAATGAGAAGTAGTGCAGTGACTAATGGTTACAGTGGGCAGCCTCACCATCCTGTAGATGACTCTGGAAAAGAGAGGTCTGAAAAAAGATCAAAGCTGATGTCCGTGCATGCTGAGGCTTTTTTAACCATTAGGTACAAGTGCCTATGTGCAAGGGGAGATGTCTCTGCTCCTCACTGGCATGTTGTTCTCCTTGTACACATGTGTTTGCATGTGAGTTCCTATGTGTGTTATAGTGGCGATAATTGCACTGCGGAGAAGAAGAATCATAAATAACGGAGGAAGAACAAGCTTTAGGCAGGCTAATTAAAACCCGTACAAAGTGCTCTTCTTTAGTTAGCAAGGTAATCTCAGAGTCATGCTTTGGCTCAAAAGATTTTTTCTATACTGCAAAGGAAATTATTCATCAGTTAGAGTATTTTCCTTCACTTTTCACCTTGGCAAAAGAGCATTGGCTTGGAGTGGATTTTGGAACAAAATGAATGGGTGCAGCTATGATTTGCTCTTTTCTTAATTTTAAGTAACAAGCACTCTGCATACTGCTTCTTGCTCAGAGAGCTGCTGGTCTGAGGTGCTTTGCAGCCAATGACTTTCAACCAGGACAAAATCTTCACCTTTGTTTTCCTTTGTGAGTATAGTGCTTCTGATGATGAGACCTCCTCTCAGTTCTAATTGTAATTATACGTTGTGCATCCATCAAATGTTTTTAATAGTTATTTGTACTCGTGTTTTGGTAATAGCTCTGGCTGAAAAATGTGAGGGAAGAAAAAGGTAGTTTTCTACAAAATACTCATTCATGCTTTTAATGTTCTGAGTAGGAGGTAGAGGGAGTAGATCTTCATTAAAGATGTCTGTGAAGACTAGCAATGAGACTAGAAGGAATGGCCTCAAGTTGTGCCATGGAAGACTCAAGTTTGACTTTAGGAAATACTGCTTCTCTGAGAATGCTCAGGTGCTGCAGTGAGCTGCACAGGGATGGGGGGAGAGTCACCATCCCTGGAGGTGTTCAAGGAACGTTTATATGTTGTACTGATGGAGTTGGCTTCCTGGGCCACATTGGTGATGGATGTATGGTTGGACTGGACGATCTTAAAGGTCTTTCCCAGCCCGTTATTCTGTGACTCTATGATTGTGAACCAAATAGTAAAGATACCTCAACAGTTGAAGTCACTCTTGTGCTACAGCTCTTCACTTGGATCCAGCAACATGTCCAAGGTTTTATTTCCGATGGGAGGACAGACATATAAGAAAAATAAATCTCCTTCATAACTGACCTGTTTCTTTATGAAAGCAGATGTTATTCTTTCAAAGTCTGTAGGATTTTATCCAAGTTTGCATCAGTTGCAAACCTAACCTAGGGTGTTTTGTATGTCAAAAGGGGGATGGCAGAGTGATTCCCTTTCCATAGTGATTTTTTTCCTCAATGTACTTGTTTGACGTTTCCAGAATAAGTATTTATCATGGGGGGAGGGGGACATGTATTGGAAGAGGAGAAAGATAATTAGCATTTATGTAGCAATCAGGCATGCCAGGTTCTCTTGAATTATTAAACTTAATTAGTTTCATTTATTATTCCTGCAGGCTACAAATATCTGTATTAAATGCCAACCTAAAATGTGGTATGTTGAATCTGATGGGAACATGGACTTGGTAATATACTGCAGTGCTACTAAACTTACAAATAAACTGATGATTCTGCTTTGCTCTCACTTTATAAATACATGTATCTTTTCACATGATGCCAATAGAAAATAAGGTCATTTTAAAATAAGGTCATTTCTGCATTGTGTGATACGCCATTAACTCTGGATGCTGCATTCTGTTTCTGAAGCTCTTTAGGTTGTGATTCCATAAATACTTGTACATGTGTTTTGTGTTGTTCACTGATAGCCAGAATTTGTGCAAAACTATAGGTGGCAATTTTGATGTGAATCCTGGCTTCTGCTGCTTTTCTTCGACTTATAGTTAGTAACTTAAGACATATCAGGGTATTGGTCATGTCATGATAAATAACATAACTATGGCTTCAAGTTGAGAAAACGCTTTCTCTCATTTTTGCTCTGTAGATGATCATTTGATTCCTTCGCCATGTTATTTGTGCTCCTGAAAGCTAGGAGAAAATACCATTTCCTAGCTGCTGTGGGCAAGGAATAGACCCTGAGAGCAAGAGACTGATGCTAATCTTGTCAGTAGAATGAAGAATTTTTGCCTATAAAAAGACAGTCTTGACAAGTGGGAAGATGTAGCAGGTGGTAGTAGCAATAAAAGCTGGCTGCAGTGCCTCCAGCCATTACCAAAGTATTGGCTTCCAGCTGCAGCCTCCTTGCAGACAAGAGTTCATGGATACCAGGGCTAACATACCATCCCCAGCTCACTGTCTCACAGCTCCTGTGCATCCCTTCTGCCCCTGAGAGATAACAGTCCTCTGAAATGAAAGCTTCACTTTGAGCAGGATAGATGTGTGTGTGTAGAAAAGAGGAGGTGGAAATAACTCAGTCTACAGTAAGAATAGATTTGTTGCACTGGAAATTTTTTACATGTTTTCTTTTTTTTCCTTCCAGAATTCTGATTACTTACTGCAAACACTGACTTCCCAGCTAGCTGCTGCTCCTCCTCCAGCTTTGGACATGTTTTATGGCCTTCTGGAAATAGCTAAGAACAGGGGTACAGACAGAAAGGCAGAATTGTACTGAAGCAGGCCCAACTTAGTCACTTAAAATTAATTGAAGCCTACAGTTATTTAATTTTGCAAAGAACAAAATCTCCCAGTCCTGCTGACATTTTAGTACTTTATCTTCATTTTGTGACTCAGGTGAGATTTTTCTAAGCCTCACAGAGCAGTGATTTGATTCAACTTCTCGCATGATTTGAACTTACATTTGTAGTGCTCATGGCACTAATTACAGATTAATTCGTAGACACAGTTGATTAAAAAAAGAAGGATAGTAAAAACTTCTTTAAATTGTCAACCTGGCCATGTCAACTTACCATCTTTACTGTTACCTTCTCTTTGACCAGATGGCATGCTTTTGTCCTTTTCGTTGTGATTACAGAATACTTTGCTGCAAAATAATTAATTAGTTCCATATATTAAAGTAATGAAGAAGAAAATTTCAGCTTAATTCATATCTGCAGCCTCATTCAATGAGTGATGCTTTAGTCATATCAGTTGGCTTCTAAATTCTTCTAACTTTCAAGGGATTTCAGTATTCCACATGACTGCACTGCATTAGTATTGTAATAATGATGTAGTTTGCTATTAATTACCCTCCTGTACTGTTTTAGTCATGGTAGATCTAGTGCTAGCTTTAATTGGTCATTCTTTTTAATTACCAATTAGTAATGTATAGGCATGTATATCTGTCTTGGCTTTGGTTTTGATCTCGACCTGGAATATACCAAGAGATTATCCAGAAATTGTTTAATAAGAGATGGTCTTTATACAAAACAGGGAGAGTGAAATGATGAATAGGCAACAGTAGTCAACAAGATCATCCTAGAGCTGCATCGTGTTTCTGTCTCCTGATACAAGTTGCATGTTGCAAGCAAAGGCTGCCTGTCCAGAGCAGAATTTTTCAAGGCAAAAGTATTTGGAGAAATAACTGCTCCCATACTCTGTGCACAAGCCAAGATCTGTCCTGCCAACACATTAAGTAGACTCAGTGATACTGAATTTGTCTTACATACTTGCTGGAAATTTTAGATGAACAAAAATGGCTCTTAAAGCTACCAATATACTTCAGCATTAGCGCCGCACTAACAGCACAATTAGCACAGTGCTTTGATCTGGAGCACCAGTCAGCCTGCACATCCACCTCTACACTGAAGAATCTGTCTCATTAAGCACCAGAAGGAACAGGTGTTATCTTTAAGAACGAATCACCCTTTGAAAAGCAAGCTTTCATACTTACGCCATTTGAATGAGCCTAAATTGTCTTTGGCAACCTGGTCTTTGCCATGGCCCAAAGAAAGTTCTTGCATGGAGTATTGTAGTTCCCATACGTGTAGGAATATATATATTGCAACAAAGGTCAGTTTTTCAGTGAATCATCTATACTAAAACAAAGTGTTTCTCTTTAAACTACCCATTCATGTGTAGGTTCATGGTATCATCTTCCATAAGGGGTGCCATGCTACCTCTTTAGAGATAGGAGGAGCGAAGAGATATACGTGCAGTGTCAGAGTCCATATAATGACTTGCGTGCCCAGTCTTGAAGGGTATCCTTATTACAGCATTCAAACACAAAGATGACTATGCAAGGGATTTGTTGATATAAACTGCAGAGAGGTGAGACAACAAGGGAAAGCTCAAGCAACAGGGAATTTCACAGCAACATGAACAGTGTCGATGAAAGTGACTCCTAATGAGGCACAGAACTAAATCACTGAGAACAGCACTGAAAACTTACCTTAACTCAACTTGTCAAGGAAATAAATTGTTATGAAAACAGCTGTGTTTAACAGTCATTATCATACTGATGGGATGCTGTAGAATATCCTGAGTCATTCATTAAAACTGGGCATGATTCAGTCTGCTGCTTGCAGGCAGCTCTTGATTTCTCTGAAGTGCCAACCTGCACAGTGGCAATACTATACTGATGTTAAGACTCGTGTGAAAAAGCTGCTTAGAGCAGTACATCTGAACATCTTTATTATCATGTTAGATCTCAAAGGTTCAACCATGAATGGATCTGGTGCCTGTAATATCCACTGATTTAGGATTAGATTTTTGTATTTTTTATCTTTTCTTTCCAACAGGAGCTGGATCTGTGCGATTAGCAGATGCTCAATTTCTGTCAGGAATGGAATCCTTATTAATTCATAGTTCTTTTCATGTATTTCTTCTCTGACTGCTTCTCCAGTGCTCTTGAATTTAAAAACATTTCTAAGATAGAAACATCAAAATTGTGCTAACTGTGGATCAGCACTAATCTCTGAAAGTAAAATCCAAATTTTGCATATAAATGAGTCTGATCACTCAGGGCATTTATAAACCTTCACAAACACAGACAAAGTCAGATGTCAGTAGATCAGGTGTGACACTAACCTAATCCATTTATCATAGAACCGTTTGAGTTGGAAGAGACCTTTAAAGGCCATCCAACTCCCCTGCAATGAACAGGGACACCTACAGCTCCATCAGTGCTCAGAGAAATATTCTAGAATATCTCACTATATTCTTGGTGCCAAAGACTATTTTCCAGCATATCTATCTTAATTGCTACTCTTCCCAGATCATAGAATCACAGAATTGTAGAATCACAGAATGCCCTGGGTTGAAAAGGCCCACGCTGCTCATCCAGCTCCAACGCCCTGCTGTGTGCAGGTCGCCAACCAGCAGCCCAGGCTGCCCAGAGCCACATCCAGCCTGGCCTCGAATGCCTGCAGGGATGGATGGGGCATCATAGCCTCCTTGGGCAACATGTTCCAGTGCCTCACCACCCTCTGGGTGAAAAACTTCTTCCTAATATCCCACCTAAACCTCCCCTGTCTCAGTTTAAAACCATTCCCTCTTGTCCTATCACCATCCATCCTCACAAACAGCTGTTCCCCCTCCTGTTTATACGCTCCCTTCAAGCACTGGAAGGCCACCATGAGGTCTCCCCAGCGCCTTCTCTTCTCCAAGCTAAACAATCCCAGTTCCCTCCACCTTTCCCCTGAGGTGCTCCAGCTCTCTGATCATCGTAGCGACCCTCACTGGACTCATTCCAAGAATTCAGCATCTTTCTTGTTCTGGGAGCCCCAGCCCAGATGCAGTGCTGCAGATGGGGCCTCACAAAAGCTAAGTAGAGGGGGACAATCACCTTCCTCTCCCTGCTGGCCACCTCTTTTTTAATGCAGCCCAGAAGGCTTACTTACATAACAGTGGTGTTATTATCTGCAATGATGAGAGCAGGAAATGTTTACTACTGCATAGAAAGTCTACCTGGTTACTTACTAATTTGCCCTAGCTTTCTAGAGAAACACCCCTTAGAATGACTTATTTCACTATGGTCTAAGGTCCTGACCTGTTTTTTGTATAAAATTAAAAGTCTGAGCTCACCCAACAGAAAAATATTTGAACATTCAGCAGAGAGATGGTCTTATGTTCATAGTTCAATACAGTAAATCAGAACTGGGGATGAGGAGGCCACGTACCACAATGACTTGTCTGCTATTGTTTAAGATCAGAAGAGAGGGTGTAAAACAGCGCAGGTGTCAATAGGCTATTGAAGTGAAGAGCAGCTGCGATCCAGAGCACATCCCAGCTTGTTAGTGTGCGGTCTTGTACGAGATACTGTGAAACTGCAGGCAATAGTCCAGGTTTGGCTGATGTCCTGCAGGATGGCAGCTAATATCCTGCTGGTATCAGCAGGGTTTGCATTATATGCTGAAAAGAGAAATGCAAGAATGGTGGGTTTTTTGGCATTGTTGTTGTTTATTCTGTTAAGTTTAAAACTGGTCCCAATTTCTCTGAAATAAGAACTGTAGTCCATAAGCTAAAGGCTTAGGCTAAAATCATAAAAGTACAAACAAGACAAAAATAACGTCCCTCCTCACTTTCAATTTCTCCCAGTGGTGTCTGGAAGGATTCTGTGTGTTTCAAACATGTCTGAAAGAAAGGGCATGTGTTCTGCTTCCAGCAGCAGGGAGGTGCTGTGTGAGGGCACTGCATGGAGCCTGCACTGCTTCAGGTAAGGTGGGCCTGCCCTCTGCCTGGGCATGGCTCTGTGACACTTTATTCATCGTAGAAGTAACTACAGTGACTTGTGACCTTCCCTGTAGTGTGCTATGAAGCTTGCTGTGGAATTGGCAGAGTGGCAGAACAGATGTCACCTGCAAGAAACTGTCATTTCTAAATGCTGGAGTATCATTTTAATTGCTTTTGTAATTGCCTTGTTGTTGCATGGAACAGATGTGCACATTAGATCTACTGAAAAGTCTCTTAAATAAGGTCAACAAATGCACAATCAAAGAAATATACTTAAAATCCATGGAACAATCTCTGAAGGCATGGCAAGATTAATTTTGAGCAGAATTTTTGACTGATGTATAGATAGAATTCCATGGACTTCAGTGGGTTTGATCCAGTGAGGTGCTGGAACAGCTGCCCAGAGAGGCTGTGGATGCCCCGTCCATCCCTGGAGGTGTTCAAGGCCAGGTTGGATGGGGCTCCGGGCAGCCTGGTCTGGTATTAAATGGGGAGGTTGGTGGCCCTGCATGTGACAGAGGTGTTGAAGATCCATGATCCTTGAGGTCCCTTCCAACCCTGGCCATCCTGTGACTCTGTGATTCAGTTCTCCCTCAGACAAATGAACTTTGCCCGTGGCAGTGCCCTGAACGTTTCAGTAGCACATCTATGGATGTGTTTGTAATCAGAGGTTCAGCAGAGCTGCTCTGGGGGAGCATAGCTATATTGGCAGCCCTGGCTCTGCGCACTCAAGCAGGATCAACTCTTTACCTTCATGGGACAGTTGCTTGCTTGAAGATTTGGGATGCAATTTCCATGGCTTGGAAAAATTCTCTTATTTTTGAAATAGGGAAGGAGGCAGTTAATGAAATATTCCCAGATGTGGGTAAGATTGGTCATCAAAACTGCATTCTGCCTCCACCCTCGTGGAAATGCATTGCAGGGTAGTGATGACTGGAAAAGATCATCTGTGTTATATCAGATCATTCAACTGCTTGGAGAAAACGAGAGAGATAAAACATGAAAAGGGGTTCGATATATGCTTCCAGCATTGCACTTCTTATAGTGTTCTCCTTCCTCTAAACACTGACATATATCTTCTGCATGGGAAAATTACCAGACAATCTGTTATAAGCCTGTACATCTTTAAAGTGTCATAGTGCCATACCTCAGGGCGATAAGAAACTTTCTCTTAAGAATACCCTTTGCTGACCAAAACAGACAAGTTAGCATCTTGATAAAGAGAAGCTTTGGGGTTTAGGATTTACAAACCCATTGCCTGACATTTAATATGAGGTTGTTAATTTCTGAGGTCACAAAGCAAAGATTGAAGTACAAAGCGGCTTCCGGGCAGGTGTTGTGTAGGATGAAATCTTAGTTTAGGGATTTGTTCTCAGCTCCATATTCAAGGCTTGAGTCTAATTCTTCAGACGCAGAAAATTGCCAATGTTCCCCTGAAGACCAATGGAAGAGGATATGTTGGCTGTCTGCTTGCCCCATTCACAGTTGTGTTATTTTGCAAGCGTGTTTTTTCTACATCCTCATTTGCCCTGAAGTCTCCAGAATGAAAATACATGACCTCTTGGATTTGATGCCTACTGTGCTCTGTAAACAGCAGTGGGAAGAAAGTAGATGTGACCTTTTCAGGCTGCTAAATAACTCCATACACTGCAGTGTCCTGGAAACTGAAAAATGTTACATGATGCAAAGATCACGGCTCATTCACATCTCTAATGAGAGTGGGAGGTTTTCTGTCTTACTGTAATCGTTTTGGCCCCCAGGCTGTAAGCTGTAAGCTGGGTTACAACATGTAGCTGGCACACAAATTCAGCTCTCAAAGAGCAGATGTGTTTAGGAGGGTTTGTATGGCACTGTTGTCCTGAGCTACTCTAGCTAACTGAAGAAGTGATGCCCTTTTTGCCACCTTCTGCTATCAGTACATCAGTTGCAGTCTTTTTTTTCTCGTGAGACATTTTAGCTCAATGTAGGAAATCAAAGGAGGCAAAATAAGCACAATATTGTGTCAAAGTGCAAATCCTGGATTCTGAGTGTGTCTCCCACATATTCACAGGCTACATGGGCAGATCCAGAGTTGTAAACCTCAAAACACACATGCACAATGTACCCTTCGATCCTCCAATGGTCTGGAATTTCCTTTGTGTTCAACAGCACCTCAAATAGAGGGCTTTGGAAGGACAAAAGGTAAAAATGAGCATGCTTTTACAGACCCCTTGCTTGCATCTGCCTCTATTCTCCTGCTGACCGGGAGCCATTTGGGCACAGGATATGGTGCTGTCCCAAGTTCAGAACCCTTCCCTGCCCATTTCTCCTTACAATTTTACATAAAGGCAGTGTGCTATCAGTGTCCCAGTCAGAACTCTGGATCAGCAAGTGTAAGTGGTCCCATGTCTATGGAGACATCTGGATTTCTGGTTGCTTTCCAGTGCGTTTCTGCAAATGGCTGATTTTCAGCTTCAGAGCACATAAAAAATTTAAAGAATCACTAAACGCTAAGTAAAAAAAATACAGTGGAGTTCTCTGCACTCAGTGAAATTATTGAAGCAATAAAGAATAATGCTTTTGCAGATGAGGCTCCAGACCAAGCAGTGCAGAAGCAAATCAATAATGTCATACTTCTTGCCAGAATCAAAATACTTGTGGAAGTAGCTGTGGAGTGAAAGGGGAAAAGGTTTGCTTCAATCAATCATTCTTGTCATATTAGTGCAATATCACAGACCAAACTCACTTGCTTGCTAGGGCCTTTGAGCTTGAAAAGCATTTAATCAAAAATGTTGAGGCACTGTTTGTCCTGGAGGCTTGTAATAAAGGGAGCATTTGATGGATAGAGGGGAGGCAGACCTGAACCAGTGAGGTTGTATCAGGTCCTGGGCTTTTCCTTTGCATGGTTTGTGCAAAAAGGATATTCCTAAAGCTGCAAGCCTGATGTTTCTTTCAGAGAATTTCACTGCTTGTTCAACCCATGAAACAGTGGGAGCAGTGCTCAGTCAGGGTGCACTGGCTGAGAGGAGTGTGCTTGATATCTTCCTGTTTGTAATGCAGTACTGCAGGGGAGCCCAGCCTTGCCCAGTTCTGCACTGTTAGCTGTTAGGAGCTCACAGTATTATGTGGGCCTGTTCATGGGGAATTGACAGTATAAATGACTACAAGATGCCTAGAGCAGAGAAATCCCTAATGAAGTTAAATGATCTGCTGAAGAAACCTGTAGTAACAATGAGAACTGAATGCAAATCTCCTGAATCGTAGTCCCATACCCAGCAAGCCATCTTTCTAATCCAACCAGGAAGGTATTGATGGCCACTAGGCTATGTGAAGGCTTGAAGCACTTCAGGATTTGGAACAGAAGCTGTGTTCTCTGCTCATTCTGAGGAATAGTGGAAGGATCTAGAATTAGAAATTGTGGTTCAGTTCTTCCCTCTTCAGCTTCTGAATCAAAAACAAACCAAACTAAAAACCCCCAAACAACAAACTTGTAAAATATGAGATCCATCTCCTGATTACTGAGAACAGGATTTTCAGCCTCTCATAAGGCAGGTCAAACAACACACATAAAGTTTTCCCTCCTTTCTTTGGGCCATTAGAGAATTAAATTGATTTCATCATTTTCAGTATCATTTCACGACAGTCAATAGTACATCTTCCAAATTATATCAGTGCCTCGTACCATAATACCCATCTGGGAAAAGGAGAAGCTGCCCCTTGCAGACACAAAGGCATTTAAAATTCTCCTACAGAAAATTATTCAAACAGAACAGTACGACGGCAGTAATTTTCCAGCTCTCTTCTCCAGCAAATAGATTCTTTCGTAAGAATGAAATTATTTGCTGCTCTTTTTTTCTTCTCCCACCAAGTAGTCTAAACTCACCATTATGTCGAGGTGTTTAGATCAAAAGAGAATACACTCAGTAATTCTGCTGCAACAGTCATAGGCACTAAATGAATCAAGTCAAGAAGTCAACATAGGGGGTGGGAGAAATCAATTCTGACAGTGTACTCAGTTGCACCACTGTGACTTCTTACCTGGAGGCTTATTTTCTGGTTGGAAGAGGCAGGGCTGCCATCCTGGCTGCTGTGTGCCTTGGGAATGAGGCAGGAAAGGCAGCAGGAACCAGAGCACAGATTCACACTTCTGGAGGGTTTTATTTTTTTTCCCGTCCTGAGCTACAGTTCATTTTCCATGACTGCTTATTGAAAAATACTTTGTCCCTGGCTGACTCCTTTACAGATGATCCTCCTCCTCCTCAGTGAATTACAGTGGTATAAAAGAGCTACTTGCAGTATCATCAAGATTTCCTTGTAAATGTATTCTGCATCAGTAACAGGGTGCAGATGCGATCCAGAGCAAAAATTGAGCTTAACCATCCTGCCCTTGACTCTCACATATAAAACCATGAACGTATATATTTCTAGTGTTGGATCACAGCTGGCTGGAGAACATTTGTCAACTGGTTTGCACCAAACACAGCTGCAGTCTTCCTTCAAGCTCCCAACTAATTGTTTTCCCAGTCTCCTGATGTCAGCTGCTGTCTACGGCCTTAGGAAGCTGCTGCTGGTGCCTCTGCCTAGGTTAGAAGGCAGAGAAAGCATGTCATGTGCAGCTGTGATTTGTCACTTACTGGCTCAGTAGTACTGCCCATGGGCCAGCAAAGATTAGCCATCATACTTTAGGGTAAGTCATGGAATCATAGAGTTACATAACTAGAGAAGTTAGAGAGAAGCTTTCAGAGCATCTCGTCCCAACCCCCTGCTGCAGGCAGGGACACTTCCCATAGCCCAGGTTGCTCACAGCCCCATCCAGCCCAGCCTTGAGTGCTTCCAGGCAGGGGGCATCCACAGCCTCACCAGGCAATCTGTGCCAGTATCTCACCACACTCACATTAAAGAATTTCTTCCTGATATCTAGTCTAAAGCTACCCTCTTCCAGTTTAAAACAGTTTCACCTCATCCTGTTGTCATACCCTTATAAACAGTCCCTCCCCAGCTTTCCTGTAAGCCTCTTCAGGTCCTGGAAGGGTGATAAGGTCCCCTCAGAGCCTTCTCTTCTCCAGGATAAAGAGCCCCAGCTCTCTCAGCCTTTCCTCACAGGGAAGGTGCTTCATCCTTCTGATAATCTTACTTCTCTCTTCTGGACCTGCTCCAACAGCCCTATGTCCTTATTGTCCAGAACTGGACACAGTGCTCCGGGCGGGCTGTCATGAGAGCAGAGCAGAGGGACAGAATCACCTCCCTCTCCCTGCCGGTCACACTTCTCTTTAGGCAGCTCAGGATATATTTGACCTTCTGGGCTGCAAGCACACATTGCTGATTCATGCTGAGTCTTTCATCCTCTGACACCCCCAAATCCTCCTTCTCAGTGCTGCTCTAAAGCCATTCTCCACCCAACCTGTGTCTGTGCTTGCTATTGCCCCAACTGCTGTCTTTTTGTTGTGAGGTTTTTTTGTTTGTTTGTTCATTCCACAAGGCATTCCACAATTTCCAGAGTATGAGAGCAAATTGAAAACTGACTGAAAGCACATCCCTGTTCTGGCCAGACTTAGAGGCATTCACTGAACAAGCCTGCACCTGAACTTTAGGGCTTTTCAGTTGCTCAGCCCAAACCTCTATCTTCTGTAACCCTGAAGGTTTTGCAGCATCACTTGGGGCAAACAGCTCAGTGTGATCCTCTTCTGATGAGGGTGATCTGCATGCCTCTATTTGACGGACCCCTGAGTTGGGAAACTTTCTTTTTCAGCATATCTACAGGATTTTCCAAAGCATTGCAGAAGGAAAATATTTGCTCACCTCTATTAGCTCCAGCTGGAAATGATCCCTATGGTAAAGTAAAGCTGCTAGCAATAAGCAGAGCTTGATAATTTTGGGCAAAGCACCATTCTAATGTAGTTATTTACCTTCTGGCTTTATCCCTTGAGTGATATCTGCTAGCTCAGACATTTCTGCAGTGTACATGGTTTCGTTTGTAGATGTACACAAAGTGCACAAGAGCTCTAAACACTCCAACTGTCCAAGCTGAACTTGGAAATTGTTGTTTTTTATTGTTGATCTGAGTCAGTGCTTCCTAGTTTGTATCCTACCTGAAGATGCATACATATGGCAGCAGAGTAACATCTCCTCCTGTGACTGCAATGCTTAAGTCCACAAAAAGCCATGGGGAACATTGACAGAAATCTCACACGAGCCCATCTGGGCAAGCACATCATATTATTTTGATGCATACCACTGCTAACAGGCTGGTAATGAAAAATCCCCTATGGGAAGGAGATTTGAACAAGAAAAAGTGCAGCCATGATTGAGAAAGGTCTTGTACGGTAACTGCTGAGTCCCAGCCTGAACCACTGACTGAGACCTGGGGAAAGGACCTGGTGAGCCCTGGCAGCACAGGTGAATGCAATTCAGCTGTGTGACTGGAAGGGGTGGAGCCTGGCTGCACCTCTCTTAGACCTCCTTTAAGGGCTGACTGCCACTGGGGAAGGATTTCCTTCTAGAGGTCCCTCTTTGGTGGAGTTTTCCCCTGGGAGCTGAGATGTTCAGTGATGGGTGAGCACTTTCCCATTGTAATACCTTTCCTTTGCTCTAGTCCCTTTGTCTTTGCACCTCCTGTGTCATCATTCCACTGCACTGATTTTTCTGATCGTTAAAGGTCCCTGTAGTGCATTAACCAGCCAGATGAAGGGGTTTCCATCCCACTGTGAATATAAGCATGCTCTTAATGAGAGCACGTCGGGAATTGTCAGGGACTGTTTTAAGTGAAAACTGCTACTTCTCCAAGAACCATCTGTTGAATTGTAGAATTGCAACCTGAGTTGATACAGGAAGGGGAGGGAGAGGAGCCCTCTGCTTGTCTAAGAATACCACCATTACAGTTTGATGGGAGTTGTTTCTGATAATGTTGCTTGTAACCGTTCATGTCATGTAATTCAGCCTCCGTGGGAGTTCATACTGAGCCAGAAAACCTATCTCTAAAAGCTGCTAGTGATCATGTCTGTTTGCCTACAGCTACTCCATCTGTGCCCCCTCATTCTCCCAGGAGCACATCTAGGTTCATGTAAGAGAAGTGCCCCTGGAGCACCTGACTGAGACAAATCTGTCATTCCAGATTTTCTCCCACCTCAGATCAGGAAAATGCAGACTGTTCTTCCTGCATAATTTGGCTGAAACTGACAGTGGCCATTCCCCTGGTTGTATTACCCATTTGCCAACCAGCAGACTATATTGATGGGCAGATAAGGGAAATGAGAGGTTAAACATAAATTTTCTCTCCTAGAGCTTGCAGAAGTCTGATGTATAAAATGCCTGGGAACATACTGTGTGCCTCTGATAGCTGAGCTTCTCTGAGTACTTGATGTTGATAGGTACCTCTTCATATGCTGCTCCAAAGATTTGCAGGTACCTTAAATCACGGGCTTTTCTGCTCAGCTGGGAGCAGCTGAGGGGGCTAACAAAACTTAGGGAGGGCTTTTGCTGTACTTGCCTAAGGGACAGTTGGAGGGAGAAGCATTTGCTCCTGGAAAACCTGTGTTCATTGCCATCCTGCAAAAGGTTCAGTTCAGTCCTTTAGTGTTTTCCGTCCACAAGTGCAAGGTAGTATGTGGCCACAGGTTTGCAGAGATTTGTTCCCTGCCCTGGGTCAACTATGGGCCAAAGGCAGGAACTGCTTGAACTGGAACAGCAGAATCTGCTTCTGTTTCTGAGCAGCAGCAGTGTGTCTCTCTGGGCTCTGCTGATGTTTTATCTTTTGAAACCCATCTGTGTTCTATTGTGTGCTGCTCATGAAGGTTATTGGAAAGAAATTGGGAAGTGAAAATGATTGCAGCTGCGGAGTGACATTCTGCAAAAACTGCTCTGACCTCAGCAAGGGTCTTCAGAGCCCACCAGGCTCACCATGGCTCTCCTCCAAAAGCCAGCATGAAATTCTATTGTGCTCAGCTCCCCTTTCAAGGGGAAGGGGGGATTATATCACCATGTAACACTGTCAGCTGTACCACGGGCCTCAGAAGGTGAAAGATTTGTATCTTGTTGCTGTTATTATCAGCATTTACCATAACATTTTGAGTACCATCATTTCTTCCGGAATAACCACCAGAGACATCTACCACCAGCAGACCTGGATATTCAGATATAATTTCTTGTGTTTTGTTTCTTTACTCCCAGTGACAGTTCCTTCTGATAGCACTCCCACACACGACTTCAGGAATTATAACTGCTGTAGACTGAATGCCTCAGGAGGTGATCTCTGTAAATTGGCAGCTTTGCCTCTGTAAATCTTCTGCCAACTTGTGGAATTTGTGCGGTTCATCCTTTAGGCTAACAGCCTCTTCATATTTAAGCACACACATACGTGCACCCTTCCAGGGAGTTTTTCATCTTAACTTGGAAAAGCATTGCAACTTTCTGGCTCTTCTGTTACCCATTAAAATGAAAGCTGGTTCTGTCTTTTATATGATAGTGTCTTACCAGCCAAAATGGCTATGTCTGGTCCTGTGGTAACGTTGGTGGAGAAAAGGGGTTC
Organism: Lagopus leucura; assembly: GCF_019238085.1. Classification (NCBI taxonomy): domain Eukaryota; kingdom Metazoa; phylum Chordata; class Aves; order Galliformes; family Phasianidae; genus Lagopus; species Lagopus leucura. Next base: position 14,329,013 of record NW_024962257.1, on the reverse strand, counting down.
TGGCTTTGGTCTTTGTTGTGTTTGTGCTGGGCTTCTTAGGATCAGCAGTTAATGTTCATGATAGCTGGTGTAAGAACTGATAAAATCATCATTATCCCTGTTAAATATAGAGAATACACTGTCCTTGACCTGCATTGTTCCATAATCACATTTGTGTAGCTTGTCTGTGCATCCTATGTCCTACAGTGTTCATCTGAAAACCTACACCAACCAAAAGGGCTGTTGAAAGACCATCAATACATGCTCTTAATTAGTCACAGACCTGTTGTGCTCCGTGCTTGTAAAATAATTTGCTCATGGCTATCTTCTCATATTGCTCTTACTTCTCTTAATCAGTTCTGGCAAGGAAATCCTGGCTGCAGTGAGCATGCCTGACACAAGGTGGAAAATACAGCCAGCACTTGGGTTTGTGACACTAAACCTTTTGCTCCAGAAAGGGACAGATACATCAGGAATAAGATCTCTATAAGTTCTTCAAAACATGACAGATTTTAGGGGTCAGCTGCAAAATTCAGTAGCAGGAATTTATGCTGAAGATGTTGTCTTGAACACTGGTTTGAATTTCCTCATAATTTGCTTCACTGCTCTAACAGACACTTCACCCCTTGCTGTAACGCAGTGGCTACTTGGGGCCAAGTGCTGCATTTTCGGATAATCTTGAGAAGTGGCCTCATGTAAACTTAACAAGGTTGAGCAAGATTTAGGTTAATTGTAAGGGAGAAGTTCTGCATCCAGAGGGCAGTGAGGCTCTGGCACTGCTGCCCCCATCTCTGGTGGTGCCCAAGGCCATGCATGAAGCCCTGGGCAGCCTGAGCAGGGGGGTGGGGGGCAACCAGCCCATGGCAGAGGGCTGGAAAGGTTGCAACTGCGTGGGCATTAAGCCATTCTGGGGTTCTGTGATTTAAGGCACAAGGGCTGCTGCTAGCTCAGGCTGGCACAGAAGCTGGGTGCTGGAGCAGTGTGTGGTGAAGAGCCCCTTGCTTTCCCAGCCAAGAGATGCTGGGTCCCTGCTGCCCTGATAGCACCTCTTGGACTTTCCTCGATCTCTGCTCCCTGGCACCTTGCTTTACTGCAGGGTTGGAGCAGCCACTGTCTCTTCTTGTTGCTACACTGAAGCAAGGGGAGAAATTATGTGGAAACTGAAGGAATAACTGTGGACACACATGGGCAGGTTCTGCAATCAGGCTGCCTCAAGACAGTAGAAACTACTATGAGGGGGAGTAAGGATGAGATGCTCCCAGTTCTCAGATGCTCTATTCCTCAAAGCAGTGGCCATAAATCTGTGAAAATAGGCTTGGATCCTGCATTCAAAGCTTCGTTTATGTAGCTGGTGATTTCTGTAGTATCTCTTCTGATTTTGCTCTTACTCTGCTAATGTTACGGTAATCCTGAAGTGCATGCCAGCAGGCAGAATGAGAATTGGGTACCTCTTGTGTTTGATGCATAACTGATATATTATTCACATACTAGCTGGAATGACCATCCTGGTGCATCTCTTGCTCACCCGGAGTTGTTCATTCAAGGATGTCTCCCTGGGGTTGGGACTTGGGTACCAAGACCCCATAAGCTAGCAGTGCTGTGAGTTCTGTTGTCTCAGAAGTTGGTGTGGGCCATGCTGAAAGAAGGTATTCACTGAAATGGCATTGGCAAAGGAGCTATGGGGTCAACAACTTTACCATCAGACTGACTTGTGGAGTAAATAAGTGATTAAATATGTGAAAAAGTTAGAAACAAAACATGAACAATTTTAATGGAGGGTTATACAGTCTGCTAGACAAAGTCTTCGAATATTTTTACTAGAATATACACAATTGTGACCAGTTTGGCAAACTTTCCTTGTAGGTACAGCTTATGTTACCCAGATTAATGCACGTGGACTAGTTTCCCAAGTAAAAAAGCTTCATAAGGGGTATGATCCTGTTGGTGTGTCACTGCCTTTGGTATCGCTAGCTAAAGGTGAAATATTTTTGTTTTGCTCTGAACCTACATGACTGTGCAACACAAAAGAGGAAGCGCAGGCCACCTGAGACACAGCGGAGGAGGTAGTACAGCTCTCTCCCAGGCTGTCTTAATGTGGTGCTTTTGTAAGGTACCCCTGTCTGCACTCCCCTGCAAGGAGTCCTGTTATTGCTATTGGTGGTAAGTGCCAGGGCACTTAGCGAACCCGGCAATAGTGTGAGGGTAGGGGGCAGCAGGGCAGGGCTGATCACTTGCACCCCTATAGGACTTTCTTGTTGAGTTAGTGAGCCTGCTGGTAGCCATGGGTGCACCCCGGCAGAAGGCTTCAAGCACAAAAACTGTGAAGAGCCATGCAGAGGTCCCAAGCACGCGCAGCAGAAAGACAGTAGCCAAGAAGATGGTCCAGAGCCAGACTGAGGTCTGGTGCATGCATAGAGAGGAGAACAAGGGTATGAAGTGTGTGGCGACTCAGACAGAGATAACATCACGAGATGCTAGTGTGCAGGCCACTGGCTGTGAGGAGTGCCACAGCCTGGCCTTTGCAGTGCCACAGGAAGGAGGCAGCACTTGTACAAGGTGCGAGCAATTGAATGACTTGCTCAGCCTTGTGATTAGCCTGAAGGAGGAAGTGGAGAGGCTCAGGACTATAAAAGAGTGTGAGAGGGAGATTGACTGGTGGTGTCAGTCCCTCTCAACCTCAGGTTCTCGGCACACAGACAAGGCTCCTCACGGAGCACGTCAGCCCTTGCCACCTTACAAACACCTGGTAAAGGGGAACCAGCCAGCTGACAGCGTTTCAGCGAGCCCCCTGTCCTCTCTTCCCCCTAACAGCAATTTGAGAAGGGAGGAGGAGTGGAAACGGGTACCTGCTCGGCGGAGGGGGCATCCCCCATCCCGACCATCCCCGGCTCCCCAGGTGCCTCTGCGTAACAGGTTTGAGGCCCTGGAAGTTGAGGGGGGGACGAGTGAGAGTGTGGAGACAGGTTCACCCGTGAGGTTGCCTCAGGCGAAGCGGTCGCCCCCAACCCTCAAGACTGCTTCTACCCGTAAGGACAGGAGGGTGATTGTCATAGGCGACTCCCTTCTGCAAGGAACAGAAGGCCCTACATGCCGGCCCGACCCTACCCGCAGAGAGGTGTGCTGCCTTCCTGGAGCACGGGTCAGGGACATTTCAAAGAAAATTCCTGGGTTGATTCGGCCTTCAGATTATTACCCGCTTTTAATAATTCAGGCTGGCGGCGAGGAAGTTGATAAGGAAAGCCTGAGGTCTATCAAGAAAGACTTCAGGGGAATGGGGCGAATACTTGAAGGAGCTGGGGTGCAGGTGGTCTTTTCTTCTATGCCCGTGGTGTCAGGGAAAGGTACAGAGAGGATCCAAAATACCCAACTCTTCAATAGATGGCTTAAGAGCTGGTGCAGGCGCAAGAATTTCGGCTTTTTTGACCATGGGGCAATTTACACTGCACCTGGCATGATGGCTGCTGATGCATGCAGCCTGTCCCTGAGGGGTAAGAGGATCTTAGCTGAAGAATTAGCGGGACTCATTGACAGGTCTTTAAACTAGGAATGAAGGGGGAAGGGGACAAAATAAGGGCTACTGGAGTTGAACGGGTCATTCGAGGGCTTATACCAAACTCCATGGGCAATGACGGCAGAGTGCATAGGGAAGAACTAGGGCAGGGGGATGCTGGGGATGCTGCTGTTCTAGGGGATCGTAGATCCCTTATAAAGGTGGCGAGACGGATAGCCCGGCTGAAGTGCCTTTATACCAACGCACGCAGCCTGAGTAACAAGCAGGAGGAACTGGAAACTGTGATGCACTCGGGAAGTTATGACCTTGTTGCTATCACAGAAACATGGTGGGATGACTCCCACAATTGGGATACTGCCATCGACGGCTATAGACTCGTTAGGAGAGATAGGCGAGGTAGGAGGGGTGGGGGAGTTGCTCTCTATGTCAGAGATTGGATAAACTGTGAGGAGCTCCCTACGAGAAGCAGTCAGGAACAGGTTGAGAGCCTGTGGGTTAGGATTAGAGATGGGACTAATATAGGTCAGCTGGTGTTAGGGGTATACTACAGACCACCTGATCAAGGGGAGGCTGTTGACGAGGCTTTCTTGCTCCAGATGCGTGAGATGTCTGGCTCACAGGCTCTTGTCCTGGTGGGGGACTTCAACCATCCGGACATCTGCTGGGAAAACCACACGGCGAGCTGCAAGAGCTCCAGAAGGCTCTTGGAATCCATTGATGATAGCTTTCTGGTTCAGGTATTGGACAGACCGACCAGAGGTGAAGCGTTGCTGGACCTGCTGCTCACCAACGCCGAGGAGATCATCAAAGGCGTCAAGGTTGGAGGCTGCCTGGGCTCCAGCGACCACGCCCTGGTTGAGTTTGTGATCTCAAGCCATGTGGGCCTGGCAAAGAGCAGGACCAGGACACTGAACTTCAGAAGAGCAGACTTCAAGCTACTCAATGGATTGCTGGCCAAGATCCCCTGGCGCGCTGCCCTCAAAGACAAGGATGTTGAGGAGAGCTGGCGGCTCTTCAAAGATGCCCTCCTGGAAGCACAAGAGGTCTCCATTCCTCTGAATACGAAAGTGGGCAGGCGAGGTAGGAAACCGGCTTGGCTCAGCAAGGACCTGCTGAGAGAACTGAGGGCGAAGAAAGGGGTGTACAAGCTCTGGAAACAAGGCTGTGTCACCAGGGAAGAGTACAGGAATGCCGTCCGGACTTGCAGACGTGGGATCAGGGAAGCCAAGGCGCAGGCAGAACTGAACTTGGCAAGGGACGTGAAAAACAATAAGAAAACCTTCTACAGGTACATTGCCCAGAAGAGACAGGCCAAAACGGGCGTACCTACTTTGGTAAATTTAAAAGGAGAACTGGCTTCAACAGATGAAGAGAAAGCTGAGGTGCTGAATGAGTTCTTCACCTCGGTCTTCACTGGTGGCCAGGATTCTAGTCTTTTTCACGTCCCTGAACCCTGCATCCCCAAACCTCTATGTGGGGACCAAGGAGGTAAATCCCTCCCCACTGTAAGGGCAGAGCAAGTCCGAGAGTGCCTCCTTAGACTGAATGAATACAAGTCTATGGGGCCGGATGGCGTGCATCCCAGGGTCCTGAAGGAGCTGGCTGAGGTGGTTGCCGAGCCGCTCTCCATCATATTTGAGAAGTCGTGGCTGTCAGGTGAGGTCCCGAACGACTGGAGGAAGGGTCATGTCACTCCCATATACAAGAAGGGGAGCAGGGAGGACCCGGGGAACTACAGGCCGGTGAGTCTCACCTCCGTGCCTGGGAAGATCATGGAACAGATCCTCCTGGACAACATGCTCGGTCACATAAAGAATGAGCATGTGATCCGAGACAGCCAGCACAGCTTCACCAAAGGAAGGTCATGCCTAACTAATCTTGTGGCCTTCTATGATGGAGTGACGGCATTGGTGGACGAAGGGAAGGCGACCGATGTCATTTACCTGGACCTGAGCAAGGCCTTTGACATGGTCCCCCACCACATCCTCATCTCCAAATTGGAGGGAAGTGGATTTGATGGGTGGACGACCCGATGGATAAGCAATTGGTTGAAAGGCCGCAGACAGAGGGTGGTGGTCAATGGCTCTATGTCCAGGTGGAGGCCGGTAACAAGTGGTGTCCCCCAAGGGTCTGTCTTGGGACCGGTGCTCTTTAACATCTTTATTAATGACATCGATGAGGGAATTGAGTGCACCCTCAGCAAGTTTGCTGACAACACCAAGCTGAGTGGTGCGGTTGATACGGTGGAAGGAAGGGATGCCATTCAGAGGGACCTCGACAGGCTGGAGGGCTGGGCTCGGGTGAACCTGATGAGGTTCAACACGGCAAAGTGCAAGGTTTTGCATTTGGGCCGGAAGAACCCCAGGCACTTGTACAGGCTGGGAGGAGTGGTCCTTGAGAGCAGCTCGGCAGAGAAGGACCTGGGGGTCCTGATGGACGAGAGACTGAATATGAGCCAGCAGTGCGCTCTGGCAGCTCGAAAGGCAAATGGGATCCTGGGCTCCATCAGGAGAGGGGTGGCCAGCAGGGACAGGGAGGTGATTGTCCCTCTCTACTCGGCTCTTGTGAGGCCCCATCTGGAGTACTGTGTCCAGGTGTGGAGCCCTCAGTACAAGAAAGACATTGAGATTTTGGAAAGGGTCCAGAGGAGGGCGACTAAGATGATCAGGGGGCTGGAGCACCTCCCCTATGAGGACAGGCTGAGGGAGTTGGGCTTGTTCAGCCTGGAGAAGAGAAGGCTGCGGGGTGACCTCATGGCAGCCTATCAATACCTGAAGGGAACCTACACCCAGGAGGGGAGTAAACTCTTCAAAAGGGCTGATAACAGCAGGACTAGGGGAAATGGATCCAAGTTGAAGGAGGGAAGATTTAGGTTGGATGTTAGGGGGAAGTTCTTTACTAGGAGAGTGGTTAGGCCCTGGAACGGGCTGCCCAGGGAGGTTGTGGATGCCCCGTCCTTGGCCGTGTTTAAGGCCAGGTTGGACGGGGTCCTGGGCAACCTGATTTGAATGTGTATGTTTGGTGGCCCTGCTAGGCAGGGGGGTTGGAACTACATGATCCTTGGGGTCCCTTCCAACCCGGGTGATTCTGTGATTCTGTGATCTTATTTTGATGCAAAGGTTATTTCAGATAGGTAACTACAGGACTTTGTAATCATCTTAAATTAGAAGTGCTGGTAATTATCCTGTTTCAAAGTGGGTAGTTACAGTATTTGTAACCAAAACTTACTTGGCAGCTTTTAGAATGGGAGTGAGAGCTGTTCTCCTGTTGCTCGAGATGAGGCGAGTGGAGGCATGAGATGTACCACCTCACAGCTGCACTCAAATCTGCTTCCTGACAACATGAATGCTGATGTATTTGGAAAAAATAACCCAGCACAATCTGGTAGAAAATATCCGTGGTGTGCACTGCATAAACTCAACAGAAACTTCATGATGGAAAAAAAGTCTCCATTGTCTATCAGTCTTCTAGGGTTTGATAAAACTGCACTAAAACTGTTCCCCAAAGCACAGCCTTGAAGTCAAACCCAATTCCATACAAAGGCTCTACTCAGAATATAGGGTGTGACTGGCACTTATGATTGGTTCTCTGTGAGATGGTATCACTGCGTGTTTAGAACTGGATACAGAAGCAGCTATCAGCAAAGCTTTTCTTCTCTTGTAAAACTTCATGCACATATTACCTCTCATGATATTTTCGTAACCTGTGCTACAGACTTCTTCAGGTACTCTTCTTTTTTGGAGTCTCATATTTAGTTAGTGCCTTGCCTTCCCACCAGTCCTGTGGTATCTCTTCATCTCATAAATATCTTCTGTATTTTCTGGATATGTTCTGCCCTTCCCTCTGTATTTTTGTTGTTGTTGTTGCTGTTGTGGTTGGTTGGTTTTTGTGGTGTGAGGAATTATGATGCTAAAAGATTGTGTCATTTGTTATCTGTCATGCTTGAGGGCAAGGTAGAAAAGTATTACCGGGAGGAGTAATTTGCACAGAGCACAGGTATTCCATGTTCTCCTCTAAGGGAGACATGATAAAAACCTGTGAGATTGAAAGGATGGCATGAATTTGAATCAAATTCATTCTCTCCTATAAGCATATGAATTGATATAATAGGCTTCAAAAATGCTGGATTCTTCTGACCAAGATGTTTGTTGTGTCTTGCTCAGAAGTTTTATCCTTCTCCTTGTGTTACATTCAGTCTGCTAAATATAGATAATTTTCTGACATTCAGACATGAAGGAAAGGTAATTAGTGGTGTTTGTGTACAAAAAAAAAAAAAAAAAAAAAAAAAAAAAAACAACTCTGTCCTTCACTTCCATGACAGAGAGCAACTGTAAAACTAACACAACTATTTTTTCCTTCTCAGGGAAAGGGAGAAAATTGACTTCTCTAGTCAAAAATGTACTCACTACTTGGAAAAGTTGATCCAAAGCTGCACTTGAGCAACTTTTAATTGAGTCTGTTTAGTAGCAAGTCATGTTCATGAACAAATGAAAATTAGAATCTGAATTGGGACAATATCAAATCGAATTAGGTGCAGATAATTATCTGGTTCTCAACTTACGTCAATCAGCTTAGCTTCATCAGCTGAAGAACACGTGCCTGACCCACTTGCTGTTGTCATCAGAGTTCTTCTATAAGAGCATTAGAATCAGTAAATCAATAAGATGGAAAAGAACTGGCAGCTGGAACCACTGCTGATCCTGAAGGCTCCAGCAAGTCCAGAGATGCTTCCTACATACAGACAAAACTGTAAAGAGCAAATAAAAGCTGCATTTCTCGCAAAGTGGATCTCAGCTTTTGGCTGAGCCTGCTTATTTTTCTTGGCAAGCACAGCTCTACATGTGCGGTGGTGCCAGATGGGTAGCCTGACTTCATTAAGGCAAGGAGAGGTTGGCATGGAGCTGCACATGCATGACATTAAATTGACAGTTGTGGTGAAGGGAAGATTCCAGCTTCATAATGAATGTACCTGGTATTTCAATGCTGCAAGTCAATCAGGTTATCAATGGGGGACAAATTCTTACTTTTTCAGCTAGTTTTCAAGAAGTGCACTTCTAACAAAATCCATTGGGTTTTTTTGCTGTTTTTGTTGTTTGTTTGTTTGTTTTTGCTCCTTTAGGCTTGTTTATCACCACCTACAATAAATTCATCTTCAGCAGTCATGAACTTTGCTCCTTAAAGTGTCTCTGAAGATCACTTTTCTGTGGGCACTAGTGCATTGTCCTTCAGGTTTTGACCTGAGAAATAAATGTGAAGATAACATCTTGAGTGATCTGTATGAACAGAGAATCAAAGAAACTAGAGCCTGGGTGCTCAAGAGGTGCTAGAAAGAATAACGGTATTGAAGACAGGGTGAAGAAGAATTATGAAGGTCTTGGAAATCATCCAGAAGAGCTACACGTCTTGAAGGAATAAGCCATTGGGATATTAAGAAGGTTGAAAATCAAGACTATGTGTAATAGCTGGTTTTGTATGATCAGAAAGCTATCTTAGGATATCAATGTCAGCTTGTTTTCCCAGAACACTGATTCAACTTTACCTTGTGTGTAATCATCGCTAACATGCAGGGTATTTCCAGGAAAATGTGCTCTTTGAATTGATGTCTGGCTTCACAACAGGCATAGCAGTGCTATATTGGAGCATCACAATGCATACTAACATGGCACCTCTAACTGTTGCAGCAAACAGATGTTGCTTTTGCAAGCTGAGTTCTGTTCAACATTTCTGTTGGTTGGCACATTCCATGTATCACATCTTCACATGTTCAGTTTCAGCCATTTTTGTTCAATTCTACAGATCTAAGTTTTGATACTGTTGAGGAAGGCATTAGTATGGTTTTTATGCATTGTTGCGATATGAGTTTGACATATTAAAGCTCTGGAATGAGGTTGCAATATATTCATTTTAACTTCCCTGGTCCAGAGTTTTTCATGATTTCAAAAATCTTAGTTTATTTGTACTTTTAAGGTTTTTTTGCCTTCTTATTTTGTTCTGGAGAGAAAAAAAGAGAGATGATTTGTTAGGCCACTTCCAACAGGCCAAAGTTACCCCTTTTCTGAATAGCTCTGTCAGCTGGAGATGTCTCTGGTTAACACTATATATGAGAAAATTTACTTGGTGCTCACCTGATCTTTCCAGAAGCACTAGAGCTTTGTAAGTGTTACATATGGATATGAATGATCTAGTAGATTTCTGATGAACATTTTTTTTTTTAATGAGAAAACGTGGATGGGGTCCTTGGGGTCCTGACAGGTGCAGCCCACAAGGTCTTTTCCTTTCCGAGGGTGGTGATATTTGACCCTGTGGTGTTCCATGCTCTGTCTCCATGTCAGGGAGTTCCCCAGGGAATCAACACAACCTTACAGTTCACCAGCAGGTGTCATTAATGGAGTGGTCAGTTGTGCTTTGGGCATTGCTAATGAAGAAACATGCTGCATTGGTGTCCTGGGAAGTTATGTTTATTCTTGTTTCCATTCTTCTTGCCAGCTCATACACCTGAGCTCTGCCTTGTTAGCTTTTCTCACCCTTTCAAACCTTGTGCTCAGTGATTGCTTTCAGTTTCTGTTGTTTACCACTCAGTGTTTTTTCCCTGAAGTCATACACCTTATTTCTCACCTCTGACTGGATGACTGAAATGTTGTTGTGCTAGGCTCAGATACATTACTAAGAACCAGATTGTAAAACAATAAACAGATTTGGAAAAGTGCTTTGGATGCTTCCAGTGAGAATGCGAATTTGTAAGCCAAGATTTGATCACCACAATAGCTGAAGATAAGGTTTCAGGTCACAAAAGGAAATGGATTTCAAAATAAAGACATTAGTTTATCCAAATTGATTTTCTTTTCAAGCATCACAGCTTGTAGTTCACTTTCACCTACGACTATTCAAAAAAAAGTCATCTTCCTCACCCTCTGTGATGTCCTTTGGTTGCTGAGGGAGCACATCCTTCACTCCTCCACAGGGATGTGCTCTCAGAAGAAATGTCCTAACAAATTCTTATGCCAGCCAGCATCTTAGTGCAAGGGTTTCAAATAGACGAAGAGAGATCTACAGTAAAAGATCTACAGAAAAGATTGCTAATTGGGTACAGAGTAGTGTCCAAATCTCTTCCTTCGATGAGTCTTAATAAAGGATTACATGGTAAATTATCAAAGATTGTAAGAGTAAAACAGCTTAGACTAGAGGTATGTATAGAGAAATAATCAGCACCTGTTCAAAAACAAGGCCAGGGAAGTTAGTTAGAACCCAGATTACTGTAATCTATCAAATTCAGGCTTTGCAAAGCTCATGCTTGAGCAGTGTTGTTTACACACGTATGTTCTGTAGCCTGTGGCTAATTATGATTCTACCTGTGTTGTACTTGGCAAGGAGACAACATTTGTTCAAGGGGACTTTTGCCAGCCGTGCTGGTGAAAGTGCTTTTCAATAAGATTCCAATTAAATGTTTTGTTAATATTTATTATTCACTGGTGGCAGTTGCTGGTAACACACATTTGCCCAGGGGAGGTTAAATGAAGCACAGCAGAGTTTTACTTGCTGGCGAAGGGTAGCAAATGATTCTTTGATTGAATACGCACTGCCTGGTATGTAAATTGCTGAGCAGTAAAGTCTACATGGAAACTCTCAAAATGGAACACAAACTTGTGCAAGGGACCTGAAGGCTGTGTGGCACTGTGGGTACAGATTCAATGGTGTCCCACAAGCCCAGGGGACAGATGGAGTTGAAGCGTCTCCCAGATCCATCTGTCACACTATCTCCTACCCGCAGTTATCAGAGTTGATCATATCCAAGCATTGTTTTCAGTCATGAACTTTTGAACTAGTAATTTTCATCAGCCAAACTCCACTTGAGTTACCATAACAGCACATTTTTAGTAAAGTGGTGGTTGTCCATTTTCATTAATATCTCTGTACATAGGCATTGTATGCTTGGAGCTATCTCCCCTCTTTGTTATCTGGAGTAAAGGTGAGAGAAGGGTAAGGCAAAGGTAAAGGCTTCCAAATATACGAAGTTTGGCAATTCCAGTCATTGAACCAAATTCCTGAAGTGCTGACCTTAGCACCTCTTTTTCATCGTCACATCAGATTTCAAGGATATAACCTAAGTATTTCTACCAAAGCCAAAGTTTTGGCCCCCAACTCAGACCTTTTGGTTTATACCAAAAAACTGTGCAACTACCACAGTCGGGGCTTTTTGAGCAATCAGTGCATCTGTTGTGCATTTGTATTAACCTCTTCTAATGTACTGTGGTACTGCTTCTGTCCTTATGCTATGCTGGCTGAAAATAACTCCAGGGGAATTAAGCCAGGATGAAGCTGTTGCAAAGACAAGAAGAATTATTGCGATTTTCATGTGCATATGAGCATTTATGAATGATTATCAATTCTGAACCATGTTTTTCTTCCCCGGGATTTAAGAAGAGAGCTTAATGAGATGAATTGCTATCCTCCAGGTGCTCAAAACTTGTATTTTAAGGCAAAATAGGCAGATATTTGGTGTTTTAAAAAGTCAGAATTACTGGGAGGTAGTTCACAAAACCTCCAACTTATTTTTTTCATAAAGCTTTGCTATGCTTCACATTGCTTTTGAGTGCTTTTTGAAGTAAGATTCTTGGCTGAGAGTGTTTCTTCTGCTCCATATTAGTAACCAAACCATCTTGGCTCAGCAGACTAAATGATCTCCATAGTTGGTGCACACTGATATCTTTTTACTTAGTCATATCAAACTTAATTGATTGGGCTTATTTATGTGCATGGGGACGTCGTTCATACGATTAAAAACCGGTGATATTGGTGTGCTCACTGATACTCATTTACTGTCATTCAATTAATAAACATCTTTTTTTCTTTTTTTTCTTTTTTTTTTTTTTTTGCCTGGATTTAAATAATTTTTAGACTATCTGACCTTGGTTATAATGAAGTTCTCTAATGTTTGGACTTTATGCAAAACAGCATTTGACTTTGTAAAGCTTGAGAAAGTGATTCAGCTTCCAGCTTTTAGGGCTCACTCCTGCTTGTGATTGTTGAGGAACCTCAGAGGCACTTATGGGTTTGGTTGATCAATCTGACAGAAGTTGGCATGGGAGGGAAAGCGAGTTACTGGATCAGTTGAATCTGGCTTTAAATTTTGGGTTCAGTTCACACCACAGAACTTGTCTTAAAGGCAGACTTTTACCAGATGCTTTATAGATTTGTAATTCTCTCCATGTATCAGGGCAAGGCCGGCGTGCACTTGGCCTCTTGCCTTTGCACAACATATTAGAGTGGTTGGGATAGAAATGAGAACATCATTTGCTGAGGTGGCACATGTTTTCATTAATCTGTCATCTTGCACCTTATAATAGGATAGATAGCAGCTTCAGGATTGAGCCTCATATACAGGGGGTAGGAGCAGTGAAAATTAATTTTTTTTTCATTATCTTGAATGCTAACCCATCTGTCAGATAATGTGCAGAACATTGCTTGTTGTGTTTTTCTATGGAGAAACTAATTAAAAGATTATAGCTTCTGTGTTTAATAGTCATTCAAAACGCATTGGTGACACTGCTTGCCATTCAAATTTCATCATGTTGAGTGCAGCAAAGGGAAAGCATGCTGGCACTTCCCTCTTCTGGATTCGTTTCCTCTCATTCACTCTCTAATCTGATCTCCCAGGGTATCACGTGAGTGCCTCTGTTTGTTAATGAATGCCCAAAGTTAAATGAAACCCGGCGTCCAGCAGTGAGCAGGTTTACTTTGTGCAAGGACCCACTGGCAGACAACTGGTTTGATGTCCAACAGAGAACTGACTTCTTCAATTGTGTGTAATAATAATAAAAAAAAACCCTTTGGCATACTTTGGAGCTAGAAACTCTTCTGTGATATTTGTAAATAAAAGCTCTTAATAATGGTGCAGAGAAGCAATTACTGTTAACTGCATCCCTCACTGTCCAGCTGGGATGGGAGTTTCCACTGCCAGCAACTAAGGCTAATCTCTCCAAACCCAGCATCCCTCTATTTGAGATCCTGTCTTCTGCTGTTGCTGCTGAGTGAGACTTTGGTTAGACATGTGCTGTGTCGCAGCTCTATCAAAATCTTGCTCTGCCCTAAAATCAAGAGGTTTAAATAGCACTTGGCATCTTTAGGGAAGAATTTTGCTTTAAATAATAGCTCAGCTGTGATTTGCAATTAGAAGTGAAGGAGTGGACTGCTTCTCTCAGTTCTGCTATCGTGACTTAAGCTACAGTTTCCAATTTTAGAATTGCTAAATTCAGTGGATTTTGAAATGCGAGGAACAAAATATTTTGCCAAAGAATTGGGAGCAAAAAGTAATTTGGGTATTTGAATCTTCTCTAATATGTATGTACATATATACATGTATGTGTATATATACATACATATGAAGCTTAGGAAAGTAGGAAATAGAAATGATGTGGCTCTTACCGTGTTTGCAGTTTACCATCCAGCTGGTTGGGTTATAGGACTGACTTTGGGAACAGAACCAGGACAGTGCAAGGACCTTGAACCCCTCCTGTGCTTCCAGTGAAGTTTAGAAGGGTCAACTTCAGCTCCTAAAGTGCAGCGCTGAGGTGGTAAAGAACACTGTCAGTCATGGTGACCATTTTCTGTCTCCCGTTGTATAGGCAGGGTGAGGTGAATACCTGCTAAATACCTTGGGAGTCTGAGTGACTTAGATGCATCTTCTCAGCCATGAGGAACAGCACCCATCAGCTGCTCAAGAAAGTAGGTCCAAGACCTACAAAAAGCCCAGGCAGATCCTCTGTGTGATATTGCATAAAAACATACATCTAAAAGTGGCAGATTATGAGGATTTAATTGCAGTCCAAGTGAAGATTATCCCCAGCAGAGATTAAATGTGCCGGTGAGGCATCACACAAACTGCTTTGCTTTGTCTCCTTGTTATTAACGCTTCATCACCAAAGGCCAAAGCAGCCATGAGATGACAGCACTGCATGTGAAGTGCTATCTATTTGCAAGATCTGTGAAGTAAAAAGGAGTTGATATATTATCTTCCATCCCTAAGTGTGTCTGTTGAATTACACTTTGCAGCCTGGCTGGCAAACAAACCATTGGTTCTGAACTGTTCTTTCTAGCAAATAGCTGCAAAACGTGAAAGGTCCAACAGCTCAAAATTGTCCATTTCTTGTTGATTTTCACAAGAGGGCAGAAGTAGGAGATCTCCACTGCTCTTTCAGTGCTGTGTTCTTCACACTGCAGTCGTTTTATACGTTTTCACCTCTGTTCCTCTGCATACATAGAGCAGCTTATTGACATTAACCAGTTGGGAACAAAGACTTGGGAAGTCCATTATTGAAATGAATGCTTAGTATGTGATTTCTAATTCTCTTAAAAAAAGTTTTCAAGTTTTCATATTTATTTCTACTTTGTTTAAACTCTGCAGAAAGAAACTGTCATTGTCCAGCACTGTCACATGTATGGGGTGCTTAGGAGACCTACCAGAACTGAAATATGAGTCATAACACTGACTTCGGGTATTAGGTACAGTATTTCTCTTACTGCAATTATATTATATCATAACTTCTGTGTTTTCTGCTGCTTGACAAATAGTGAAATGATCACAGACCACCCCTTGGTGCCACTTTGGGCACAGCCCCTAGCTGCAGTTACTCCCTTGGAACTGATCACTCCCTAGTGATCAGTTGATCTCCCTTGGAAACAATAGGGCTGCCAAAGGCTACACTGGAGAGGAACTGATTGCAAACTCGTTGCACTTTTTGATCAAAATGAATAGCATTGCATCTTGATTGGTTTACCGTGGCACTTATACTTTTCTAAATAAGAGCAATGGTTTGATAATGAAAGAATTATTCAGGCAAAATCGACAATATTTTAAGAACCCTGACAACTGATCCTGGTAAAACTACAAATAAAACTGAATTCAGAATAGAGGTCACACAATGAGCAATTGATGCTGAATTCTTTACTTTTATTTATTTATTTGTTTGTTTGTTTTTCAGTTCTGTGCTCACTTGAGTTGATTCACTCTCACAATGAGTTCCTTCCAGGACATATTCTCCACAATCCTCAGGATTTTTCTCTCCGTACTATTAAAGTTCTTCTTTCTCAGTTATTACAGTCTCTTTCTGGCTGAGACCCTCTTTCATTCTTGAAGGACCCTTTTAAAAAACCAAATGCAAGAGCAAAGCTGCTTACTATTCATGTTCACTAAGGGAGTTGCTCCTAGTAACCCTTTTCTTTCAAAAACAAAAAAAAAATCAATGTATAACAAATTGATTTCAGCAAGAGCACGTTAATGGGGTAAGAAGTAGTGGTTAATAGGGTAAGAAGTAGAGCTGCTGTTGATAAAACACGTTCTGTTTGCATGCCCTTGCACTGGGTTATGGCGAAGCATAGATGAGGGTTTGAATGGAGCTTTGATGAGAGCTTGGACCCCATGGTTGGTAAGATAATGAGAATGGAGGAATATTTTATAGGCAGTTACAGAAGAAATCACCTACTGTGTCCAGGTCTGGAGCCCCCAGTACAAGAAAGACAGGGAGCTGTTGGAGAGGATCCAGAGGAGCCACAGAGATGATCAGGGGGCTGCAGCACCTCCACTACAAAGACAGGCTGAGGGAGCTGGGCTTGTTCAGCCTGGAGAAAAGAAGGCTGTGGGGTGACCTCATTGCAGCCTGCAGTACCTAAAGGGAGCCTACAAACAGGAGGGGAGTCAGCTCATGGAAAGGGGAGATAACAGCAGGACAAGGGGAAATGTTTTGAAGTTGAGGGAGAGCAGATTGAAGTTGGATGTCAGGGGGAATTTCTGTGCTAGTAGAGCAATGAGGTGCTGGAACAGCTGCCCAGAGAGGCTGTGGATGCCCCGTCCATCCCTGGAGGTGTTCAAGGCCAGGTTGGATGGGGCCCTGGGCAGCCTGGGCTGGTGTGAAATGGGGAGGTTGGAGGCCCTGCATGTGGCAGGGGTGTTAGAGATTCATGGTCCTTGAGGTCCCTTCCAACCCCATGATTCTGTGATACTTATTTATCCTGTTTATGAATACCCTGAAGTCAGGGTATTCATAAGCTCTACTTCTTACCCTATTAACACGCTCTTGCTGAAATCAATATGCTTACAGGGGACTTTACATCAAGCACTGTACTGCAAAAGGTCTACAACTGCTTTCTTCTGGGAAAACTTGGAGCACATCAGGATGGAGAATTTTGAACAGATGAACAAATGTCAGATAGTTACCTATTTTACTGCACAAAGGATGGTTTTATTTTATTTTATGGATAATGTTTCCCAAGTAGGCACTTATGGTTTAATGCAAAACAAAGGATGAAGAAGGGATGACAGAATGGCTCCTCAAGATGGTACGTATGGGGTTCAAGGGATCTGTTGCAGACTCAGCACTGAGGTACATGCAGGGGCAGACGCCAAATGTAGGCTCCAGGTATTGGAAAACAGAGGTGTACAGTGACTGGTCAGTCACAGGTCTGACCCTTCAGTGCAGACCTCTGTTTGGTAACACTATTTAGTCATCTCTCTCCGTTTGTAACTACTTATTTCAGCAGTGAAGTCAGGAGTGAATCAATTTTTACATTGAATGAGACAGCTAATGCTTATCTGGTTTGACTTACAGTGGGTGAGAGAGAGATGAGGAGTCAGAAAATTGTCATAACTAGATTGTCAATATGAGGGACAGTCAGCTCTCAATTGTGCCATTGCTTTATGAAGAAGGGGAACTATACTGCATGCAGAAGGATGAGGTAAGTATGAATATTTGAACCAGTCTGGCTGTAGCTGAAATGAATTTAGCAAAGGCTTTTTTCCAGCTAAAATCCTGACTAGGTTTTGGTTACACTTGTCAAGGCACAGGTTTCTTTTTGCAGTACCACATTAACATAGGGGCTCAGTGGTGATATAAGGAGTGGGAGAAGAGATTTCTGTGTGACGAAAACAAGGATGTGAGTGGGTGTGTGCCAGCCTGGTGGTGGTATGACTGCAGTTAATGTGGTCATGCCAAGCTGGTGAGCTGGTAAGAACCATCCAAGCAGTGGCTGAAGCTCACACTTGTGGTCTATGCTATTGCCGATTCAGGTGTGCCTATATAGGGTGCAAACATGCCTTGGATTGCACAGCAGATCAGTCATTGTCTGGGTCAGATGCCTACCTTTTCTCTTGTTTCTGCTCTCATCTTGATTTGTTCTTCTAAGAATTCTGAAAATGCCTCCAAGTTGTGCTCCCCAGCATAGGGCACCTCCTAGAAAGAGTTTGAAGATTAGGAAAGTCTTTAACTCTGTACACAAAGTGCTGGAAATAGCAGCATAATTAGCTGAAGGATGTCCATGTTTTAGATTGCCCACACTCTAGACTTTTGCTCTTAGTTTAAAAAGTGAAGGTAGAATTGCAGCAGTTAAACGTTTGCAAGATATCTGGGGAGCAGAGTATTTTGCAGGTCCAGCTGTGATATTCTAAGCTGTCTGAACATTTTTATGGAAATTCAAAATCCAGAAACGTTGTTAAAATCCACATTCCCCAGCTTGAATATTCAATAAGAGCAGCAGGAAGGGGAGCAGTTACATTATTTTTCTTACACTTCACTTTCAGTTGGGGGCTCATGAGAGATTTTCTTAATAAGTTTAGTGAGATGCACTTTCAATTTAGGTCTTTACAATTCTCTGAATGAGTCTGAGCATCATACTCTCTTTTAAAGACATTGGGTTTGGTGTTTTTTTTCCCAAACACTATCACTTCCAAGCGCCCTCTGGAAGTCTGAAAGGATCTTGCACAAATCCTTCAGTGAAAATTTGTAGAAGCCCATGCGTGCCACTTCAGGAATTGTCTGCTGTCAACCAGAGTCTATTTAGACTTAGGCAAACGCCTTTTCTCACCTGAGGTAATCTAGCTTCTCACAGAGACCAACAATGCTGTATTACTTTATACCAGATTATGCCTGATTTGAGTTCAAGGGACTATAAACAGAAGGCCTCCATTCCCTGGTGAATTCACTAGATGAATGGGTTTATGGGTCATGGGTTTAATATTCCCCATGCAGTAAGGTATTCTCTTGTAATAAAAGATGTTGCAACCTTGAAGGCATCTTTTCTTTGCAAAATTAACTTTCTTGAGTAATATTATTTGATTCCTCCAGAGGCAATTAATATTCTCAGATGAGTCCTGCTCCACTCTAATGGCTGAAATAGAAATTTCTCAGACCAAAAACCTGTAAAACCAGAGAAGCAGTTGATCCTTGCTCTGGTTACTGAGGATATGTGTCAACATTTCTCATTAGAGCAATCAGTGCATAAGTGTATGTCAATGTTATTTTTCTCACTTAATCCATAGAAATAAATCAAATAACCTTAAAATCTGCCTGAAAAAAATGCATGTTTTTCTCTCAGATTTGGACTTGATGACACAATGGATGAGTTGTTCATCTCACAGATGATGCCTGGTCACTCTTTCCTCCACACAGTCATTCCACTCTCTTGTTCCTCCAGCTCTGACTATAGCTGTTCTTGGAATAGAGCTACATGCCAGATTTAATTGTTCTTTGGGGGAGGAGGAAACTTTTCTGTCTCACTGAGAGTTGATATTTGCTTTTGACATCAGAAGGTTTTTTTTATCTTATCAATAGCCATCTAGCAGTGCATCCTTATGCTGAAATCAATGGTTATTAAACAGTGAGAATGAAAAAATAACATAGGAACACAGAGCTGGTGCTTTGGAAAACTGGATCCGTGCTTAATTGTCCAGCTACAGATAGAGGTGTCTGGGCTCATGTAGCCCCACTTAACTCCACACTAAGTGACTTCAGGTTTAAAAATAAATTAATTATTAAAAAAATGAAATAAACCACCAAGTTTGCATCCATTGTGAGCAAGAGGGTCGCTCATCTTTAGCTTCAGAAAAAGCTGACTTCTTAGATTGCTTAGATGGAGTGTGACTGGAAAGCAGACAGTTCATGCCCTACAGACCAAGCAGATGCTCCTGTCAGTAGGAGGGGAGTGTAATCTCATCAGGCCAGAGTGCATGGAAGAGTCTGTGTAAGAATGTGTTCTTTAAGTAGAGAACATAGAATCATAGAATCATAGAATCATAGAATCACTAAGGTTGGAAAAGACCTAAAAGATCACCCAGTCCAACCGTTCACCTATTCCCAATAGCTCCTACTAAACCATGTCCCTCAACACAACATCCAGCCTTTCCTTGAACACCCCCAGGGTCGGTGATTCCACCACCTCCCTGGGCAGTCCATTCCAGTGCCTGACCACCCTTTCTGAAAAGTAATACTTCCTCATGTCCAACCTGAATCTCCTCTGCCGTAGCTTGAAACCATTCCCCCTGGTCCTATCACTGATGACACGAGAGAAGAGGCCGACCCCCAGCTCACTACAACCTCCCTTCAGGAAGTTATAAAGAGCAATAAGGTCTCCCCTGAGCCTCCTCTTCTCCAGGCTGAACATTCCCAGCTCCTTCAGCCTCTCCTCATATGGCCTGTGTTCCAGACCCCTCACCAGCTTTGTTGCCCTTCTTTGAACACGTTCCAGGGCCTCAATATCTTTCTTGCAGTGAGGGGCCCAAAACTGGACACAGTACTCGAGGTGCGGCCTCACAAGTGCTGAATATAGGGGAACAATCACCTCTCTGCTCCTGCTTGCAACACTGTTTCTGATGCAAGCCAGGATGCCATTGGCCTTCTTGGCCACCTGGGCACACTGTCGGCTCATGTTCAGCCGAGCATCAATCAATACCCCCAGGTCCATTTCCTCTACGCAGTCCTCCAGCCACACCGCCCCAAGCCTGTAGCGTTGCCTGGGGTTGTTGTGGCCGAAGTGCAGGACCCGGCATTTGGCCTTGTTGAAACTCATCCCATTGGCTCCAGCCCAGCTCTCCAGCCTGTCCAGATCCCTCTGTAGGGCCTCGCTACCCCCAGGCAGATCCACACTTCCAGCCAATCTGGTGTCATCTGCGAATTTACTGAGGGTGCACTCGATGCCCTCATCGAGGTCATCAATAAAGATATTGAAGAGGACAGGCCCCAGCACCGACCCCTGCGGAACACCACTCACGACCGGTCGCCAGCTGGATTTAACTCCATTCACCACCACTCTCTGTGCCCGGCCCTCCAGCCAGCTCCTTACCCAGCCAAGAGTGTACCCATCCAAGCCTCTGGCTGCCAGCTTCTGCAGGAGAATGCTGTGGGAGACAGTGTCAAAGGCTTTGCTGAAGTCTAGGTAGACCACATCAACAGCCTTTCCTTCATCCACCAGATGGGTCACTAGAACATGATAACCCAATCTAGAAAACAGCTATGAGTCATGTTATATTAGCCACATTTCCATTGGCTTATCATGAGCTGGCTCAAACTCCTTTATTTATATTTGAGTGCTTTCTAGAGTCTTAGGATAGTTATTCCATCTTTAGAATGCTACCTGCTTCCACACTAGCTTTCAATTCATCCTTAGTCTTTAAACAACATGGAGGATCAACAGGGGCCGTTAGAAGGCTCGTGTTTGTTTCCAGCACTATGTTTGTGTGAAATCAGGGCTGGACCAGGTGGTGATGCTGGCCTGTAGATATGTCTTGTTCCTCTTCCTTCTGCACGTTCCTCTTTGTCTCCAAGACTTTTCTGTTGAGCTTTTCATTGGCAGAATAAGAAGCAGGGACTGTGAAGGTGGGGTAGTGCCTATACAGTATGTCATGCTCTGTGTATTGGCAAGTTGGGGTATAACTGCACCCTTTCTTTGGTTAACTTCTAAAAAGGTGTAAATGTACTTGGAAGAATTCCTGGTATAACTGCTGGTTGGGTAGAAAATGGCTGAGGCTGTTGCAGTGACTGTGTATTAATGGCTTGAGTGTGTCTCCGGTCATTTATGATGGTCTGTGGCCAGCTGTCCTTTCACTGCACTAAGAAGGAAGGCTGGGACGTGGGTCAGCCACTGCAGGAAGCTGCAGGACACCTGCATTGCCCATCAAGTACAGGCTAATATCTCCAGTGCCAAGGGACCTGGCATAAAAACATAGTGCACTAGCAAGAACTTCAGATCTCAAACAAACTTAGTATTTTAAGTCTGAAACAATCCCTTAATGGCTACTGAAAGATATTACTGGTTTTTTTACAATCTGGCATTTATTATGAGAATTTCATGGATTTCTGCTCTCCTGTTTAAAGACAAAGCACAATGTGAGTGTGCAGGACTATAGTTCAATTCATTAGAAGATGAGCATGCACATCTGAGAGCAAAATATCTCCCTAAAAGATTAAATGAGAACATGAGCAAATGTCTTCAAATTTAATTTAAGTTTGGGACTAAAAAGAAAAATGAAAAGCTTAGTAATGTCTTAATTATAGCGGTATCTCAGAATTTAATTTATTTTGGCTTCAGATGTATTTTATTTTTAATGAGATTGTATATGTAGATGGAGGAATATAACTACTTGTCTAATATTTTTCTTTCTTTCAGCTGTAGCATTTTCTGATTATTCTGTAACATGGCATTAGGTAGCATATTCTGAAGATCATTAGTCTTGACAACAAATATTTCTTCCCTACTGAGACTGAATGAAATAAAATTACTGGCAGAACTGCACAGGAGTAAGTCTTGAGAGCTGAATGTTGTGAAAATATAGAGGATGTGACAAGTGATAGCAGTATTTTACAGCCTAGTCATAGCTGCTTCAGAGTTGTTCTGTGACTGTCTGCCTCTTGCCGTGGTTTGAAGAAAGGCCTGTAGTGACAAGGAGTCTGGCTCTCATGATGAGGAGTTTGCTCTGAGGTGAGGCTGTTGATAGAACCCAGATGGGAGGCTGCTAAACAGCAGAGAATAAGGCAGTAGTGAGGTCCCAGATGGCGAATAGAGCGAAGGCTCTTGCTACAGCTTCACATTTCAGAGACAGTGGAAGAGTTTCCCCTTTAATTCAGATTCTTGTTCATAATGAGCTCAGTGTTGAGTAGATAAAGAGCAAAGCCTTGCTTAAAGGATGTGCTTCCATCTGACATGCACACACAGTCCCCCATCAGCATGCAGCTGTGCCATCCCCTCAAGTTTCTCACCTGGATATCGGGTCCAGCAGGAAAGAGTCTGAAGAAGGGATAGCGATCCATCACAACTGACAAGACATCGTTTGCTGTGACATCTATCTTTGCAATGATTACATCCTTGTGGCTTTGATATTTCTCTCCTAGCTCATCCCAGATTGGCAGAAGTTTTCTGCAATCATAGGACCAAGGGGCATCTGCAAATGTAAAAGCATGCAGTCTGCTGTAAGAGCATGTCCTGGTTTGCTGAGTGGAATCTGCTAATTCTGTGAAAGTTAATGGGGTTTTGTGATTTCTCTTGTGGTCCCTTTCTACTTGAAACCATCCATTTTCCATAAGTCTTCGTGTAGTGATAACCAACCTAAGGTTATTACTATCACTATCTCTAAGGCAGCAGCACTGCTTCTTAGATCCTTATTATTGTAACACACAGCACTTGCCATATGACTTTGCTGGAGAAGCATGGCAGATAACCAGTGCAACCCAAGAAACACATTGTTCCCATGATGAGGTACTTGCCAGAGGCACAAAATGCTTTACACATATTAAAATGTCTCCAGACATTAAAATTAAATGTGTCCATAAACTATGCTATAGTTGTACTGAAAAGGAGGAGATTGAGGTATGGTGGTGCTTTGTCTCCAAGCAGTGCACATTTAACAGGTTAACAAAAAGGCATACTGCTGAGAATGCTCTTAAATAGCCACAGATTTTCCATCAAGAGAAGAGTGGTCATGATCAGATTAGATGGAATTAAAAGGATTGCATGATTGTGCTACCGTTAAAAATTTGCTAGTATTATGCTGAATGCTGTATTTATACTAATGCTGTATGTTTGCTCTACTGAACAAATTAAGGCAGTGTAATCTCTGCTGGCTGGTATAGGGTAGGGCAGCAGTTTCCTGCAGAGAAAGGTTGACAAGGAATGCCACTTCACTTGCAGACAGAGAAGGGAAAGGAGTTAGATTTGCTAAACTACAGCTCTTTGGGATGAAATACTACAGCATTGCATCCAGACAACCTTACTTAACTCCCTTCTCTCCTTGGAAGACAGCCAGACTCATACTGTACAGAATATTATAATGTTCCATTGTACAGCATGAGATCCTAGTGTCCCTTTCCTTCCAGGCAGAGATTTGAAATTGCTTTGACAAAACCTTATTGAAGGGACTGAATGTTTCTCATTGCCACTCTAAGTCACCAAAGGTAGTGCAGCATTTTCATAGGACAAAATTTTTTAAGTGCTTTCATCAGACATCACAAATTTGCTCAGCATGACTTCTGTAAAGTGCAAAGACCAGTTTGGTATGTAAGAATGAGCTTTCTTTTTTCATTTCCAATGTATCACGTTAAAGCAGTCTGAATACAATGACACTTACAAAACATGACAAACACAGTCATGGTCCTATTGAAGACAATCCTGTTGAAATTCTTCCCAACGAGCACTTTGACAGGCTTCTTGTCCCAGTCTTTGGCAATTTCTTCACTAGAGAGATGTAACTAAGCAGAAACAAACACTGCTGTGAAAGTGCAGGGAGCATCGAGGAACCATACTCCAGATCAAGTTATTGTGAGACAAGTGGGATCACCCTCTGCTTGCTGTCCTCCTCCACCTAATGCTATTTTTTTGCTATCTCTAAATCCTCTCTTGCCTTCTCATGCTACTTTCTGCTCTGCCCTCAGCAGGGAACTGGTATCTCACACCCCTGTATAGTTGGCAGGCAGAATTATGTGTCCCTCTCTTGAATACAGACAGTCTGTAAATCACTTTTGGGAACATATTTGGATTGTACTATGTTATCCTGGATGCTTGCTGCCCACCGTTCATTGGCTAGAATGCTGAAAAGCTTACCCCCTTATTGGCATTAAAACTAAGTGATCATAATGGTCCTTTTCAACCTAGTCCATTTTATGATTCTATGATTCTATTGAGGGCTCTGAAAATTAAGTAAAACACATAAAACGGTGAGTATTGCCTATATTTTTCTTCTGCTGCTGATCACAGCCTCCACGTGACTCCTACAATTTCCAGCATATAGCCTGGCAATTTCTTTTCTTTTAGACCAATTAGAAGAATGTCACGCTCTCCTCATAGGAGCTGTTCCATAGCATGTGTTTGCCACCAAAGCAGCTCTTTGTGGAGGAGATTTCTGCAGCTCTTCTGTCCCTCTACCTGCCTCAAGATTGAAAATAGGATCTACTGCTCAAATTTTTGAAGTCAATTTACTCTGACTTTACTCACTTCATCACTCCTTGTGATGAAAATGAAAGTAAATAACCCTGAAGAGCACTAAAGAAGGAAAATGTTTTCATGTATTTTCCATGTGAGTATGGAGGATGATGCTTCATTATGACAAAAAATACTGTATTTACCACTGGGAGTGATTCATCCTGTCAAAATTCACTCTGCTAGACTCTGCTAAATTCTGTTTTACTGTGAAATTGACAATTTTCTATTTGCTGAACTTCAAATTCCTTTGCAATCATTAGTGAAATTTCATTTCTCCCAACCAAGAGAACAGATTTCTCCACGATTACTGGAAAGATGGAAGCACAGGGAGTCTTAAAGCACTAAAAGATCAGCTTGCATCAACTGAAAAATTGCATCCTAAATAATTTGCCCATTTTTCAGGTAGGAGAACGGGAGAGCTTTGTAATCCCCCTCTGTTTTAAATACGGAGGAATGTTCTTTCAGTAATTATCAGTGAATGCACTAGGGCAAGAGTAAGTTAATCAGTTGATAATCAGAAAAGCACACTGTTCTAATACTAACTTTGCAAATCTGTTTTAGTTGGTGTAGCAGAGGGGCATCTCATTAGTGATGGACATACCTTTGCTTTTCCATCCAGGTAGCTCTGGCAAAAATGTCTTATGTTCTCCGTAGTCACTTCATCTGCAGGCATTTTGTACTTTGCTTGGCTTGTCAGATTTAGGATTCTTACAGCAGGAACATCAATGTCCCTGATGCGAAAATACTCAAAAATGCGTCCATTTCTTGTTTCATTAGTATTCACCACCACAAACATTATCTGATAATAAAGAGAGCCAAACATCTGGTTGAGTCTTACAGCTTTCTTTTAGCCGTTTTAGAGAAGTGCAGCTTGGCAGCGGGTTCGGACCTAACCTTAAATGAAAGCAATTTTGTAGAACCCTTTTTTGGTCTCAGCCCCAAAGCCAGCAGCTCTGTGAACATTTTCGTACCTTGATCCAAGTTAAGAAATGGCAAAACAGCCAAAATGAATGGAAATTTCCCTTCTGCCTTTTCACACTGGTTTGCTACCACTTATTTTAGAAACACTTCTAAATTACCCCTTAAAGTTCTTAATAGGTCTTCACAGGACAGAATTGCTGGAACACATGTCATGCATATGTCTTTTTGAATACTCATGTGCGCTCTTCTATTACAAGGCAATTTATACTTCTTCAATCTTTAGCACAATTAAAGCAGAAGTAGCACCAGGCTGGCTGGCAATAGAAACTGAAATACCTCTGTGTAAGACTGCTCTTATCTGTAAATATACATATGCAAACACTTGTGCACTGCAGACAAAGCCATACAGATGCCTTGCAGTGTTTCTCAGGCTTTGTAGCTGGAACCAGCTCTTGCTGCAGGCAATGCCCTGAGATCTTTCAGCCATTTCTGGGTGCAGGCAGAAATTGCCAGAAGCTTGCTAAAGCCAGCTTTGGTTGGAAATTGCTCTGAGAAAGTTGTATGTGTAAAATCAGAAGCCAGTTGAGTGGGAGCAGCTGGAATTAGTGTTGGTTTCTGTGATCTTTCTGTTTTGAAGAATCGTTTTGAAGTGACATTTATTATTTGAATTTCTCAGATAATTCTATTAAGGGCCCAAGCTGAAAAATAGTTGCTGAAATGGTTTCTAAAGGGCTTAGTAGACCTAAAGACAGAGTGGCATCAGTGTACTTTTGCAAACACCAATGGTGTTTTTCCACTGATCTTTTAGCATTTGTGTTTGTGTTGTAGGATTCAATATTACAAACCTTCCCCCTAAATTCTGCAGCAGCAGACTTGTAGTTTTCGTAAGTTGTGATGAATGTCTTTGAGTTCGTTGGGATGAACAGCAGGATGTGGTTTTCAACAGGGACATCAAAAATCTTCACAGATGTCTGGAAAACAACACTCAACATCTGTTCCATTCCTCTTAAGTAGAGCAGGGAATCAGAGGCTCAGAGTATCAGTGTCATTCAGTTCTGATATTGCAAATTTTACTTCTCAAGGCTCTATTCCCAATAATTTCCATAACCCTGAGATTGCTTTCATTGTTTTAGAGAAGATAAAGTGAGAAGAATCAGTAGCTCCTGAATATTTTCTATATTTCAGTAAAAACCTCATTGGTATTCATGGATTTTACAGTCAGAAGGGAGACTCTGTCCTCCTGTGTAACACATGCTGAAGAATTAGTGCTAAAGATGTGCTGAAAGTAAAAGGCAGTGTTACCTAAGGAGGCCGAGGTGCAGCATCTAGAGCCAACTGGGACACTTCCCTCACTTCTGCATGCCATCAGCAGCCTACATCTCCTCCTTTGCACAGAACTTTCTCATTCCACACCATGATCAGAGTTAATGGAGTACCCTCCCATGCAAGCACTTCCACGCCTTGTCTCCTCTTCCTCCTCTAGCAATGGCTGTTCCAGTGTTTCTAATTTCTCTTGGCCCAGAGGCCAGGGTTGATGCATGGGAATGGAAGGGCTGGAGACAGGGTGGAAACTGACCTTCCAACCTCCAACCCTCTGAGCTGCCTCAGAAGCCTGAGGTTTGTGCCTTCTCTGCAGGTCAGTGGTGTCTGCGTGTTCAGGTGGGCTCACTGCTTGGCCAGCCTTTCCCTGTCCCCTCAGGAAACATCACCTTGCTAAGAGGGATGCACCCTCTGGTCTGGATTTGACCAAGAGCTGCCTGTTGGATTTTACTGCGGTTCCTAAATGTGATTAGGGCTAGCCTAGTCAAACAACATTCTCAAACACTTACGAAGCTGATCAGCTCCTTCTTTTCTGTATGCATTCCTCTGCAGATGGTATTTGCCAGCAGAGCTCACAGTGACAGCAGTTGTTAGGAAGAAAGGCAACTGTTCCCTCATCCCTGAATTCTTAACACATAGACTTTATATCTGGTGGGTAGGGTTTCCTCCCTTCCCACTTCCTTCCCATTTTTTACAGTATTATAAGAGGTGCCACGAATGATAGCTTGCAGTAAGTGGGAAATAGCACATGAAATATGTTAGCCAAATACTCTCTTCTGTTCCAGGTAATAACTTGTCAAGACATGCAAGCAGTTTCATAACATGTTGCCTGTATCAATCTGATAGCCTAAAACCTAAGAAACGTAGGGAGATTTCTCAGAGGTTGATGTAAAATGTTACTGGCTGTCCTTCTCCCGTGGCTTTTGTTAACACAGTGAAAAAATACACATACCTCAAGATTATATTCAGTGACCAAATCCAAGGTAAAGGTTTTGATTATCCTTGTGAGGTCCAGTTTGTTCTGTCTGCCATCTTCAAGCACTTCATTATGCGCAGGTTTTCCCTTAGATAAATAGTGAGATTTGAGGTTGTTGGTTTTATCAACTATAGGAACAAAAGCACTGTCTTTAAGCTAAAATGTTGCCCTTACTGTTTTCTGATCCTCAGTGAGTGAAATTCCATTGCTTGTAAAATGAATGCCATGGATTACAGAAGATTATAGCTAGAATCCAGGATAGAGCTGACAGTTTTAATTTGCTCGTTAATAAACTAGCAGATCTCTTCTACCCCCATTTTTGGTCTGGCTACTTTGAGGCCTAAAGTTTGATGCTGTTACTGTATATTTGATCTTGTTGGCCACTTCTGATGTGGGCTGGAAGAAAAGATACCTGCTTGAAGGAAAAGGGAAGAGTCAGCAGAACTCTCTGAACATTACCATGTTCAGTTCATGGTGTGCATGGGTGATAGGTGAATTAGAACACCTAATAAAATGACTTCAAGTATAAACCAGGATCCTGAAGTGTGAGCAGACAGATGGAAAACATCCAGGGGTTGTTGTCTGCCTCCTCCTTATCTTTCTTGTCTGCAAATGCAATATTTTTTGTGATAAACTACTTGAATTTCAGGTAGGGATATAACCTGAAAAAATACCACACTGCCTTTCCATGTCCTGAAGCTGCCACAGCAGCCTGTTGCACCTTACCTTGCTAGGCTTACACTCCTACCTTCTTAAACACAACCAGAGTGTTAGTTTGGATGCCATAATGGGCACAGATGTCCTCGCTGCTTGCCATCCCAAAAGGCATCTCTGGCACATCTTTTGCAGTCTCACGGAAAGCTTCCACGCTGTCTTTGTGAAGTTCCTAATCCCAGAAAGAGTATTCATTAAGAGCTGTGTCCAGGATCCTGACAGGATGTGTAGGAGTGAGAGCTGCAAGTGATGTGGGCCCTGAAAGGCTTGTGAGGTATAGGTGAGTGCAAAAATGAGCTTGCCACAATTACATTCACAGGGAAATCTTTAGAATAGAGGAAATCATAGGAGTGCTGTGACAGCACTGCTGTGTTCACTGTTTTGGCTAGTGTTGTCTGGGCTGGGCAATATGGTTTCTGAACAGCTCCCCATCTCCTTCCTGTACTCATCTCATCTGCCCTGCACTCCCCTGGTATTGCCACACTCTGCCAAGACTTCTCCAGACGTGGAAGGATCGAGCTAACAGCTTCTCCCCTGCTCCAGCTCTGCTGCACAGCTGCACAAAGAGCTGCATGGACAAGAAGGGAGGGCTGCCTGCTTGCAGGAGGACCTGATGGATGTGTCTGGGGCTTTGACTGAGTGCTCCTCAAAGCAGGCATCTTGACTCCTACATCTGTCAAACAGTCACCGTTCTGTCCACCCTCCAACTAGTAGTCAATAAGTACGATGAAAGGCAGCAGCTCTTTCGGGTATGATTTAATCAGACAATTATTTCACGCTGGATTAATAGCAATTTATATGCTGAGATCTCCCAACACATTTTGGCACTCACATCTGTGAGCAATCTGTGAGTAACAGAAGGCCAAATGCAGCTCTTTATTTACTTGGACACCACTGCATTAGTTTCTACCCCCAGCATTTCTGACATGGCCTCACTCATGATAGTGCTCATCTACTGTTTTTTCAGGTAAATTGTGGAGTCCAGTCAGACACATCTGCAGGCACTATCTGCTATCAGCCTTTTACAGGAGACTCTCCAGCATCACTGCCATACCAAAAACATCTCAGTCTGATCCAGCACTGGAAAACTGCCCTTCTCCATACATGGCTGTGAGCAGATTGCTGCAAAGCAAATTCTGGGCTTTGTGAGCATTTTCACAGTTTCTCCTATTATGCCATTTGTGTTCACCACCTCTGTTACTCTGGGCAATTTGGTAATGAATCCTACTTTCCTCAGCCATAAAACATGGTCTGTCTGCTGTAGCCAGCACATTTGGGACCTTATCAGTACAGGTATGAGTCCAGACATCGTGCCTTGAACTAGGCAGAAAGTTACCAGAATAAAAGTCTCTTTAGAGCATTGAATGTTTCAGATAGTGAAGGTTTCAAGGACACAATGAAAAAGCAGAATTAAAAAACCTACCCCTTTTGTACTGACCTCTGAGTGCTTTGACAGCTCATATTTACATTACACTATTTGGCTATTGCTCTGCATCGTTCAGTTCCAAATCCTGAGGACCTTATTCTACTTTGGAAAGCAGTAGGATTTTACCTGAGAAAGGACTGCATGAGTTGGATCATACACAGTGCAATAATTTGACTTCCTATTCCCTGCAGATTTCCTAGCTGGCAGAAGTTAAATAAACTGCTAATGAGTTACCGATGGAGCTCTTTTCTACTCCTCAAATGGAAAGACAAGTAAAAGGCATTCCGGCAAATTTGATGGTATTTATCACCTTTTCTAGGGATTTGAGCATGAAAGGAGCTTTCCTTCTCCTTGCCAAATATGTGTAATATTAATATGTACAGATTACAAATATGTAATCTGTGCTTTATACCATCTTTGAATAGAAATGCTGTGATTAGTTGTTGTGGTTTTGACTGGCACAGAGTTTAATTTTCTTTGTAGAGGCTCACACTGTTGTGTTTTGGGTTTTTGATGATGGTGGTGATAGTACCCCACTGCTTTCGTTTTTGCAAAGCAGTGCTTCTGCAATGTTGAGCACTTTATGCTTCTTGTGCTGCCCTGCCCTGCCAGGGAGGAGGCTGGAGGGTACAAGAAGTCTTTCAGGAAGTTCTGGGCCTTATGGATGTGTGAGATTTGGTGGCAGTGGAAAACAACATAACCCTAGCAGATCAGAAGGGAAACCAGCCTTCTGAGCTCTCCAGTGAATTACCTTAAAAAAGCCAATCACTGCCAAATCATCAGCATTTATGATGGCTTCGACCTGATCGGTGGAGTTGATTAAAACTGTGCTGGGTCCTGTTCGTCTTTTGAGCCATGTGATAAAAGCTGAAGCCTGTCTGACTCCTGTGGCAGGAAAAAAAAAGAATTAAAGTGAGCTTCAAAATGAATGAGACATTTCTGAGCAATCAAGACAGAAGCAGTGGAAGATGGGAAGGATGCTGAACTTAGACTCCTTAGGACTGAGGTCGATGCTGATTCAAACCCAACTTCAGGGTCCCGTCACCACTGTAATTACTGCCAGCTCTAGAAGATCAGCAGTGATGAGCAGTGTTTTGTGGGGCCTCTGCACACAACTGCGTCCAGTTAATTGCTTGAGTGTAGAGATGAGACAAATCAGACAACTAGAAAACCTGTTCTGCAGAGTTTCATGTGCCCACAAGTGAATCAAAATCATAATAAGCTATAAAGAGCTATCGACCTGAGGTTTAATCCAAAATATCTTCAAACCAATTGCAGATTTTATTGGATTGGCTATTCAATTGAGTTAGGTGTCAAAATTGTTCCTTTGCTGCTGCAGAAAGGATCTAATAGGTACAGAGACATGATGAAACTCCCCAGTGGTACTGCAGCTTCACTTTGTCTTAGATATGAGGAACAAAGCTGAAAAATGTTCAAAGTTGTCCTTAAATTTGGCAGCATTCCATCTTTGGGGTTCTAAATTAACATTACTGTGTTCCTAAGTTCATACTCAGTCCATTTATTTGGTAAATTCTTCTCAGGTTTTCAGGAGTTTTAGAAATCCTAAATCTCTTTTAAAATAGTTTCTAGTTATTGTGTTTTCTAAGGAAATGGAGCCATAAATTGAGGCTCTCAGCCATAAAATAACCCCTTCATCTCTGGCAGCCTGGCATCCTTTTTGGATTGGAACAAAAGTCCAGCAAAGGGTTAATGAAAACTGTACATGAAAATGTCTGCATGTGTTATGCTGCAAAGTGCCAGAATCGAGATGTGCTGTACAAGTGGATAATCAAAGATGCAAGTCCTAGAGCTGGGTATTTTAACAATACGGCAAGGTCAAAATTGAGTCATACCATTTTACTGCCATCAAGTCATTTCGCAGCAGGCTGCACTGCAACTAGTTTAAAATATGGGGTTTTTGTTGATGGTGGTGATGGGGTTTTTTTGTTGTCATTGGATTTTTTTAAGGCCAAGCTGGCAGACATCGGCTGTTAAGGTGTGCAGGCTGCAGAGCAAAGCACACAGCACTGCCTAGTGGCCACACAGGGCTTGGCTTCTATCCACATGCAGAGCTGGGCTCTTGCAGCTTTCTGTCAGCTAAATAACCTCTCAGCAGGCTTTTCATATGCAGAGTATTCCTGCCGCTGTTCTACACGGCCTGTGCAGCAGTTTCTTCTAGGCAAATTCTGGCCTTGGAGTTGTAAATAACGATTTCTGCAATGCCTAGGATTTGCTTGAGGATTCCCAGTGTTTATAGTTATACTGGCTAGGTAAGCTTTCACTAGCAATTGTACAAGCAAATCAACAAAGCGTGATTTAAGTCATTATTAGCAGCATATGTCTCAGAACAGTCAGCACTGCATTATGCAGATTGCAGGGGAGAAGCAGTTTGCTAACTCCTTGTGTCCTGCTGGGAGGTGTCTCTTAAACAGCAGCTCTGGGCTGAAGGATGGCTGTGTGCATCTCGTGTTGCCGTGCTCTGTGTTCTCTGGCTCTCTCAAGCACACTTGACAAGTTAGTTTACCAGTTTAAAAAATGTTTTCAAGTCAGCCCTAGAAACTCAAGTCGGAGCTTTCACTCTCATGTATCAGCACCTCTAATACAAGTTGTCTATGGCAAACTGTGATTTCAGTGGCATTTGTGCAGGAGCTGTTTGCACAAGTGTAGATTATGGGAACGTGGATATGAAATTCAATAGCTGATGTACAAGGAGAAGCAAGTTACTAAAAAAACCCCAGGTCAGCTTTCAGCAGAGCAGCCACAGGGGCTCAGGAGTTGAAGAAATCTGAGCACTCCGTTGTGTACAGGCTCAGAAACAAACTTCACAATCATTTTTTAAACTTGTGACTTAAGTGTATTTGCTCAGAGCACAAATGGAGGCTTAGGCAAGTCATGACATTGTTGCTAACTCTATAGAATTAGCCATTTTTAGGAAGAAAAACTAAAGGGATACGGGAAGGGGAAG
>NW_024962257.1:14117488-14295954 GCF_019238085.1 Lagopus leucura | reverse complement strand
AGAGGAGAGGAGAGGAGAGGAGAGGAGAGGAGAGGAGAGGAGAGGAAAAGGAATTACTTGTCTGCACTTTTGTTGGAAGAAAAACTCTAAGAAGACCTGGATTTCCAAGGATTGCTCATTCGTACTATTGCAATATTGTTGTTTTTGCTGAATAACTTTCCCCAAAAGATTTGAAATTATTCCATAATTTCTTTTCTGAGCCATGTATGAGCTCCCTCTCATGGCTGCACTGTCAAATTCTTTTCTTCAGCTTTGTTCAGAATTTGCTGTTAAATGCATCCTGCTGCAGGGACAGTACCTGTGTAAGTTGCAGTGAGCCAGCAGAAGTGCAAACAAGTGGGTTTGGGATCCAATTCTTGTTTGGTGTAACTTTTATTTATGGGGATTTTTTTTGTTTGTTTGTAGTGTGTGGGCGTGTGTCATTTTGGGTGTGTTTCTATGTCCTCAGAATTATGCCAGCTGTGAGCTTGGCTGTGTGAACTCAGTAGAGAGAAGCATATTCAGTTATAAACATAGAAGACCAATTAAAATCAAAATTCTTGTATAGATACAGAGTTAATTGCACATTTAACACCATGGGCACAAAGAGTTTGCATAGACTGTATCTGAGCATCCATACTTTTATCCTTGGCAGCAAAATAGGTCAGCACATCCTGTCATTAACAGTGCAGAAGATAATTTACCTTTGCAGTCTATAGGGGCCTCCCTGATACCATCCACAAAAAATTTCACGGTAGGAAACTCTTGAATATTAAATTCTTTTCTCAAATCAAATTGATCTGTGACATCTATTTTGCCAAACTGGATTCTTGGAGCTTCTTTCTTAAGCAGTCGCGCAGCCTCAGCAAATTCTTTCGACACATTCTGAGATGCTTGAGATAAAGAAACATCTGGAAAGGGTCAGTCAAAAGAGAATGGGTTACACAGGCTCCAGTGTGAAGTTTTGCAGCAGAAATTATTATGTCAAATAGTAGCTGGAGGGGTTGGATAAAGGCCATTTATGACTCAAGTAAGTGAGAAATTATCTTTAGTTCTTCTTTCTTTGTGTTGATTCTGATTGTTCAAGGCTACATGAGTACTTGGACAAGTCAGAGTGAATAATCAGCAGGACTGCAATAGTCTTCTGTTGGCAAGAAATGACTTAGAGTAAAAAAGCAAGTTCGACAGAATATCCTGATTCTAAAGATTTTAAAGGGAGTTCAAGGATAGAGTTTGCACTCACATCGAAACTCTTTGTAAGATGCTAGTTGTAAAAGCACTTCATTGGGATAAACTTGTATAATTCAGAAACTTTCTTCAAATAAGATATGGAAGGAGAGAATATGCTCTTACAGACTGATAGTGGCTCTAAAATAACAGGTGTCTGTGTGTGCCATGTGCCAACCCTCGGCTAGCTCCAATGGCAGTTGTAGTTCATCAACTAATTTCATTGCCACTTTACAGAGATTTTCTGAGATTTAATTGTAACTTCAGTTTCCTTTCTTGTAATTATAAAGATGCTCTTGCTAACATTTCCCCCATAAATTTGCAGCATGCCGTCTCCCAGCATAAAAAACACCACAGTACTATCTGTCTTGGCTGAGTTCAACCCACTCTAGAAGAAACTGCAGAAGAACTAATGGAAGTTCTGCTCTGTCAATGGGAGACATGGCATATCTACCATATAAAAACACTGCTGTTTCTCGAGAGCATGTTTGTTGAGCCTTTATGAAATATCATTACTTAAAATGATTAGAGATGCATGGAGTCTTTATTAAAACACAGCGTGTTTGCTGTGCTGTTGAGTGCTGATATGTAATGACTGCATATGGACAGGGTGAGCCCAGATCCATTAGGCAGAGATGTTGGGCTTTCTAAGATGTGTTGCTCTGGACTTGGAATAACAAGTAGAAGTCACATGGTGGTGGTTAGGGATCCAGTACCTTCTGGCTAATTCCAAGGCAGTGGTTTACACCAGAAGCAATTTCACTGAGAGGGTGATGAGGCACTGGAACAGGCTGCTGTCATGGTTTTATGATTTTTGGTCATCAGTATTCCACACCATAACATCATGTAATGCACTGGGGGTGGGGTTTGATATCTGCCGAATGTTCGTCCGTCAGAGAAGAACTACATTTCCCCAGGAGACTTTGCGGTCAGCAAGGGGATATAACTCCAAGCAAGGTCACCTGATCCTTCTTCTTCGCCTGCTCTTCGCTGTCTGCGCTTCGCTATCTGCACTTCGCCGTCTGTACTTCAGTCACTCAACTGGACTGCACTTCTCACCCCAACATTGTGGTGAGGTCTATACAATTCAAACAGACTCTCTCTCTCTCTCTCTCATTGTATTTTACTAATACTATATTTAGTAAAATCATTTGTTCCACCTCAGATCAGTGCTGTTGTTTTCAAGTACTTTGGGGTCCCCTGCTTCCCCTTTCCCAGAGGCGCGGATCCGCAGATCCCTCCGCCCTGCTGGTCATGGAACTGGGCCGGACCAGCCCATAAACCGTTGACAGCTGCCCAAGGAGGCTGTGGATGCCCCATCCCTGCAGGCATTCAAGGCCAGGCTGGATGTGGCTCTGGGCAGCCTGGGCTGCTGGTTGGTGACCTGCACACAGCAGGGGGTTGGAACTGGATGAGCATTGTGCTCCTTTGCAACCCAGGTCATTCTATGATTTTATGATTCAATTTCAATATAGCAACTTTTTTTTTTTCCCTAATAAAATAAGGTTGCACAGATCTTTTACCACAGTTGGGCATCTGGAAGATCAGAAGCTTGTTGCATGTGAAGTGGAACTCTCTTAAAAAGGGGCAAAATAAATTGTTGGTATATTCCAGACAGAGAAGCTGAAGATGCCTGGAGGCTTCCCAGGTATGCAGGTATCAATAAGCAATATGGGCATTACATATATATGTAGATTGTCTGGGGGACTTTAGGATCCATTTTTCTGTGAAATATTTCAACTTCAAAGATGTATTTTGTTTAAAGAATGATCCCTTATCACCTAATGACCTGAACCCACTCTCACACAGCCATGGCTATTCTGTGAAGTGTGCCTGCAGGACACTTATTCGCAGGGGAGAGTCCATAACACCATTTCTGCAGCAAGTTTACCCAGACAGCAAGTGCTGAAGAACAGCATCTCTTTTTTTCTGATGACTACAGTTTCCTTTATTTTAAGAACTTCTATAACAAAACCTTCCTCTAAAAAGGTCAGAAGGAACAGATGTTATATATACCCTCATTCCCCAGAGGAAAGGTGCTGCGTGGGGGAGGTTTGTCATATTTTCCACTTTTATAACTCAAGCCACTAGCACTCTTGTTCGGTGCAAGAAGTGAGGAACCTGCTTCCCAGAAGTATTGCTGCATAAGGATTAAGAACAGGACCTCATCACAGTGCACAGAGTCCTAGAGAGAATGCCAGAGTATGTTTTACCCAAAGCCTTGCCAAATGGATATGTTAAAAGTGGGAAGAGCACCAGGAATTTTGTATTTTGAACACATGGATGACCTGAATAAGCAACTACTTTGCTTCATGATACCATATAGCCAGCTACTATATACTGCAATGTGGGCAGAGATACTTTTTGCTGATATGTACACCTCTCTCATGTCCCTAAAGCTTCCTTTAAGTGACAATACATGGAAGTATGATGAGTTCCTCTTTCCTTTACCTAATTGCTAATGGCCTCCAGTTTCATTGGGCAGTCTATACTGATTGCTGCAGACACTGTGAATATGCCTGTTGTCATGCTAAAAACTGATTTCTTAGCTGTTAGTTCCTGACATGGTTAGAAAGTCACTTCAGGACTCCTACTTTTCCTCTTTCCTGTGTAGTCTGCTTTTACAGTTTTCACTAACGATATATAATTTTCTGTGTAGAAGAATGGTTTCCTGTTTAACATATTAGACTGGAAGCGAGAAAAGCAAGGTATTGATCTTGCTGCAAATGCACGTTTTCTTATGTGACCTTGAAAGTGTTCCCATTCTATTCTACTGTGCAAAATACAGCCCATTATCTCCTGTGTTGACTTCTGTACTTTGAATCTGAGCTAATTTAATGTTTGCAGTTTGCAGTTCAGTTGAGGTCTTCTGCTGTGCAAACACTGAAGATTATTCAAGAGTTTGGACCCTTCTACAGAATGTTCAGTTAATAAAAAGCATGTGTAAGGGCATCTAGATAAGGGATTGATGCTAATCAATAGGACTGTCCAGGAACTAGAATATCACCTAGTGATTCCAGTGATGCTTGTAGCTGCCTGGACATGGCACTTTCATTGAGCTCCCTTTTAAAAGCATATTTTACAAATAAATCAATAAATCAATAAATCTATTTCAGATAGTGTACTCTTAAGGACTGAGACAGATTTCCAGCAAAGCCTACATGAGCAAGGCGCCCACATCCCACACTCCCTCATGCTGCATTAGGTTCCTGTATGGAGCTTAGTTATCAGATATACATGTTTTGGGGGTGTTTTTGAACTGTTCCCATTCTCTATGTAGTGAGCAGATTTCTGCATAGCTGGAAGCAGCTCCTAGCACATGAGTGAATGTGCTTTGGATTTTGGCTTTACGAGTGAGCTGACACACTGATTTAAAATTAGTCATTCTCCCTTCACTGCATGGAAGTCTCCTTTCTCACATATGCACAGTCAGCAGTTTCCCATTTGTTTCAGAAACGTCACCTTCTGCTTTAATGCCTTGGGAAGGAGGTGAATGTCTTTGTCACGCTATCTTGCCTATTAAATGTCATCAGCCCAGCACTGATTGCCAGTCACAGGCTGCAGGAATCCTATGGCTGATCTGGTGGCTCACTGAATGCACAGATCTGCTAGAAAAGGTAAATGTTTCTTTTATTTTTTTTTTAATGGGTGGAAATGTGCTTGGAGAGCAAAGTAGCAGTGCAGTGCACAAATCCACCACTTGTATGTTTGTCCATAGGTTATAAAAAGACAATGAAAATGTTACCACCCAGATAAATAAGATAGGAAAACTAGTGACAACTGCTGCACAGAGGGACCCTGACAGGCTTTAGAAATAGGCCCATGTGGACTTCATGAAGCTAAGGCTAAGTGCAGGGTCCTGCGCTGGGTCAAGGCAATCCTCAGTGTTGTCAACGTCTGGAAGAAAAACTGACTGAGAGCAACTCTGCAGAGAACTTGGAGATGAAAAATGGGATTCAAACCAGTAATGTGCTTTTGCAGCCCAGAAAGCCAATTGTAGCCAGGGTTGCACCAAAAGTGTGACAGCAGATGGAGGTATGCGATTGCCCCGTTCTGCTCCACTCCTGTGAGATCCCACCTGAAGTCCTGCATCCAGCACTGGGGTCCCCAGGATCAGAAAGACATGGAGCTGTTAGAGCAGGACAGCCATGAAAATCATCAGAGAGCTGGAATGCCTCTCACATGGAGAAACACTGGGAGATTTTAGCCTGGAGAAGTCTGTGGGGACTAAGTTAATACATGACTGAAAGTGGTCACGGTTGGCGGCTGTTTGCAGTAGTACTTGGAGTGTTTGTGTTTATAAGTGGACACATTTCATCCTCCCTGTGGTGTTTAATTGTCGCTGAAGTGCTTGGGTTTTTTTGTTGATTATCTTGTCTTTGAGGATAAAACTTGAAAGCAACAATATCCTGCGATGTACTTCGCCACAGGGGTTTGTATTCAGTTAACACAAAGTGTAAATAACAAAACTCTCCCATGCAAGCAACACTCATGTAAGATCTACCATCTCTTGGTGGCAGGAGCACTATGTTCTCTATGCTAGCATGCATCTGAGTGACACTTAGATCAGTTTAACACTAATGGCAACGCTGCAGACTGCAGCAGAATGAGGACCATTCATGTGGACTTTGAAACTGAGTGCCCCTAGCACAATCAGGACATATAATTCAGATAAGAGAATGGGCACAATGCCACGTGCTGCTTGTGCTGTTTTCAGACATCGTTCACTGTTTTTTTCACCAAAAAAAAAAAAAAAAAAAGCAAACTGAAACTGGCCTCTCTGTTCTGCTGCCCTCCCCCACTTCCTTTGTGCTGCCTCTTCAGCTATTTTCTCATTGCAGAAAGCAGATAAGGATGAAGGCAGAAGAATGTTGGATTTCTCGATCATTACTTTGTTTCCATAACGGGAATTTGCCCAGTGCACTTTGCTCGGCTCATTAGGGTACTGCACTGCACGGCAGACAATCAGCAGATGTTTTTATATTAAATCTTGCCTGAAGGAAGACAGAGCTGTGACACAGTGAGGGTGGAACTGCAGGAGGCACCAGGAGGGCCTGGGAGTCACTGGGCAGAAGATGTCAAAGCAGGCCTTTCTTCACTGAATATTCTGCCTCTGGTAAGTAGATACTGTTATACTGCAGGGAAAGGGTTGAAATTTTCTCAATACAAACAAATGTAAGACAGATCCTAGAGCATTAAATCCAAATTTGCAGCTTACACTTTTCTCCTTCTTGGTCATGTCCACTTTCTAGGGTATATGGGATTCCTTTGCATTCTCTCACTGCATTGCCATGATTGAAAAGGGTTGAGAAGAATCTCAGGTCTTGCATTCGTTCTGGATTTCTATTCCTATGTGGGAATATTGCTCTGTCTCTCATAACCTCAATTCCCAGAGTAGTTTCATGTTCACACAGTTTACTTAGCCTATTTTAAGGAATAGGGCACAAAAAATTACTTATGGGCTCTCTTAGTGCTTGTCTGATCTTTATCCTTTTCATTCCAAGGCAAAGCAAATTCTAGTAAATGAACCAGATGTGAACCAGAATAGGCTCATGTTTCCCACATCCTGGGCCAGTGCTGCAGGGCAGGATGCATTTTCACTGTCTCAAAGGCTAGTTAGTACCATCGTCTCCAAAGGGACCTGCTGGGACTGAGGCTGAAGACTTCCAGGTAATGTGTCTTGGCTGAGGAACTCAGTCTGAATGATTTTACAAGTCTCTGTAGATGTCATTCTGATTTGTAGGAAGAAAGGCAGTCCATAGTAAGCCCTTCAGATAGATGCAGTGACCTTGAATCCAAACCAGAATGCAGTGAGGCTCACTGGTGAAGATGTGGTAGGGGAGCAGTGCTTCCTCTCTGACTTTATCCAAAGGTGCAGAGTGCAAGGACATGGTGTGTTCGTCCTCTGGTTCTGGAGAAATCCATTTGTGAGTGGTGGAGTATCAGATGGAGGGACAAGACTTCTCTGAAGTAGGAGCAGGAGATCCTGGTTTAGGTCTCCTACATGCTGTGAGTGCCTAAGTCTCTGAGCTACTATTCTGAACAATTCTTTATCCATCTCTCATTTTTCGTGGAACTTTACACATCTTCTTCCCATTTGGTATTAGGTTGAAATCCTGAAATATGTTGCAGAACATTGGTGATGATCAGCTCTGCCAGCAGCAAGGAGGCTTGGCTACAAACTCCTCCCAGTCCGGATGTTCAGTGCTTTGAATCAGCTCTTAAGAAAGGCTGAGAATAGTGCTTGAATAGGGTTTTTCTGATACAGTATTTTTTCACCCAAGTATCACCATCTTCAGAGGGAACCAAAGCAATTCACAACTGCAGGGTGAATTTGACAAGTAGCTGTAAATCCTCAACAAACAACAAAAACACATACACATTCTTGCTAAATTTCAACATTTCAAACATCTTGTAATTTTTAAAATAAATTTCTAAAGTGATTGCTCTCAAAGTTTAAGAAATATGTTAGGTTTTGTAACAGTTTGAGGATTAATGAAATGTTCAGTATGACCCAAAGTTATTTTTAGTTTCATTAATTCATCACATCTGCTTCTGTAAAGTTAGGATATTGCTTTAACTTCAACTCAGCATAGATCTGGGATTTGCATCTTGTGCTTAATGCCTACCTGACTTCAGAGGAGAGCGAGCCTGCAAAGTGTGTAATTTAAAGCTGAGCTCAGTGAGTGCAGCACAACTGATAGCAGGGTGAAGCAATGTCAGGCTCAGGGAACAGAGACAAAGCTTTTGTTGTTTTACACAGATTGAAAAGTCCATTGTCTAAGTTAGACACTCCCGTAGAAAGCTTATCAGGAAAAAGTTCCTATCTTAAGTAGTATCTTCCACTGCTTGTTTGG
Source organism: Lagopus leucura (assembly GCF_019238085.1). Taxonomy (NCBI): domain Eukaryota; kingdom Metazoa; phylum Chordata; class Aves; order Galliformes; family Phasianidae; genus Lagopus; species Lagopus leucura. Next base: position 14,287,891 of record NW_024962257.1, on the reverse strand, counting down.
TTGAACTGTCTCTACTTGGTGATTTACAGCATTTTTATTTACACTGCAGTCTCTTACAGGACTCCTTTATCTCTGCTGTAACTCCTCTCTGCACCACATAGTGCATGGTGTTTAATATGAAATGCGCTGTGTCTCCACGCATTATTTCCATCCTGCTGCAGTCTGAATGATCATTTCTGGTCCAGCAGAGCACTAAGCACAAGGTATGCAGGCATGGAATTGTAAGCACATTTGTTAAAATTCAACATGAATGTCAGTGATGAAGTAGAGAAGGAGTGGGATGAGCACTGCTCCATGGGACTGGGCTTGCTGATAGGTTGTATGAAGCGAGCTAGTAAAACACATTGGAAAGATCTATGCTATCCATAGGGCTTCTGCAGCTTCACTATGAGTGATTTTTGCATAGCCCTTTTTAAGTCCTACACTTCATTGTGGCCACTGGCAATGAAAGTGAGAAGGACCTTTTGAACATGAAATGGCATCCTCAGGTTTTCAGGCATGAACTGCAACATGCAGCCTCTTGAAGGAGTTTTGCTCTGGCAGTAATAATTTGTGCTACCAGCAAGCTATTCAAAAAACCTCCTCATGTGGAGGGGGAAGTTATGCAGTCTGAGCTTTTAGGTGGGTGCACTCACAAGACTGTTCTTTGGCTTTTGCTTTTGTTATTTACTTCTTGTAATGCCAGGCCTCTGAACTCACAAAATGAGTTGCTCCCCATGAGGAATGAGCAGGAACATAATAGAAAAACCACAAGCCTGCTTCCACCTAATCTAGTGCACCTAATCTAGTGATTTCAGGGAGAGTCTTGCAAACCCATATCATGCAGTTACAGGCACTAAAATAATGTACTGAGCCATTCCCTGAAGCCCAAACGCTTACAGAGGACAGATGCCATCTGGCATAAATCTCGTACATGAAAATGTAAGAGAGAGGAAAGCCCTCTCTGATTTTTGAACACAGTTTCACTCATCATCGCTGTGAAACACACTTGCAAGATTAGGCAGTGGAAGCAGAGAATGCAAAGTTGGAGCTGCACACATGTAAACCTATCTTAGTATCAGTTTTATGGAGTGAGCCAGTGCTCAAATACTCCAAAAAGGAATCAGTGATTGTAGTTATTGTCAGAAATAGAAACATGGTGGACATAGAAGAAGGGCTGTTGGAGGACAAAGCAACAGTAGAACAGGCATACCTTCGTGCTCCAGCATCAGCCGTGCTCTGCAGAGCTGCAGGATAAGACACAGACAAAAGCTGATACTCACAGAACTCCACCAGCAAGTACTTTGTTTCCTTCAATGCTCTGTCAAAGTTGCTCTTTTTCAGCAAGAGTACGCAGTTCTCCTTTCTTATTTTAGGGAGTTTGGCTTTCCTTAGCTTTCTTTCATTTGGGCTTATGCTCTCTACATCCAGGAAACATGAGAGAAATAACAATGGCAGAAAGAACTGATGCGTCTTCATCTTGCCCTGCCTTTATTGGGTGACCAAAAAGAAAGGAGAAAAGGAGCACTAAGCAGCAGTATTTGCTGCTCAGATGGCTGCTGTTTTATCAGCCGAACTTAGAAGCTGATAAGGTTGTTAAATTTACCACCAGTGGAGCCAAATGCACCTTTCCACTGGAAGGTTAACGTAATTACTTCCCCATCTCTAACAGTGTTTGGAAAAACAATTTCTGTGGTGATAATAGGTAGACAGTTGCTGTAAGTAATAAGAACCCTGGAGAGAAGGTGGACAGCACAGGAGGGGAAACATGCCTCTGAAGCATAAGTCAATTTGACAACACGCTATTGTGGCCGTAACCCAGCACAGAGCTACAGAGAGGACAGTGAGGTAACTAGAATCATAGGATCATAGAATCATAGAAATTTAGAATGGCTTTGCTTGGAAGGGACCTCAAAGACCATCAATCCCTTGCCATGGGCAGGCATGCCAAGGTATTGATCAAGTGCTAAATCAGATTGCCCAGAGCCCCATCCAACCTGACCTTGAACAACTCCAGGAATGGAGCAACCGCAGCTCCCCTGGGCAAGCACTAGGAAAACTAGATGATAGCTGTTCCTCTGGTTAATACCTGTTTGTCTGCTGTGCTTGCAAAGCTACATCCTGCAGATTGATTCAGGGTAAGCTCTCTGATGAAGTACCATGTTGTAGCTCAAGAAAGATACCTACTTTGTAGGTTAAACCAGAGCACATTGCTGTTGATTCCCAGCTATGGAACGATTTCATGCAATGTGAACAGCTTGTGACCCAAATTTGTTAGCTAGTGTCTGTACAGTAACTGAAGGCTCCAAATGTTTCCTTTCAACTGTTGGATAGCTTTCAAGTGTGAACTCTGAAGCCAAAATATTTGCCAGTCTCTAACAGTAGTAGGAACACTTACAATCCTTAAACCATGTTGAAAGTTGTAGCCTAAAGAGTACACCCAAAGGTGCAATGTCTCTAGAGGTCTGATCAGAAAGCAAGGACAGAGATGACTTGAGGATGGATCTGTCCAGTTCACAAGAACCAAGCTAACAGTGAAAGAAATGTTTCTCTTGAAGAGATAAAAGTGTAGCTTCACTCTTTCGTGCTCTTAAGCTAAAGGATGAAAAATTTACTATTAGGAAGGTACTTCTCAAAAGTGGCTGGTGACCTTGATTGTGGCTGATGTGCTAGTCTCCACTTCTTGGAGTTGACAGATTGCTTCAGTTTAGGTTGTTTTCATACCTGGTGTGATGAAGGCTTGGTTTCAAGTGAACTCTTCCTTGTAAATCTCAAAGGCTTTGGGTTGTAATGCACCTTGAGACGTGTCTGATTAGCACTTGTTCAGGCTGACTAATGAAATCAGAGAGCTGTATACTCAGGCTGCTTTCAAGATAAGATCACACGTAAATACAGACACAGCAATCAGGTTCTAAAGGGAAGGAAGAAAAAAAGCAGGAAGATAAGAGTCTCCTGTTTGACTTTGTGGTTGTTTTCTCTTCAGTAACAGAAAAAACATCTGTTATTCATCTCTTTTCCAAAGCTGTCTTGCAAGTATTATCCTAAGAGAGTAAAAACCATCTTTCAGAATAACAGGGGAAAAGGAACAAGACCTATTTGATCTGAACATACCCTGTTGTAAGCTACCCGAACCTAAGGTTCCCAGAGCACAGGTGGGATGACAAAGGCATCTGCTTATAGAACTGGTTTTTCCCTGTCTGCCACTGAAACAAACAGCAATCAGATCAAATCTCTTCTGAAAATCTTCTACAGGGGAATAAGCACAAATTTGAAAAGGGCTTCTAATCTCCAGGAGGGAAACTGGAATAAGAGGAGAATGATATGAAATCTAAGGTTCCCTTAGATTTAACGAGGTCACTAGATCCTTAGGGACTTGACTAAGCTCATAAATTTAATCAGGTGGTTCTGCATCTATGAGTAAAGAAAAGCCAATTTTTTTTGAAGTCCCAAGCTGGGCTGTAAATAACTGCATGTGCCTGTGTGTTGTGTAGGACAGAAGTGATGGAATTTTCTTCATATGTTTTACAATGTGTAAATCGTGATGCACTTTCAGATTAAGGGAAGAAGAAATGGAAGATTTTGGAATTTCATATTTGCCTGCACACTGTTTGAGTATATTCCATGCCCCCAGAAAAATCAGAACTCGCAAGGAAAATGATACTCAGTTTTATAGGTGAATTATTTGGTGTGGAGAATCGCCACCTAGTGTGCATGTAAGACATAACGTAATTTCACAGTCCTGAATCATAGAATTGTATCATAGATATCATAGTTGGTATCAATCTAATATACAAAGTGTCCTGAGCTCAACGCATTTTCTGACTTTGAGCACTAGACCATTTCATTTCTGCGACCAAAACTCAGAAGAGTCAAGAGATACGGGATTCATTCATGAGCAGAAAAATTAGAGATCAAAGACGGGCAAAAAATCAAATACCTGGCTGCTTCTAAACACAGTTTCTTTCATTGCAGATGTCTGATCCCTGTAAGTGTTCATCTGGATTTTTTTCCCACTGCCCGATAAATCTTCGTTTATCATGAGAACATTTATGATATCCCGGATTCCTCAGTGCCTGCAGATTCTGAGGTCACCTTCCAGACTTTTCCATGGATGTAACAGGCTTCTTACATCCCGGATTATTTCATATTATGACTCTGTAAACCGGTGTGAAAAGGAACTACCCAAATACTTCAACTTTGCAAGTGATGTCTTGGATGAGTGGTTGCAACTGGAAAAGGTGGTGATTTTCTTCTATTTTATAGACAATGAAACAAATATCAGACAATAAAGAACAATTTTCATAATGGATGCTGAATAATAGCAGCTGGAAATTACAACACAGTATTTTCTTTGTCAGAAATGTGGGCATCACTCCAAGGGATCAATTACCAAAGACTGTTTGTGTAGTCTGGAGCTAGTTTTGATTGAAACTAAACCTTTCAAGGTTTGTCATTTTATTTAATATGTTCTATTGCTATGTTCTAGGATGGAAGGCGACCAGCAAATCCAGCTTTTTGGTGGGTAAATGATGAAGGGGAGGAGGTGAAGTGGAGCTTTGAAGAGCTGGGATTTCTGTCCAGGAAAACAGCTAACGTACTTTCTGAGGCATGTGGTTTGCAGAGAGGAGATAGAGTTTTGGCAGTTCTGCCTCGCATCCCTGAATGGTGGCTACTGAGTATAGCCTGCATCCGGGCAGGTGAGTTGTCTTATCTTTTAGACACAGAAAGAATACAGAAAATAAACAGATGTGGAAAAAATGGCTCTGTCAATCTGAAAAAAGAAGAAAAGAAAAAAAAGGGGGAGCGAGGGGAAAGGGAAAATGTAAGTGGGAATTACCCATTCTTTTCTGTACAATTCTCCTTTTATATAGGAGAGTTGGCAGTACCCACATAGGAGCCTAAATAACATTGCAAACTAGATGCTGAACAGACTTTGCTCAATTAAATGCCATCCTTAGTTGAAGGCAGTGGAGGAAGAATGGTTACAATCTGAGGCCAGATTTGACCAGACGTGTTATCAGTATGGACAGTTCTAATGACAATAATAGTTAATAATTCAGTACAGTACTTTTCTGCTCTGCTGTTATTTCCACAGATTCTTCAGAAGAATTCGACCCATCACCTTTTCAGTCTGCAAAACATCCATGATAGAATAATTCAGCATCAACAGGGACACATACAAGCACTTTTGTATTGTTTGCTCTGTTGCAGATTGCACATGGTACTGAGGCTTAGGGAACCCAGTTCTTTTGTATCCAAGTTTTTTTTTCTGTGTTATGTATTATGTAGCTCAGTTCTTCAGTTTCCTAATTGAAAAATTTGGTAGGCACCTCTGAAGGTGCAACAAGACTGAAATCAATCATGTATGTTCAAACTATTGAAATTCTCGGGAAAAGGATGTATAGAAATCCAGGAAATTCTTTTTTTTTTCCCCCTCTGAAACTGTGATACCAATCACATTCTGCCCATTATCCAAACTCACATTTGTTTATGCTACAAAATTAATCCAAGCTAGACAGAGATGCTGACTGAGCAATGCGCGTAAGCCACCTGAGCTCAGTCTATTGAGCTCTGTATCACGTTGGAGGTATTAATTCCTTACTAAAATGAACAATGTCTTTATTCGACACTATCATGTTGTACAAACATCATAAAGACAATTGGACCATTTTCCAAATTCTTTGTTGCTTTTTTTCCAGGAATTGTCTTCATTCCAGGAACATCCCAGTTAACAGCCAAAGATATTTTATACCGACTCCAGGCTTCAAAGGCCAAGTGCATCATTACCAACGATACCCTGGCACCTGCAGTGGAATCTATCTTGCCTGACTGCCAGTTTCTGAAAGCCAAACTAATTGTAGCGAAAGGGAGCAGAGAAGGGTGGCTCAACCTCAGAGAACTCTGTGCGTGAGTATCCAGTTGTCTTAGCTTCATCTCTGTGAAATAAAGGAAACTGTGTCAGTCAGGTGACATTGCTGAGTTTTGACATTCCAAAATACAGATGAGTTATGTTTATCCAACCCTCTGCCAACTCACTGTTATCACTACATTAAGTACATATCCCTCCAGCATACCTCTTGGGAGCTGGAATCAGATCCTTGAGCTGCTCCTTACTTAGCACCTGGAAGCAGAGACCTTTTTAGAAGCTGACAATTGTGATCACAACATAAGAGCACAGACTACTAATCCTGAAGTCATGTTGTGCCTCTCTACTAGATCCCAGCCTAATGGCTCTTGAATTCTGTGATAACACAACTGTTGCCAATTCTTGTTGCCCAGCTGGCGTGGCATCAGCTATTTCTTCCCTTGACTATCTTGATAATTCAGGCAGTCTGGATAGTTCATCAGCATCTTGAACTTCAGTAGTATAATGTGTGTCTAAGAGCACCTTGTCTGGCATCATAGAATGAATATGGCTTCCACTGACTTCAAAGTGGGAGATGGCATGTGTTGAGGCAGAAGTTGGCTTTGCAGCTACCTGCTGTTCCACAAAAAGCTTTCAGAGACACTGAAATATATCTGCAGCTACTGGAATAGGCTCTAGGTTTTCACATTGTGAGAATTATGATGTATGGAACACGAATGTGATTATCAAAATCTGCTCTCTAACTCATACATGTACCTTCTGATGCAACTATTTATTTTGTGAGATCATATATTTTAGTGCAACTGTTTTCCTTCTTAACTCCTAAATCTTAAAAAATTAAGTTTCCTTTTTGGAAAATGTACGTGTAATAACTATCATGTACTGTTTCTTCTGAAGGGTGACATCTGCTGACCACAAATGCGTTAAGACAAGAAATGAAGACCCAATGCTCATCTATTTTACTAGTGGAAGTACAGGCTCTCCAAAAATGGTGGTGCAGTCCCACAGCAGTTATGGCATCGGATTTGCAACCAGTAGCAGGTATTGTTCCTGGATACTCTCAGTGTGTATAAATGTGTTATATATATTAAGTGACATAATCACTGAATGACAGGGGCTGGAAGGGACTTTTGGAGATCACCTAGTTCAACACTTTCTGCTAAAGCAGTTTCCTGCAGCAGGTTGCACAGGAAAGCACCCACTTGGGTTTTGAATATCTCCAGAGAAGGAGACTCCATCACCTCTCCAGGCAGCTTGTTCCAGGGCTCTGTCACCCTCACAATGAAGAGTTATTATTTTTTAAAATGTGACACTAAAAACTGCATTAAATGTAGGCATTACATCAGTGTGGGATCTTCTTCCTCCTCTTTCTTCTCTCAGGGTGAAACAGTGGTTATTAAAAGTTTTTTGTAGACTCAGTTGAAAATATCAGCCACAGTGTTTAATCACTCACAGGGCTGATTGCAGAGCAGCAGTCAGGATAGCCTTGTAGCCAAACCAGATAAAGTTGAGTTCTTCAGTATTATGTAAGCCTTCCTTGAGAACCAAAAGCCTTTTATCATAGCATCTGAAAAGTCACAGATCATTCGGAATCTAGTTGGACACTTATTTACCTCCACTGAACATCATTCTCATTTGTACTTAACATGGAGGGAGAAATTCTGTGAAAAATAAAAGATAAATATCCTTAGGCATTCTGTGTTGAAAGGTGGTAGCGTGGAGTCAACAGAACTAACTTGGTTATTTTCCTAGAGTAGTAACCTGTGGTTTGGCTGATGTCTCCAATCCACAGGGTGAGAAAAGCCCACTCCAAATGACCAGTTTTTCTTCTGAATCCAATTACACAACACATTCCAAGGCTGTTTTGGGCTGTTCAGGGGTAAAACAGACACTGGAAATGTTAATCGGGAGGAAATGAATGGAAACAAGAGAATGTTTCAAATCTTAAATTCCTACAAACTTTCTAAAGAGCCCTAATTGCTGACACCAGATTTTTTAATGGAAGCCTCCTGTCCTTTCTTTTAATTGTGCTGTGACTTGGGCTTAAATCAAGTCTTTCATGCTGTGTGAGCCATTTATGTTTCCCCTCTGCTTTATCAGGTACTGGATGAACTTGACTCCCTCAGATATAATGTGGAATACCTCTGATACTGGCTGGGTAAAGGCAGCTTGGAGCAGCATTTTTGCACCATGGATCAGTGGATCTTGTGTTTTTGTTCACAATATGCCACAGTTTAAACCAACAGTCATTGCAGAAGTAAGCATAACATTTCATGCTGTGAGCTTTATTTCCAGCTAGCATAAATGAAACAAACAAACTGGATTCCAGAGCATACCTACACAGCGTTCTTCAGCAGCAGGCATGGTGCTTCCCACATCTGACAAGTTACCCCTCCTTATGGTGCACAGTAAAAAAGAGGAGCAAGTGTTTGCCTTCCTGGTTAGGCTATAGGGTAGAGATGTGCTGAAAGATGCAGGACAGAATTAACACAAGATCGCTGCTGTCCTGTCCCGTGCTTAGCCTAAAGTGAAATTTGAATATGGATTTCTGGGCACTCTGGGAGGAAGGTGGGCATTGGTCAGTAATCAGAGTAGAGTATGTGCCTGAACTGGGTTTGTGCTATTTAGAACTTTCTCCGCAACATCATCCTCTTGTAGGAGAGGAGATCCAGACTGCCCCAAGAATAAACTTGGAAAAGCTTCATCTCAGTTCACTACTGTCACTTAACTCTGGGTCTAGGACAATCACCTTGGGAAGCAGAAAATGATCCTACATGGAACTACCAGATGCACTCAGTGGTCATTCATATATGAATGATTTTTGTTGGACAGAAAGCATTGTATTTTTTCTCTAACATCAGCCCTGACTGATACAACCACTCTATGCTCAGAGTATTTCATTCATTCATAATTTGTTCCATGTTAAACATATCACATGTTTATGGGTTTCATTTTGCAAACATTTTAGCACAGAAGTCATACAATCATAGAATCACCAAGGTTGGAAAAAACCTCCAAGATCATCCAGTCCAACCATCCACCTGCCACTAATATTTCCCACTAAACCATGTCCCTGAGTACCGCATCTCCACCTCCAGGGACAGTGACTTCAACACCTCCTTGGGCAGCCCATTCCAGCACCTGACCACTCTTTTGGAGAAGAAATTTTTCTTAATATCCAACTCAAATCTCCCCTGGTACAGCTTGAGGCCATTCCCTCTAGTCATGTTAACATCTGATGATATATACTAAGTCAGAGCCACCATTACCTTTTCTTTTCAATAAAATCACCTCCTTTTTTCTTTTTTTTCTAGACTCTCTCAAGATACCCTATCACTATTTTCTGCACTGCCCCCACTGCCTACCGCATGCTTATCCAACATGATGTGAGCAGGTACTGCACATCTGTGTGTTGCAGGGGTAGCAGGGGCTGGGATATAATGCTATGACAGCACTGGCCATTTAGTTACTTATGCTAGGTTTGGTTTTTTTTCAGTTAAAGAAAAGCTAACTAAAGGAAAGCCTTGCTCTCAGAAGAGAGGGCTATATTCCAAAAAAGAATAAGTATTCACACCTTGATCCATTCAGGCTTCAGAAAGGGAATCTCTGAAAAAAGAGCGCATAGGAAATTAGATTAAAATTATTAGATACAAATTAGGCATATTTTTTTAAGGTGTCAAACCAAACTTATGGCTCACAGTTAAATTTAAGTCAAGGAGGATTTCAGACAGCACCGGATCAAGGAGCTGCTGGAGTACAATGAAGTCACTGCTGTATCCTTGAGAACATAAAGATTTAGAGGACTTTGACATGCTGACAGTTATTTGGCAGCTGTTCCCACTGGTCTGTTGCACTGTAAAATATTTAAGCTTATGAGTAGTCAGTGTGGTTTGTAAGGAGATTTCATGCTCCTTGTCTTATTTTGCCAGGACACAGCCACCTAATTCAGCTTTCCAACAACACCGACGTGTTTGTTCAGATAATTCTTTTCTTGTTCTACTCCTGAGGAAATGTTTTTGTTTACTCTTCTTCCGAGAAAATTTTCAAACACTTTTTTTTGTCCTTACCCAGCTCCTACAGACACAGAGATAAATCCCCTCAGTGGTAACATGAGCAATCTGGAGTCCAATCAAGGATAGTGTGACAGAAGTATTGTAGTCATTTCCAAAGTAGCTTGTGAAGTGTTAGGCATACTTCCTTTGAAAGTTGAGGCACATTCCCCAGGTCAGATCATTCAACTGCTATTTTCAAAAATTAAGAAAACTCTTTTATTTGCTATTCTTCTGAAGCTACAAATTCGTGACTCTGAAACACTGTGTATGTGGAGGAGAACCGCTCAATCCTGAAGTGATGGAGAAGTGGAAAATCCAGACAGGACTGGATATCTATGAAGGCTATGGCCAGACTGAAACAGTATGTTTGTATTAATTTCTGCAGTATGCCATCCCAAAGGTAACAACACCCGAGGCACAGTGTGCTTTGATTAATCAGTGGAAAAGTGAGAATCGTTTAAATGAACTTTTTTAAAAAGAAACTCCCTGCAAAATAACTTGTAGTAGATCCCTTCATCGTCTTTGCTTCAGAAGGGAAAACAACAATTAATTTGCTCTGAGTATCAGTTTGGCTCATCTGAGCTTCTGATGGAAAGTATTAAATCAGTTCACATTCCTGCTGACTCTGTAGGCAAACATAACAAAGATATTAAGAATCAGATTTCAGGCATTCTCTCTACTTACCCTCGAGATGGTCCCAAATTAATTTTCCCATTATTGAAATAAGATATGCGATGTCTCTGCTGCTTTGTCTCTGCTGGATTGCAAATTCAAGTGTTTACAGAAGAATCCACTGGCTCAGTCTGGGCAAAAACAACCTCATTCCACACAGCTGACCCTTCGCTGATGTGATGGAGAACCATGGTGCTTTGGTCCTCATTCAGTCCTGGTCATGACAAAGTCATGAAGAGGCAACATGCCTAATGCAAGGCCATAATAAAATCTACAAAATGCTGCAGAAATATGAGTATGTATACATATGTGTGTATATTTATTTATCTATTATGCAGGTAACAATATGTGCCAATATGAAAGGAATGAAAATTAAACCTGGCTCTTTGGGAAAAGCTGTTCCACCTTATAATGTGCAGGTATGTTGATACACTGTGTCTGAGCTCAGCTGTGGTTGCGGGCACACGTGTTAGAACGCTGAGGCCCTGCGTGTTGTTCACTGTTACATCACAGATATCTCATTAAGTTAATCAGTGCTGTAATGACACGTCCCTTTGGGCACTGGTAGTTGGGCAGTGGAATAGATCCCCCCAGGGCAGCGGTCATGGCCCAAGGATGCCTGAGTTCAAGAAGCATTTGGACAACACTCTCAGATCATGTGAGCCAAGAGTTGGACTTGATGATCCTTGGAGGTCTCCTACAACTCAGGTTATTCTGTAATTCTGTTCTTCCTGTAGATCATAGATGACCATGGGGCTGTTCTGCCTAAAGGAGAAGAAGGCAACATTGCTATCCAAGTTCAACCGTCACGACCCTTCTGTATGTTCACTGAGTACTTGGTAAGCTTGAGTTCTTCTGCTTGCCTGTGCCTGCTGAGAAGCTCAAGAGAGACCCAGGGCAAACTTACTGAGGAGCAGAATTTCATCCAGAATCTTCACAGGGCCTCTCTACATGGCTTGAGAGCTTTGAGCCTGATCAGTACATCTGATCAAGAACAGACTGGCAGTGTATAACTGCAAGTTGCAGCACGAAGCAGAAGTAGCTTGTTCCACACCTGTACCTGACCATAGTAGATTTTCTTTGCTGCATTTGGACCATCACATTGAATAAGCCTTGAGGAACCTAGCTATATGTTTCAACCTCTTCTGAACTCACATAATATTTGGGTATTTGTAGCATCCCCTAATAAAAACTCCCAGAAATTAATTATGGATTAAAAACACTCAAGTTTTCAGTTGTCAAACTTTTTTTTTTCTTCTTGTATAACGTTCATCCAATAGATCAGTATAGTTAATGATGTTTTTGCTGTAGGTCACCTCGTTTTGCTTTTGTCTTGAAAGATAGAGGTAAAAAGTTTCTATTGACAGGTCATTGTGGAGCCCCCCTGCAAGAAAAAAACAAGAAAACATTTATCTGAAGAGAGTGGATTACTCATTTTAGCAAAATACTGTGATAAATGAGCATTTTGATGGAACATGAATCCATGGACAAACAAATATTCTTTTCTGCTTCTCACATACTTCCAATGAAAGACTGCTAATTAATGTGACTCTTTTAAACCTAACTCATAAAATAGTATTAAAATACTGCAATGAGAATTGCTTAAGAAATAGTCCTGATCACATTCTTTGTTTTACTATTGATTGTTGTCAGGATAATCCAGAGAAAACTGCTGCCTGCATGACTGGAAACTTCTATGTCACTGGGGACAGAGGGATTATGGATGAAGAAGGATACGTCTGGTTTGTTGGAAGATCTGATGATATAATTAATTCTGCTGGGTAAGTCGTCTGTTTTTAGATTCCATTGTTTACCTGTTAATGATCTGTTTTTATTTAAAAAATCGATCTGAAAAAACCAGTGCAATGGCAGGTTGGCTGTGGCTTTTGTATCTGGATTTTTCTGCTAGGTACCGTATTGGTCCATTTGAAGTCGAAAGTGCATTAATACAACACCCAGCAGTCTCAGAGTCAGCTGTTGTCAGCAGTCCTGATCCAATTCGAGGAGAGGTAAAGACATGGAAAGAAATGTATTTGATACTAAGCATCGAGTTCTCTGCATATAGTGGACTTCTTTTGGGAAGATTTTGAAATTAAAATGGATTAAAAATTAAAAACTGTGCCTTAATAGATTGTGATTTTCAGCATTTCCCTGGTAGCAAGGTTTCATTTGGAAAAACAGATTTATTGTGGCATTTTTTTGTCTAAGAAATAGCGTTTGAGATTTAATTCCTTGCATTCTGTCACCAAGCACTTGGTGGCAGTGATAAACACAGAGGGGTTTTTTTGGTTCTGTTGTTTCAGCTCAGCATTGTGTCTTTGAGATCTGAGATGAAATATTCAGCTGCTTTCTGCTCTAAAACTTTTGGAAAGTTTAGTAGTGTATAAAAGTTAAGAAGAAGAAAAACATGGAAAGAAAACAAAGCAAACATTCCCATGCTTCAATATATGTCATTCATTACAACTAATTTTGTAATAAACAGCCAAGAACAGGCGAGATTAAAGAAAAAAACTCACATTTTTGTATTTTGGTGTTCAGTTTTAGCAATCCCTTAATTACACATCTAGAAGTTAACAGAGTCCTTTCACTTTTGTGGCACAGGTAGTCAAAGCCTTCGTTGTTTTGTCTCCTGCTTTTGCATCACACAACCCAGAAAAACTAACTCATGATCTTCAGCAACATGTCAAAAAGGTGACTGCTCCTTACAAGTACCCCAGAAAGGTAAGTACGCCATAAAGAGCCAGGTCTTCTAATTACATCAGACACTGCACTGGTTTTGTCCTGCCCCTGTTTCTTTTCCACTACTTTTTGACAAAATCTTCCAGTATAAAAATATTTTAGAGAATGCGTTGCAGCTGAAGCCTTGGATTTGCTGTTCTTCTGTGGAGTGGGGGGAAGAAAAAGAAAGAGGAAATGGTAATATCAGAGCCCAGCTCCTGAAATAGCAGGGTTTTCACAGAAACTCAAATGGACAAAGCATTCTGTCCTTATCAGTTCTTTCCCTGAGCTGTGTTCAGATGCAGTCATAACAAAGCAGAAATTTCTGCTGGCATCACGTCTAGAGAACACTCACGACTCTCCTTCCTAATAGTTGAAGCAGACTCTTCTCCAGGATCATTTTACTTGCCCTCGCAAGCAAATATAGCCAGTGCAGAGCAAGTAAGACATGCGGCAAAGAATTTCACCATCCCAGCTCCAAGCTGTGCAGCTTTGCATCCTGTTACCCTCACCATAATGTTAGAGTGTCTTTCCTTGCATCTCCAAGATTAATCACAATGTGTTTGGCTAAAAGCGAGCATTTTTTGTCACTCAGGTGGAGTTTGTTCAGTCTCTGCCAAAGACAGCTACAGGGAAAATCCAGAGAAAGGTTCTAAGAAACAAAGAGTGGGGAAAAGCATAACATTATCTGAAAATGGAGGAGAGAAAATTTCCATCATCCATGTCAGCCAAGGCACAGTGTTTGGACTTGGCACGTTATCATGAACCAGAGCACCAAGAGAATGTATGGAAGAACAAGCTGCGGGAGGCAAAAATGGAGGCACCACTCATATAACTTGGGGATGTGTGATATGAGAACCACTTCTACCATCAACCCACAATTATTCAGATGGGAAAAGGCACAAATAATTAAAAATGTGGTATGAGAGAGAAGAGAGTCATCCAAGACTGCATGGAAGTTTAATTTTTTTTACTGCAATTAATATAAACATCAGATTCCTTTAAAAAAATAAAGGACCACAGCAATTTTGACAATTACAAATAAATGAGAAATTAATAAAAATAATCTCTGCCCTGTAATGAGTACAAACAGTGATTGAATGATATTCACTCTTTAAATATTCTCCTTATTCCCAAACTCTTTCTGTTTGGAAGGAGAAGGACATATTGTGTGATTACCTCTCACTCTGATGAACCTATGATCTTCCCAAATGGTTAGAATGGAAGAAAAGAATATACAAAGTTCTTTAGGCTAAGGTGCAAATTGATTGACAATGGTGTAAATGATTACAAGGAGAAAGGTTACTCTAGAAATTATTACACTGCCTGGTCAGTTTTGTTCTATGTTCTGCTCTGATTACTTTGAAAAAAGCAATTGGTAAAGGGCCATCACTCCAAGTGCTTCTTAATTAGCACGTCTGAGCTGCACATCTCCAGCCAGTCTTCCCAAAGTGCCTTTGGGAAGCGTGTCTTGCAAGCTGAATGAACCAGTGAAGAGGATCGACTGCAGGCAGCTCAACCCATCCACGCTGCCCAGAGCAAACAGGTTGGTGAAAAGTGTTGTTCGAGTTCTAACGACGCGACACCAAGGAGAAGCAATTGGTACTAATCAGGAAAAATGATTTCTGATTCCAGCAGCAATTCAAAATACTTTCTCATTACTGTATCCTTCTGTCAATTTTCTTCTTTCATTTTCAAAACTTAATGTAAATTCTGGCAGACCACCAGGGAATCCTCCAATTAAAGTCTCTTTCACTTTGTCAGCTTTGAATAGTCTGTCCAAACTTGAACAGTGCTCCTGAATGTCTGTAGTCTCCTCTCTAACCACTGTGTATTTTGCTCTTACAATGCTCTTAAATCTACAGATTTTAGCTAAATCACAGAATTAGAGCACACTATGATATTAGAGCTTATTGTGATATTAAAAAGAATAATCTAAATTATTAGGCGTTTGTGTTACAGGGCTGAAAGTAGATCCATTGGTTTTCAGCATTAATGATAGTGGTCATATCTCAAAGAGAAGTTACATTTAATGCAAAGCTTGCTATTTTTCAGTGAAAGTGGTTTTCTTAAGTAAGAAAAACAAAAACATATTTCTTAGAATATTATGTTAAAAAATCTTTAATATCCTTTTTTTAAGTAGAATTTAGGAAATATTTAAAAGGCCATATTTCACAAGTAAAACCTTTTTAGATTCTTAGAATAGATCACATCCCTGTTAGTAGGATTTTGACTTTAAATGCAATTACCACCTAGATTCTAAGTTTTTCCTCTATAATCCTAATTCTGAAGAGGATAGCATGGCTCTTCTGTTGCTTGTCATGATCCCTCTGGGGTACCCATGTAGTTATCAGAATGCACGTACTGGATTTTAATCGGATTTGCTTTCCATTCCCTTTCAAGCACCCATTCGGGAACCTGATTCTCTCTGTCAAGGGGAAACATCCTCTTACTGCTGTGAACCTGATTTTATTCATTTTTAATGGATGTATTAGTTGAGTTGAGCACTGTTTTAACAACTGATGCTGGAAAAGGGCATACAAGGACACAGAATCATATATCATCATCTCAAGTTATGGCAAATAAATGCATGCATTCTGATACACTGCCAAAACACAATCCTGTTTACAGAGAAAAATATGTAATTCTATCAAGCAGAGTTGCTGTGCTCATTGTATCTGCTGTAGTTTCCATGAAAATAAATTGGAGGCATTACTTTTGGCCAAGACAATTCTTCCTCATTCAATGCGGCCCTGGCAAGCCCAAAGATTGGACATGCATGCCCTCTTGGATTATTTCTCTGATAGCACTGGGGTGAGGCAGACCTGCAGCTGAAGGTGGACCAGTCAGGGGAATGCCTGCAGCCCCATCTCAGCCCTTCCTGCCAGTCACTGATGCCAAGACCATGTTTCTCTTTGACCACTCTCGCCTCTTTGCTTATTACTCTGGGTTAAAGGCAATGGGTTAAATGCACCAGGTTAAAAATTTTCCTGCATTTTTCGTTCACTCAGCAAGTTAGAAGTGAACAACTGGTAATTCTTTTCAAGACCACTGGTATTACCATCTCCCAGCAATGATAATGAACGACATTACTGGTCACTGAATGTTTTTATGTGGCAACGGTGCATAACACTCCATCGGGCATTGTGTAAATGCATGACAGTTTCCTGTACTGCCTACCCAGTAACACATTTGTGTTTATTTTGAATACCGTCATGAGATTCTTTGCTTCACCAAAGATCACAATCATAACAAGATGTTGAAGCATTCTGCATCCAGCCCACAGAGTTTCTTGAGCTGTCGTATCTCACTGAAAAGATTAAGTTATGCAAGCTGTAGGTATCTGAGTTCACCCTCCTGACAGGAAGATCAAATGTGATTGTTACCAGCTCCTGCTAATAAAAAAAGGAAAGAATTCTGCTGTTAAAATATTTATTTTGTCATGAGGAATAATGTTTTTTTTTTTTATGAAAATCGTGGTCAGTACGTCAGAGGTTATGGTTGTAGATATGGGACAATATAAACTGAATACAAAACTAACTTAAAAACATGGGACAAAGGGCAAAACTCACTATTTTTGCAGCTTCACTCAGGTCACACATTTCATGTGGACCAGAAATTAATCAAAAGCTTTCTTGTTATTTTTTCCAAGCTGGCTGATGGCTTCATTCTTTGTAAGAATAGGAAAGAAAATGACTTGAATATCAGCAATCACTCACCTAAGCTTGTAACACGACTAGTAATTTATATTTAGCAGCTGAAAATCAATAGAAAGGAACAGATTTCAGAATCATCGTAGACTGCCTTGTCCCCTGCTATTTCTGCAGACTCTTCCAGAGGCAAACCAGGTTTTTTTCCATGTTGGATAGTGTTCATGTATGCTCAACAGGCACCTCTAAACAGCATTCCATCATTGTTTGGCAAGATTCTGAAGCAATCTTCTAGGTTACTGAAAGTAATGGTAAAAAATTTAAAAAAAAAATTAAAAAGAAAAAAGAATAGCAATAAAATTGAAGCAATTCATTAGACTGCAGATCATTTATGATTCTAGTGTTGAGAACAGATAGAAGAGGGAGGACGTTTACAGTGACCAAATGGAAACTGGAAACATCCCTCAGTTCCATGTGAAACAAGAAGAATCTCAGAAAATCAAATACCAAGTGCTCTGGTGTAAGAACAAATATCCTTCCATCATGTCAGTGATGTTAGCAGCCTTGAAGAACTAATCTATAATCTGTATGGATCAGCCAAGCTACAGACAATATGATCATGTCAGTAGTTTAAGATCATGTAAGTAGTTTAAGAAGCTGTTGGTACAAAATACATGAAAGCATGCTGGGGAACTTTGCATTTAAACATCAGTTTTACTGTGAATAGTCTAAGTGAATTCAACTAATAATTAATCAATTTATAATAGAATTATCTTTCTTTGTCTGGTTAATTTCAAGATAGTGTTTCTCTTTTTCATTATTTTTGTTACAGAAAAACAATAGCAATGATGCCATTAACTTTCTTACGCAGTCTACAGCATCTCCATTTATATCCTACCATGAAGATTTGTAAATTACGGACTCTAAAATCGTTGTGGACTCTGAAACCTCCTTGTAGGACTTTCCATAGGCATCCCAGGCTGCTTGTCTCTGATGTGCACTCTCAGTACGAATCTGTCAGGCGTGGTGAACAGGAAATACCAAAGTACTTTAACTTTGCAAGTGATGTAGTGGACAAATGGGCTGAGATTGAAAAGGTAGGTGATCTTTTGTTGGGCAGATGAGAGCCTTTAATTAATTTAAAGTAATAACTTCTTTTTATTAAAAAAATAATCAGTTGCTAAAAACAATATGCATCAGGAAATGATGTGGGATCTTATTTCTTTTTGCTTCATTTATTACAAGTGTCTCTGATCCTTGGTGCTCCATGTGTAGGTGGAAAAAGCAATGATAAGACCCTCATGACCCTGATCTATCCTTGGATTGGTTGTGCTTATTTCTTCTGCATGCCATAATATTAGCTGTTACATCATAAAAACAAGAGTAGCATAGCAATAATACTGCATGCCAAGGAATTTTCTTCCACAAGTGTGCAATTGGCTTGCTCCAAAGCAGAGGCTGCATTTGTCCAGATGTCGTGTCGCTGACGACCTCTTGCTTTGTTCACTCCCTCTCCCTGAGCTCTCAGGCTTGTCCTGGGTTACTGCATTCTCCTGATTTATTTTCCCCTCTGCCCGGGTAGCTTCTGTTTGTTAGTATTCCACAACTCCATTGAGAATATCACAATTGTTAGGTGAAATATTTCATGTTGCCCATTACCTTCTTAAGAGAAATAATGCTCTAAGCTTAAACAGGAATAGAATTCAGATGACTTGAGTCTGGAGATGCACAGAATGGTGAACACCTCAGGTTAGAAAAGGGCAATTTGTTAGGAATATCTGACTATGATTCATAGAGAGTCTTGCACTCCCTAAGGACAAAGGAAAATAATGGCTCATATGCAAGTTCGAAAACACCTGAATCCTCCACAACTTGCAGATACTTGTGCTTTTATAATTATGAAGTCTTTAAGAAGAAATTGGGGTTTCTTTGGAATCCTTGTGGTTTTTAGGCTGGAAAAAGACCAACAAACTCTGCTTTTTGGTGGGTAAGTGGTAGTGGAGAAGAAGTAAAATGGAGCTTTGAGGAGCTGGGATTCCTTTCTCGGAAAGTGGCCAACATGTTGACCAAAGTATGTGGACTGCAAAAAGGAGACAGAGTGATTGTGGTTCTGCCACGAATCCCAGAGTGGTGGCTGGTGAATGTGGCTTGCATTCGAGCAGGTAAGTGAGCATATCTGAGATCAGTAAAACTGGTATTTAATGCAAATCGTTTCAGAGGATACAGAATCCTTTATAAAGGAGAAGTAATGTAAATTAATAATCAAGTGAGTTGCCTAGCTACCAATTACTGCCCTGAAGGATTTGCAGTAGGTGCCATAGAGCAGGTGGCCTAGGGGCATGGAGAGCTGAGGAGTCACCAGAGAGGTCCACCTCTGATTTCTTACAGAAGGGCACAGCAGCTGCATTACTCCAACATTAACTGACTTGGGAATGTCAGGGCAAATCCATCCAGAGGTCAGTTTGGGAATAGTTGCTAGTTTAGACTCTTAGGAAAAGATCGGATGTAAAAAATGTTATCCTAAATTAACCATATTGCTCTTCCAGGAATTGTCTTAATTCCAGGAACATCCCAATTATCAGCCAAAGACATATTATATCGACTCCAGGCTTCAAAGGCCAAGTGCATCATCACCACCGACGCTCTGGCTCCTGCAATAGACTCAGTTGCATCTGAGTGCCAGTATCTTAAAAACAAGCTGATGGTGTCCAAAGACAGTAGGGAGGGATGGCTGAACTTCAATGAACTGTACAAGTGAGT
Source organism: Lagopus leucura (assembly GCF_019238085.1). Classification (NCBI taxonomy): domain Eukaryota; kingdom Metazoa; phylum Chordata; class Aves; order Galliformes; family Phasianidae; genus Lagopus; species Lagopus leucura. The sequence continues at coordinate 14,268,194 of NW_024962257.1, read as the reverse complement.
ATGCATGAGCAGCATTACAGTCATGATGCAGAAAGCAGACCTGTTCTCCACAAATGCTCATTTACAAGCATTCATCAACTGTGAATATCCATCAAACGCCAACACTAAGCTTTAGTGGCGCGAATTCATGACTGCCTGATTACTGTTTCCACATCAGAGTTGTTTGCTGAGAGCAGCTGTTTACCAAGAGTCTTCAGTTTTATTCCAGGAAGTTTCTACCCTGTCCTTCTTAAGTGGAATCTTGTCATGGAGGAAAGCGCAGTTCTACACAGTTTCAGTCTAATTTGGTGAAAGGCTTCTGCAAAGCTTACATCCTGAAACCCATGTAATCACTGAAGTCACCAATTGCATTCTGTGCCTTACAGAACCCAGCCTGCTGAACATTCCTGTGTCAAAACAAGGATTCAAGATTCGATGATTATCTACTTTACCAGTGGAACCACAGGTTCTCCAAAGATGACCGAACATTCCCAAGGCAGCCTTGGTTTTAGACCCCTGTTATATGAAAGGTATGAAAGGCTCGAGCCTGGTTGTTAATTAGAGCTGCACAGCTGCACAGTACAACTGATGGAAAGTTCCTGACATACTCAGATGTAAGGCTACAGTCCTCCTCCCCCAGAAATCAGGTTAGAAACTCTGACAGATTTCCATGTAAGTAGGATCAGCCCCAGAGTTTCCATTTTCCAATGACTATCTTCCAGTCTTTCTTTAGAGTGGTTCAAAGGACAGACACAAGCTGGGAATATTTTAGAGTGCAAAACCAAGGATATCGCGCTGTTTGTGCTGCAAAAATTATGTCATGTGTGTAGATGAACAGAGTGAGAGCTGATGCTGGCTGTACAGATCAGCCTGATCCCTCAGCAGACATGAACTGAAATACCTGGTGTTCAACAGAGAATCAACACGCTTCTGCTTCAGCCCTACCTTCCTCCCCAAGAAAAGTCACTTTATTGCAATTCTTTCCTTTATTGAATCCTATGTTATGAATGACCTCCTATCTTTACCATATATGTGTTTATTTGTACAAATACTTAAACCTTAGAGGTCCTTTCATTCCTGAGGTAGGATGAACAAATGAACTTACTGAGTGCGCCCAGAGCCCACACATCTCATTAGCCATCTCGGATTTGATTTTTGTTTTCTATTGGCGTTGCTGGTTGCTGGATATTTGGGTTTTTTTACGAAAGGAGTGGGGAACAGTGACCCTTTGGTTTCATTTGCTTTCCTTTTGCTTTTTTTTTTTTTTTTTTCTTTTAATTAAACCAAAGTTATCATTTCCTTTTTATTTTTTTAATTCTTTTTCCTGCTTCTAGGTCCTCCTTGTATGCAACTCCGTCAGACACAGTGTGGAGCGTTACAGACACAGGCTGGATAGTAACTTCAGTGATATCTGTATTTGATGCCTGGGCTTTGGGATCGTGTGTTTTTGTCCACCAGCTCCCACAGATTGAACCATCAGTTATCCTAAACGTAAGAAAAACTTATGGATGTGTGTAGATCTGCAGAAAAGGAGCAGAAAATAATTTCTAACTGCATTTAATGACTGTTATGCCCACTGTTTCATTCAAGATGTATCCTTCCATAAAGTCCTACTCACTTTTTTAATGTACACAGAAGTGGTCCGTCCCAAGATACTTTGATACATTTTGCTCATAGCTGGTAAGCACGTGGGAAAATCATCCCAGAAGCAGTACTTATCACATGCCTTTGTTCCAGTAGTCATGGGGGATAATATTAGCTGATATTTATGCAAACTGAAAATTATTTTCTGCCTGTGGTGGCCAAGATGAAAGTGAACCCCACCTGGAGTTCTGTGTCCAGTTCTGGGGCCCCCAACACAAGAAGGACATGGAGCTGTTAAAGCAGGTCCAGAGAAGATGATCAGAGGATGGAGCACCTCCCCTATAAAGACAGACTGAGAGAGCTGGGGCTCTTCAGCCTAAAGAGAAAGCGCCAGGGGGATGTTACAGCCCTTCCAGGACCTGAAGGGGCCTACAGGAAAGCTGGAGAAGGAATTTTTATAAGGGCAGGTAGCAATAGGATGAGGAGAAATGCCTTTAAACTGAAAGAGGGTAGATTTAGACTAGATATTAGGAAGAAATTCTTTATTGTGAGGGCAGTGAGAGACTGGCACAGGTTGCCCAGCAAGGTTGTGGATGCCCCCTCCCCCTCCCTGGAAGCACTTGAGGCCAGGCTGGATGGGACTGTGAGCAACATGGGCTATGGGAGGTGTCCCTGCCTACAGCAGGAGGTTGGAACGAGATGGTCTTAAAGGTCCCTTCCAACCCAAACCATTCTCCATAATGCAGACAGGCTTATTCTGTCCATGCTCTGAGCTGTCTATGCAGTCTGGGTTTCATGCAGACAAGAAAGAATGGGATTTTTTCCAAACACTGTGATTCTTCACCTGTTATGCCAAGGGTAGGAGGGTTATATACATACATTCTGCTTCTACATAACGGGAGAGCCACCTTTGACCCCTACACCCCCGTGCTCTGTACATCCAGAAGACAGCTTTTGTTGTCTGAGTTTCACCTGTTGTCTTGTTGCTTCACTCACTAGACTCTCTGCAGATTCCCCATTGACATCATGATTAGTGCTCCCACTATGTACCGCATGCTGGTGCAAACTGATCTCTCCAGGTACGTCAAGAGATATTATCTGCCCTAACTAAACGTTAGCAATTTCCCAGTCCAGCTTTTTACCCAACACAGGGTCATAATTCAGTCTAAAATATCCTTTATGAAGAGACAGTTATACAAGATTTGTGAGTTTTGCTGATTGTAGAGAAGCTTGATATTTCCACCAGTCATTTGAGGCTTTTCATTACTGAACTTCTAAGCAAATCCCAGAGGGTATAAAACTAAACACCTGGGAAATTCTAATTCCAATCACCAAGTTAACTGTCCATGCTCTGGGAAGCACAGTCACCCTTGGATAGCATTAGCATAACTGCTGGGACTGACAGACCTTCTGCTTCAGTTTTTCACTGATGAACAAACTGTTGCTGCTGGTTGCTCCTCTCCTGTACTTTCTCCCTTGGCCTGCTGCAGAGGGTTGGCAGTCGTGCCCCTGGCTCAGCAAATTGGTCCCTGGTTAATTACAAGCCGGTGCTTAAATCCCAGCTGATTTCAGCAAAACTTTTACTTTGTTTTTCATGTGTGTTTAACTCTACTTGTGTGTAACACTGAGCAAAAACTGATATCCTTGCTTTATTGGGAACCAAAGAATCAGGAATCCTCTGGTTTTCCTACTTCATGGGAAGAACTTTCCGAGTTACAGAACTCCAGGATTATTTTACAGCATTTTGCTAATCCTTGTCTTATGCAATAGATTTAAGTGTTTCTCTTTGCTTTTTGACCCTCTGGGAAGTTACAAATTCAGGAACCTGAAGTACTGCATGAGCGGAGGGGAGGCGCTGAACCCAGAAATCTTTGACCAGTGGAAAAACAAGACAGGGCTGGACATCAATGAAGTATATGGCCAAACCGAAGCGGTAGTGTCAATATTCTGTTAAATCTTTGTTATTCCCTTTTGCTTAATGAAACATTAGTGCTTATTTTCAATAACAGCCTATTTCTTCTTTCACGTTTCTGTGAACGTTTCAGTAACCTCTGCTGATCACCTCTGAAAAAGCACCTGTGCATGGCTCTCCTCACAGAACCTCTTGGAAATGGGGATTGTTTGGAGGGGATGTGCTCTAATATTTTCTTTAATGTCCTTAAGCAGATGCCAAATGACAGTGGCAGGAGGGAGTAAAAGCTAACAAAGATGGGCTAGTAGAGGACATAAATTCTTTGTAGTTAATGCAATTATATTCTTTCCAAGTATTTCTTCATCTTGCTCATTCCTACTTTACAGAAACAGGATCTTCTGAATCTTAATTCCTTTGGCTTCATTCTAGAAAATACATGCAATGAATTGAATGTGAATGTAATGGTTTTCTACGGCAAACTCTTATTTTAATTTTTATTTTTACAGGGAATAATCTGCTCTGTTTCTAAAGGAATGAAGATCAAACGCGGATCAATGGGAAAGGCCACTCCCCCATTTGATGTTCAGGTTTATTGACTGCTTTTTAGACTTTTCCATAGGTAGGGGATGGGTGTTCTTATTTTATTTTGCTTTTACTGAAGTACATGTTTTTCATTCTAGGTTGTAGACAAAGATAATAATATTCTGCCTCCTGGACAACAGGGGGATATTGCTATCAGAAGCAAACCCATAAGACCACTTGGTTTATTCACTGAATATGTAGTAAGTATTTTATTCCTCCAACAGCAATCTCCCCAGAATATCTCAAATTCCTTAGGGATTAAAGAGGCCCTGTGTTTTTCACCAATTTTCAGGCTTGCTGGCCCATTTTTTGAGTCCTGAACTGCAGAAGCAATATATTTTGGTAGAGGTAATCTCAGAATGAACTCCTTAGATGCCCTGTGCAGACTGGGACCTAATGGGAAGCTATTCTTCCCCTTAAGGTTGGATATTCTGGATCTCCGAAATTCCTTTTCAGAAGGAGTGGTGATGCATTGGCACAGGGAGGTGGTGGAGTCGCTGCCCCTGGAGATGTACAAGAAATGTGGAGATGTGGCACTTGGGGACATGGCTAGAGGGCATTTTGGGATGGGTTGAGGATGGTTACCTTGGAGGTGTTTTCCAACATGAATGATTCTATGACTCTAAGATGCACTTAATAATAGAGTGGCCAGGGTTGGAAGAGACCTCAAGGATCATGAATCTCCAAGTGGAAAAATGTGATCCAGACATTTCATCCCATTATTTGATTCAGATTTTTGTTCAAGAACATTAAAACATGGATCTGAAAAAGCAGCCTAAAACATTTCCCTACCATCCTTATTACAGACAGTGACCTCACTGGGAAGTACCATATGTGCACAACATATGCTATCTGAAAAGCTCATTAAATATTTATGTTAAGGACTGACTAAAAGATCAAGAAATGTAGAGAAAACATGAACGATTCACTTGCTTGGATTGGTGAATGTTAGAGAGGTGAAGAGAAGAATTTATCAAAGATTAAGTTAGTTTCTTTTCAAGAGTCAGAATGGTTTTTTTTAAGCCTATTTTATTGTATTTTATATCAATATCAGTATAATTCTTGAAGAGTATTGACAAAAAAAAAATTCCAATTAATTTAACATTATGTGTGTTATAATGTATAGCTGATGCATTCTTAAAATTTAAATTACTATTTGTAATCCACTTCAAGGATAACCCTAAGAAAACTACAGAAAGCGAGCGTGGGGATTTTTACATCACAGGGGACAAAGGGATTATGGATGAAGATGGATATTTTTGGTTTATTGGAAGAGACGACGATATCATCATTTCTTCAGGGTCAGTTTGTGTGCTTCTCTTCTAAACCTGCTGTTACACAATGTTACTGCCGTGATTGTGACACAATGGTCCTTAAGGTGAAATGCATTACTTCTCACCTTATGAATGCTCGCTTTTATTCATGGTTTTTCTTAGACCTGCAGTATTATCATCTTCCTCATGTATCTGTATCAGGTTTCCCTGCAACTCAACTCTTTCAGCACATGAGCACAGCACAACCTGCCTGTTTTCCACTGGCATAGGAGGGATTTTAATCTAGATCCAGTTTAAACCGAAATTGAAGGATATCATAGCCAAGGAAACGTTATTTCAGTGCTGGTTTGGTACCGGTTTTCCAGCTCACAAAATCAAATCCTTTGTTGTTCTTCCCTTATCCAGGTATCGCATTGGGCCTTTTGAGGTAGAGAGTGTTCTGTTAGAACACCCAGCAGTAGCAGAAACAGCTGTTGTCAGCAGTCCAGATCAACTCAGAGGAGAGGTAATGATGCTGCACAGTGGTGGCAGAAGCCATACGTTTGTTTAAGTATATAAATAAGTTTCTTTTTTACTGAGTAATGTATAGGTGTAAGGCAAACTTCAGAGAGAGATAAAATGTTCAGCAGGCTCTGCAAAGACAATTCTTGTTACCCTTTCTTCCTGACCCCCTGTGAGGGTATAGAGCAAATGCTCTTTTCCTGTAACAGGGGCAGGAAAACTATGCTTTCAACTTTCCCCTCAGCTTAACAGTGTGCAGAAATTGGGCACAACCATTTCATATGCTGCTCTGGTTTCTCTCTTATTCCTTCTTGCATGTCATGACTCCAAGCTCATATCATGTCATAACTGCTCACCAGTAGCTAATGTATCAGTTCTTAAAAACTAACAGTGTCAGATCACTCTTACTGACCTTGTCTTCTAGATTGTGAAAGCATTTGTGGTCCTGTCTGATGCCTTTTCATCCAGTGATTATGAAAGCTTAACCCGCGACTTGCAAGAGCATGTCAAGAAAACTACTGCTCCGTACAAATATCCCAGGAAGGTAAATGGTTTCTGGAGAAACTAAACCAGAACATCCTTTCATAAATCTTAGGAAAATTATTATTTAGATCTTCACTGTTCACCTGAAAGAAACAGTGATGATATGCTTGGTGTTTCTCATAAATATCAACATTATAGGAAAAATGCTACCAGCAAGTTTTAGTTTACATATGTAGAACTTGTAGAAACTAAGGACCATTACTTTATGCCAAGATCATCCCTCTTCTCTTCATTTTGTCATTATTCATCTCTGTTCTCAGGTAGCATTAGTCTTCATCCTTTAGTTACAATGCCCAGTCAAAGAAGGCAGCTTCCCCTGGTGTTTGACCATCTAGGAAGCCAAAGAAATCTTCAGAAGATGCACACTGTGCTGCCTTTATTTGGCTTGGACTTAATCCTATAGGCAAGATGTGTTTACTGATGGGAGACCTCCTTGTTTTCCATGTATGTTGAGAGACTTGGAAAAGCTGCTCTGCAGAGATCATGCTACATCATTTTCTGTCTTTTTTATGTAGGTGGAATTTGTCCGGGAGCTTCCAAAGACAGTCACTGGGAAGATAAAGAGGAATGAATTAAGAGCCAAAGAGTGGGGACAGGTGTAGCACTGTGTGGAATTTAACAGACCTCCTTTTGTTCCATTAATGCTATATTTCTCTGTTAAAATCTGCCTGGTCTGCTTTTGTTAAATGCCTGAGGATCAAAACTTGTACATAATGCCAAAGTGTGATGTTTGCATCTGTTTGCAAAAACTTCTAATGTCAGCACTACAGGTTCAGGTCCTGATGCACTGCTGGGAGAACAAACCAATTATACAATTCCATTCTAGTTCTTACTATCCAAAAGTTCACCAGAACTTAGCTGGTGACCCATCTCTTATAAATAACATCCAAGATCACGAAAGCACTGTGATAGGAGGAAGTTTTTCACTCAGAGGGTGGTGAGGCACTGGAACAGGTTGCCCAAGGAGGCTGTGGATGCCCCATCTCTGGAAGCATTCAAGGCCAGGCTGGATGTGGCTCTGGGCAGCCTGGGCTGCTGGTTGGCAACCTGCACATAGCAGGGGTTCAAACTAGATGATCATTGTGGTCTTTTTCAACCCAGGCCATTCTAGGATTCTATGATTCTATTATACAGATGGTTTAGCTCCAAGCTGTAGAAAGAGACAGGTGTGGATTTCAGTTGCTTACATACACTGTCCTTAAATGCAGCATGCTTTAAACTGAATGCAGCCCTTCTAACATTTACTGAAGATGGAAAGACTCCTCTGCTGATACCAAAAGACCTTCCTAAACCTATGTTCATATGTTATGTATTGATGACAAGTACTGCCAGCCTCTACCATGCTTTATCCACAAATGTCATTTAATACAGAGAGTGGCTTCTTTGCTCATCCTCTGTTCTGATCTTCACACACAAGAGGCAAAACTGCTGTACCACTTCTGATGCTCTTTAAAATAAAGTTTGCTGTTTGGCAAGTGACCCAATCTGTAGACTAAACCACAGTTCTTTGCCACAGTAGCCAATTGCTGCATGAAGAGGCTACATCAGCGAACACTTAGGTAGAGGTGAAACCAGTGAGAAAACTCCCAGAGTCTGTTTTAGATTGTCACATCTGCTTAACTTTAAGCTCTTTGTTTTCTAAAGAAGTATGTACTATAATGTGCACATCTTTCCTCCTTACACTGCACACACAACAGTGTGTTTCTCTCCTCTCCTCTCCTCTCCTCTCCTCTCCTCTCCTCTCCTCTCCTCTCCTCTCCTCTCCTCTCCTCTCCTCTCCTCTCCTCTCCTCTCCTCTCCTCTCCTCTCCTCTCCTCTCCTCTCCTCTCCTCTCCTCTCCTCTCCTCTCCTCTCCTCTCCTCTCCTCTCCTCTCCTCTCCTCTCCTCTCCTCTCCTCTCCTCTCCTCTCCTCTCCCTCTCCCTCTCCCTCTCCCTCTCCCTCTCCCTCTCCCTCTCCCTTTCCTAAGATTTCCTTTTCTGGCACGAATTTTCATTAATTGACAAAACGTCCCCAGCCTTCAGCAGACCACTTAATTAAGAGCAAATTGCTAGAAAACAGCAGTATCTTTGGGCATGAGATAAGGTCTTTTCCAGCTGGCTCCCTGCTTGGAATTCCATTCTAGAGTGAGATCTGGAGAATGCTAATTTTGAGAAAATAAAGCATTTTTATTTCTTGAGATTAAACGTTTTGGTTGTGTCAATGAAACAATTTCTGTACCAGCAACAGCTGAAATGAAAGCAATTGTCAGTAAATACATTTTCTTTGCTGACAGTCATTTCATTGCTTAATGCTCCTTAGTATTTCACAAAGATTTCAGAGCACTTTTCAGTATTTCAGTATTTTAGAAGCACAGAATACATAATTGTACAAGCAGTCATTGCTTTCTTAGATGCACTTGTTTCAGCATGCCACATATCACTGCCACAAGCTCTTAACTGTATACAGTTCTGTTTCCCTTAAAAGTTATACATTTTCTCTGACTCTTCTAAATTTTTCTGCTTTGCTTCAAACAAACGTTTTACTATTGCACACTCAAGCAGAGGCAAAAGGCATAATTACAAGCACATCTATGTAAAAGTAAGCAAGTTAAGCAAGTGTATAAACTGGAATTCAGAAACCCTAGAAACAATCCTTGGCACTGCAATTAGCAGCTGGCTGATTAGAATAGTTTGCCACAGGGTTTAGTGCTGAAAATATCATCTACTGTGATTCCTGACTCAGCTGATTCTAGGAGCTGGTGCTTTGCTGTGAACTAGTACTCAGTTTTTTGCATGAATAGGACAGGATCATAGTCAAACATATTGGCAGGTCATCCATTCTGCTGCAGCCAGTGAGGTGCCCTGGTTCACACTGCAGCAATCAGGCTGGATGTGGCTCTGGGCAGCCTGGCCTGGTGGCTGGCGACCCTGCGCATAGCAGGGGGTTGAAGTAGATGAGCATTGTGGTCCTTTTGAACCCAGGGCATTCTATGATTCTATGAACCTCTTACTGTTGATATTCATTATAGTTTTCTGCCTCATGTTCAGGGTAGATGGTTTGCTGAATTATCCTTCTCTTCCCAGGATCAGAGAATTACCAAGAAATTTCTATGCAGAATGATTTTAGAGATCTAGGTTTGCAACTACAAGCAAGTGAAAGCAAATATATACCTCCAGCTTGTGACTCTCTTTTGGAGCCACAGAGTTTGAATCACGAATGGTTTATATCATTCTAACTGAAAAACACAACTTTTTATAGACTAGCCTTCCCTCTCAGGTCTCTTCTCTAGCCCCACTGTAGCCCAGCTTCAATTTGCCATTATTTTCAGAGACATTAGAAAAAAGTAATAGCTGTGTCTGAAAAGGTATTCTGCATCAAATGCATTTTTCCTGTTACTTTCTTTCATGAGAGTTCAGCCTCTCATCCAAAGCCTATGGAAGGGACACAGTGACTTCAGGCTGTATGGTCTCTGTTAGGATTACAGATGTGCATTGCTCTGCTGAGGCTGTAAATCACACTCCCCCTGGCGTTAATGCTGTCAGTCCCTCTGTGCATATATTGCTGAATCACAGAATCACAGAATCACACAGAATCACAGAATCACCCGGGTTGGAAGGGACCTCAAGGATCATGTAGTTCCAACCCCCCTGCCTAGCAGGGCCACCAAACATACACATTCAGATCAGGTTGCCCAGGACCCCGTCCAGCCTGGCCTTGAACACGTCCAAGGATGGGGCATCCACAACCTCCCTGGGCAGCCCGTTCCAGGGCCTAACCACTCTCCTTGTAAAGAACTTCCCCCTAACATCCAACCTAAATCTTCCCTCCTTCAACTTGGATCCATTTCCCCTAGTCCTGCTGTTGTCAGCCCTTTTGAAGAGTTTACTCCCCTCCTGGGTGTAGGTTCCCTTCAGGTATTGATAGGCTGCAATGAGGTCACCCCGCAGCCTTCTCTTCTCCAGGCTGAACAAGCCCAACTCCCTCAGCCTGTCCTCATAGGGGAGGTGCTCCAGCCCCCTGATCATCTTAGTCGCCCTCCTCTGGACCCTTTCCAAAATCTCAATGTCTTTCTTGTACTGAGGGCTTCACACCTGGACACAGTACTCCAGATGGGGCCTCACAAGAGCCGAGAAGAGAGGGACAATCACCTCCCTGTCCCTGCTGACCACCCCTCTCCTGATGGAGCCCAGGATCCCATTTGCCTTTCGAGCTGCCAGAGCGCACTGCTGGCTCATGTTCAGTCTCTCGTCCATCAGGACCCCCAGGTCCTTCTCTGCCGAGCTGCTCTCAAGGACCACTCCTCCCAGCCTGTACAAGTGCCTGGGGTTCCTCCGGCCCAAATGCAAAACCTTGCACTTTGCCGTGTTGAACCTCATTAGGCTCACCCGAGCCCAGCCCTCCAGCCTGTCGAGGTCCCTCTGAATGGCATCCCTTCCTTCCACCGTATCAACCGCACCGCTCAGCTTGGTGTCGTCAGCAAACTTGCTGAGGGTGCACTCAATTCCCTCATTGATGTCATTAATAAAGATGTTGAAGAGCACCGGTCCCAAGACAGACCCTTGGGGGACACCACTTGTTACCGGCCTCCACCTGGACATAGAGCCATTGACCACCACCCTCTGTCTGCGGCCTTTCAACCAATTGCTCATCCATCGGGTCGTCCACCCATCAAATCCACTTCCCTCCAATTTGGAGATGAGGATGTGGTGGGGGACCATGTCAAAGGCCTTGCTCAGGTCCAGGTAAATGACATCGGTCGCCTTCCCTTCGTCCACCAATGCCGTCACTCCATCATAGAAGGCCACAAGATTAGTTAGGCATGACCTTCCTTTGGTGAAGCCGTGCTGGCTGTCTCGGATCACATGCTCATTCTTTATGTGACCGAGCATGTTGTCCAGGAGGATCTGTTCCATGATCTTCCCAGGCACGGAGGTGAGACTCACCGGCCTGTAGTTCCCCGGGTCCTCCCTGCTCCCCTTCTTGTATATGGGAGTGACGTGACCCTTCCTCCAGTCATCCGGGACCTCACCTGACAGCCACGACTTCTCAAACATGATGGAGAGCGGCTCGGCAACCACCTCAGCCAGCTCTTTCAGGACCCTGGGATGCACGCCATCTGGCCCCATAGACTTGTATTAAACTTCTGCAAAGATGTCAAGGAAGCAGAAATGGACCATAAGGGAGAAGCTGTTGTGTTCTTGAGACTGTGTGGTCCGAAGCTTCTGCTTCAGAAGATAAGTAGCCCTTTATTCTGTTTCAATTGTGTTTAGAGTAGGCAGTGCAGTTGTTCTAAGGACTACAGACACGTCAAACAAGCAACCAGTTATTTTAAACTATTTGTTTCTCTCTTTTTAGCTTTTAGTTAAGAAAAAGAGAAAGCTTCAGTTTCAACTTGGGACAGCAAATATGTTTTCTCTTTATTTTTCCTCTTCACTGGTTATATCCATTTTCTTGTGGTTTGGGACAGTGGCAGCACAAGCACTGAAAATGCACTGCTACATGTGGGAGACTAGCAGTTTTATTTCTGCAGGATTCAAAATCCACATGTATGGAGGTCGGGTGAGAACCGTGCATAGGCTGCCCTTCTTTTGGTGGTGTCTCTAGCCTGCCAAGCACAACCCAGGGATGGAATTTCCAATGGAGAGTTCAAAAGGGAATTTTTTGGATGCTTCTAAACAGGGAATAATGTTCTTATACATAGTATAAGAATGCTAAATAGCACAAGTAGCATGTTTTTATACTACAGATAATCTTGAAATAGACTTTTGAATTTGGTATGAGCGTAAGACCTCATCTTTTGTTTCAAGAACCTCCCTGAGGTAAATACAGTGAGAACTGAGATTAATTGTAGTACTGAGAAATGATCCTTTCATGGATGATGCTATCATAGGCAATGATAAGCTGATAGTTGTAGAAACTATGCTTAATATTACAGACCTATAAATGTACTGCGCGCATCTATGTGTATACATAGAGAGAATAGAATAGAATCATAGACTCGCAGAATCACCAAGGTTGGAAAAGACCTCCAAGATCATCGAGTCCAACCATCCACCTACCACCAATACTGCCCACCAAACCATGTCCCTTTGTACCACACCAATGCATTTCTTGAACACCTCCAGGGATGGTGACTCTACCACCTCCCTGGGCAGCCCATTCCAGCATCTGAGCACTCTTTCAGAAGATAAGCACCCCCATTTTTTCCTATTTTTTACCTATTTTTTAAAATAATTTTTTCCTAATATCCAATCTGAACCCCCCCCACCCCCCCAACACACACAAATAGTGTGCCTGTATAGCTCTTTTTGCATTATGAAGTAAGTTAATGTGTAGTTTGCTGTCTAAGAAGTCCCTAACTCATTTCCAGAATGTGTTCTGAACTTCACACTGCAGATTTGATGCATGGTGATTTCTGTAACTTTTGGTTTGCTATTTTAGCCATTCCACTGAACAGAAGTATTTAATAAGTGATCTACAACTTCATCTACTTTTCAGTACAAACATTGGAATAGAGCCATCATGAAAAACAGAGCAGTAATTGAGCTTGTTTTTAGTTATTTGTAAGGCTCTCCAGACTGTTGGAATAAAACCAATTATTATGTTAATATCTTACATGAGTCTTTATAATCACCCTGTACATATAAATAAAGCACAATTTATAAATGCAGTGGCTGTAAGCAAATTTATGTGAGAAGGATTCATTGTTGAAAAGATCAGGCAGGGATGCAATTCAGCCTTCCAATTCAAATATTAGATTTAAGACACAAACTAAAACTCACCATTAGTGTCTGATGTGGATGTGGCAGAGCAACAGCATCCAGCAGCTGGTTGGTTTAATTCCATTCAAGGCCAGGTCTTTGTCTCAGCAGATTTTGTCAGATCCTTCCACTGACGTCCGAAATACGAAGGATTCCTCACTGTGATTTCTGGGATATTTCTTGCTGCTGTTGGGACTTCGTAGGAAAAGCTGCCAAAACTGTGTGGTTATCTTCATGCATCTGGGAATAAGACTTGTGGAGATGAAGGTGAATATTTCTGGTTTGATGAGATATCATCATCTAGGTAAGCTTGTAGTTTTTGACTTTCTTTTTTTGTTCCTCAGCAAGTTCATTTTATTCTGTTAGGATTTTGAGTTCTCTGCAAAATAGGAATAGGAGATACAGTTGTCATGCCTAAGTGTAGGCTGGTAATTAACTTCTAAAGGAATTTCACTAAAAGTAAGATTGAACTCTTAATTTGGATCTTAATTGAATCTGAAGGGAAAAAAAGAAATCACTCCAAATGATCACAGTTTTGCATTTACAGCAGTCTTTTAATGAAGCATTACATTGTGATATTGTTGAAATCAAAACATTTGATTTTTTTTTTCATTTTAAAAATGAAAGTAGTTTATTGAGCGTTTGTATAGGTTTAAGAAAGCAATCTTATCAACTCTAAATATATTCTTTGACCTAAAGAATTCTGCTGTTTTCTATTCCGAGTTGAATATTTCAGTTTGAAATCAGCTGAAGTCATTTACCTTTTCATTTTACTGGAAAGAAATAAAAGAAAGTTGTTGATGTTCACAAATAGCTGCTGTGATCTGGCTTGGTTTACCACTGAACCAAAGACTTAAGGAGCATTTGGTCAGCTCCGTTTCTCAATGCTAAATTCTTTTTTCCTATGCAGAAATTTATCCAGCACCTGGCCTAGAAATGTGGATTTCCAGTGCTTTGAAAGCAATTAGACTGTAAAAAAGTGTGTTATTACAGTCTTTCTTTTCAACATTATTCATCCAGTTAGTGATTACTGAGAGTTCCCTAAATCCATCTCTCTCTTTTAGATGTAAAAACTTCTACTCTTCTGACTCATTACTTTACATTTCATGATCTTGAAACAATAATTCCTCATCCTCAAGAGCATGTGGAAACTTAACTTTGTCTAACAAATACCAGTATCTAAACATCAGTATCCACTGATTAGAAAAGTAGTTCTTGGCAGCGCACCCTGAAATTAAGACTGCTCTAAGAAGTAGGATAATCAGATTAGAAACAGAATCAATTTACATTTTGGAATAACTTAATTTGAGTTTTTTTGGTTTTGTTTTTTCCTGGTACCTCTTTGTCTTTTAATCCATTTTTTTAAATGTAACTTTGAAAAATCTGACCCCATTCTAGCTATGTAAGTAACTACCAGTCATTGGACCATCACAGACCCATGGCAATACAATCTAACAGTATTTTCTTACACTGAGACTACAGATGAACCTATATCAGATTTCACTGTGATTATGTACAGGGAAATGAAATGCTCCTTCATCTAATCATATTGTTTCTATGAGCATAAATTTGACTTCATTAGTTTAAACAAAAGAAGCAGATTTTACAAATTAAATAGCTCTACAAAATATTAAATTTGTTTTAGACATTTTCGTTAACTAACTGAAAAACAATAATGCTTAGATGTTATAATAACAGGAAGGCTTTCTGAGGATTCAAACTCCATGAGCAGTGTATTTAGAATGGTTGAAAAGAATTTCAAAGCATCCCTGTTCAGAGTTAAAGGCGACCAGTTTGTCCAGAACAGCAGAATAAGCCCCATCTGACTGAGTAATGATGCTCAGTTCTACCACAATCATTGGACTTCACTGCAATTTGGTTTCTTTTAGTTCTGGACAAGTTGTCAACATCAGTACATGGTGTAAAACTTCCCTAAGGCTCTATGACAACTCTTTGACTCCTACGATTCTTTGAGTCTGTGATATTTATAGGATTCTATAGTGTCTCTAGTATGAATCTTGAAATCTATGACAACTCTATTATGACTCTATGATGATTCTATGACTCTATGTTGACTCTATGACACTTCTGTGATGTCTTTATGATGACACTAAGACTACTCTATGACCACTCAATGACACTGTGATGAGGAATTTGACAAGTCACTGATGTCCCTGTGATGCTACGACTCTATGACTAATCTTTAACCTTATGATGTCTTTCTGATTACTCTGTGAAGACACCTTGATTTTTTTACAACTCTATAATGACTCCAGCAGTCCAGCCTTCAGATCCACATCTCTACAATTCAGAGATAAGGATGTGGTGCAGGACCATGTCAAAGGCCTTGCACAAGGCTAGGTAGATACATCAGTTGCCCTTTTGCCCACCGATGCTGTCACTCCATTGTAGAAGGCCATCAGATGGGTCAGGTGCCATCTGCCCTTGGTGAAGCCATGCTGGCTATTTCAGATCTCTTCCTCATCTTGCATATGCCTTAACATCTCCTCTGGAAAGACCTGCTCCATGACTTTCCCAGGCACAGACAAGATGCTCACCAGCCTGCAGTTCCCTAGGTCTTCCTTTCTCCTTTCTTAAAAACAGGAGTGATAGTTCCTTTTTTCCAATCACTGGGGACTTTGCCTAACAACCATGACTTTCCAAAAATGACAGGCTTGGCAACCACAAAGCCAATTCCTTTGGGATCCTGGGATGCATGTCACCCAGCCCCATAAACTTGTACACATTCAGCTTCATGAGGTTGTCTTGGACTTGCTCTGCTCTTATTGTTGGAAGGATTTTGCTCTCCTGAGCCCCACCTAAAGGTTCAGGGATATGAGAGGCATGAGAAGCCTGACTGCCAGTGAAGATTGAGGCAAAGAACTCACTGAGTACCTTAGTCTTCTCTATATCTATTGGAGTCAGTTCTTCATTTTCATCTGTCAGAGGGGAGTACACTCCCTGGTCTGTCACTTCTGACCAGTTTACCTGTAGAATCTCTTTTTGTTGTTTTTCACATCCTTTACCTAGCTCAGTTCCATGTGTGCTTTCCTGATCTCATCTCTGCCGGCATGGATTGCATCTTTGTATCCTCTATGATGACTCTATGGCCACTCCGTGATTCTGTGACAACCCTATGACAAATCTATGACACCTCTATGATGACTCTGACTACTATATTACTCTCTGAGGTCTACATGATGACTTTATGATATATTTGTGATGACTAGGACAACTCCAGGATGCCTCTGTGAGGACATTATGTTCATAATATAAGACTCTAGGATGACTCTGTGATGACCCTCAGGCTCTCTAACAACCTCATGCCAGCTCTAGGTCTCTGAGGTTTCTGTGACAACTCTATGACCCTAACACTAACATTAGCTCTAATGGCATTCACCCTAACCACTAAACCTAACTCCTAGTGTTAAACCTAAAACAAATCCAAACCTTAATGATAACCCTAGCCAGCTTCCCTATTCCTAATTCTATGCTGGGTCATTTTAAATGTTCCCACGCTGTCTGAAACCGTTCAAATCTGCCCACACTGCGCATGTCCGACGGCGTGGCCGCGTCCGAGCTCGCTGCCGAAAAAGTCCCCTGCGCACACCGTCACTGAACTACTGCGCATGCTCCTCAGGCCGCTATTGCGCATGTCCGCCGGGGGAGCCATGCAGTCCACATTGGCGCTATTGCGCATGCTCACAAAGGTATCACTGTCGAAGTCGACGGGTCAGCGCTACTGCGCTTGCGCGCTGCCAGCTGCCGCAGTACTGACATTGGCCTGTGGGTGGCAGCAGAGGGCCGGGCGGCGGCACGGTCTGTGAGCCTTTAGGCCGCCTCTGTCCCAGAGGAAGCTGCGGCTTCATTCACTGCATGGGGGAGCGCGTTGTGAGCTGCGGGCGGAGAAGGGGGAAGAAAGAAAAAAGGAGTAACGCAGTGGACATGGATAGGGGCAGACAGCAGGCGAGGAAGGGAACAGGACAGAGAGAGGAGCAAAGGGGAGGGCAGCAGTGCAGGAGAAACAAATGTGGTGGCAGCAAGGCAGAGATCGAGATGGGAAAAATCTAGAGGAAGGATAAGGGTAAGGGGCAACTGCATCCATAGAAACAGAACCAGAGAAAGAAAGGCTGCAAAGATGGAGAGAGGAGGGAGAGGACGTGAGATGGAGGGGTGGTGGGACACAAAGGGACAGGAAGGAAAGCAGAGAGAAGAGACAAGGCAGGAAGCAAGACAGATCTGACAGAAAAGTGTTGGACTTAGACAAGAAAGACGTGGAGACAGGAAGCAGCACAGAGTGAGGGAGAAGGATGAAATATAATGGACTGCAAGGCAAAAAGAAAATGAATGGCAGGGCCACAGAAAGATTCCCTGCTAGGGGGCAGTGAATACAACAGAGGGACTGCAAGGAAAGGTGAAGAGCAAGAAAACACAATGAAGAGAATAATGGCGAGGGATGCAAGAGTAGGGAAAAGCAGAGGGAGAAGAAGTAGGAAAGAATGCTAGGAAGAGAATGAGAGGTATGGGGGGAAGAAAGCTTGGGAAAGAAATTAGTGACAGGCAGCAGAACTGAGGGATGGAAAAGCAAAAGGTGCTGAGAAGACCAGGACAGAGCAGGAGAATAACAGAGTAACACAGGGACAGAAAAGGAGGGCACAGAGCAGAGAGAAGGCAGAGAGAGGGGCAGGACTGGGAGTGAGAAACAGCAAAAAGAGACAAGAGGCACTGAGGGACAGACAGGGTGAGCCATCTGTCTGTCATGGGGAATAGAAAAGGAGTGAGGAAAGGGCTGAGGGACAGCAAGAAGCAGAAAGAAGGACAGGGAGCATGACGAGGAGAATAAAAAATCATGGGGTGGAGAGCAGGGATGGAGGGTGAGACAGGAACAGAGAGCAGGGCCTTGCTGTAGGAAAATACACAGATGGGCAGCTGGACGGAGAGAAAATGAGATGAACAGGAAACAAGGCAATGGGGTGCAGAAAGAGTAAAAGGAGACATAGGGAGCAGAATAGATATACTGAGAGAAACGTGGGAAGAAGGGCAGACTGACTGACACAGAAACCCAGGAGCAAAGGAGCAGGACAGTCTGACTGAGGGGGAAAAAAAGAGAGGAAGTTAAAAAGGGAATGGGGACAGAGCAGAGGGATAGAGAGAGAAGCAGGAGGTGAGGGAGAGAAGGGAGGGAGCAGGGGTAGAGAATGTTTGGGTGGTGGAAGGAAGGGACAGAGCAGGGCACCAGCATTGGGGGGAGGGTGTGAGGTACAGGAGAGGGATGCAGATCAGGACAAAACAAAGAGGGAAAGGGATAAAATGGAGATGGGCTGCAAGTCACAGACTGAGGAAGAGCAAAAAGAAACAGGATAGAAGCACTGAGGGGAAAAAGAGACAGACAGCTGGATGTAGCCAGAAGTGAGGAAAAGGTCAGCAGGACAGAGAAGACCGAAAAAATAGAGAGCAGAAGCAAGATGTGGGGACAGGCAGAGAAAAAGAGGGAAGTTAAATAGCTAAGACAGAGAAAGAAGCATTAGGAGCAGAGAGAGAAAGAAATACACTAAGAAAGGCAAGGAGGATAGAGATGAGCAGAGAAACACAGGGAGCAGGACACCAAGAGAGCAGGGATGGGGTGTAGTACACTGATAGACAGAGAAGTATTAGGGACAGTGAAATTAAGGAAAGAGAAGAGAAAGCAGGGCTGAGAATCAGAGAGAGAAAGAGGAAAAGAAGTAATTGAGGCAGAACAGAGGAGTGTAGAGCCTTACAGATCCCCCAGAACCCCAGTGAGCCCCCAGTACCTCCCGGAGGTGCAGTGTCCCCCCGTATATCTCTGTGACCATTACAGAGCCCCACAGTACTCCTCAGAGCCCTCCAGCACGCTCCAGAGCCCTAACAACAAAGGTACAGCCCCTTTACAGCAGGCTGGCACGCTGAGCGGAGGAGGTCCTGCAGAGCAGCACAGGAGATGACTCCAAAATGGGGCTCCTGCACAGGACTCCATGGCACCTTGCCTCCTTGCACACACCTGGACCAGGTACTTCATGGACCTGCTGCCATGAGAGCCTGCAGCCACAGCAGGGCTTGAGCTCTCCAGCATGAGCTCTCCAGCACCACCAGCCACGCTCCTGAGGCCCCAGCACCTCACTTCTGACCCCATCTGCAGCTGACAGAGCTCAGCAGGATGGGCACCGACCTGTACCACATCCCAGAGCCAGGGATATGGGGCTGCTGTCACTGTGTGCTGCACGGGTGCCTGCTTAGCCTTCCCTGATAGTGATGGCATCATTTCTCTGCAGAAGCCCACGGGTGTCTGTGTGACGATAGAGTTCAGGCCCCTCCCAGCAGGCATTTTCCAGCTTCAAGTCCTCTAATTTATCTCTGCATTGTGTTGCTTCATGGCGCGGCAGCTGTGGGAGGAGGAAAGGGTGAGGAGCAGTGAGGTGAGCATGTACAGCACAGTGGGTCTGGAGGAGGGCTGCAGGGGGCATGTGGGCCTGGGCCCTTCCTTCCCACCCTGTGGAGCAGGGGCCTGGGGGCCCCATCCTTCCCTGCCCTGCAGCTGCACACAGCACTCCATAGTGCAGTGGGTTGGGGGAAGCATTGCACAGCTCTGCTCACTGTGTCCTGAGGTACACCCAGGGCAGGGGCAGCCCAGGGCAAGAGTAATAGAATTGCTTGAGTTAGAAGGGACACTTACAGGTGATCTAATTCAACTTCCTTGCACTGGACAGGGACACTTACAATTCAATCAGATTTCTCAGAGCCCCATCCAGTCTGATTTTGAGTGTTTCCAGGGATACAGCACCCACCCCATCTCTGGGCAGCATGTAAAAAAATTCTTCCTTCTATCCAGTCTAAATCTCCCCTCTTTTGGTTTGAAACCATTTCCCTTGTCCTATCACAGCACATCCTGCTAAAGAGTCTGTCTCCTTCTTTATTAAAGCTCCCTTTTAGATACGGAAAGGACATTCTCATGTCTTCCCAGAGTTTTCTCCAAGTTGAACAGCCCCAACTCTCAGCCTGTCCTCATATGGGGGTGTTCCATCCCTTGGATCATTTCTATGGCTCTGCTCTGGACACACTCCAACAGGTCCATGTCTTTCTTGTACTGAGGACTTCACATCTGGATGCACTCCTCCAGGTGATGGACTCTCCTCCAATGCAGAGCAGAGAGGCAGGATTACCCCTTCACCCTGCTGGCCATGTTACTTTGGATGCAGCTCAGGATATGGTTGGCTTTCTTGTCTCTGTGGACACACTGCTGTTTGCCATGTCCAGCTGGCCACCCACCAGTACCCCAGGTTCCTTTCAGGAGGGCTGTCTTCAATCCTTTCCCCCCCCCCCCCCCAGTTTGTACTAATAGCGTGGGTTGCCCTGACACTGGACCCACAGAAGGAGCTGGGGAGAGGCACAGGGCAGCCACACAGTGGGGAACAGAAACACATCCAAGATACCCAAAGTGCCCCCACCCAAACAGAGGGGCTGGGGAGCAGCTGGGCAGCCCTGATGTCATCCTGCTGCTGCTTTTCTCCAAGGGCCCTGTGGAGCTTGTGCCTCCCTGAAAGCCAGGCAGACATTGCCTGCTGGGCCAGGCTCAGGGCTGAGGGGAGCTGCTGGGGGCTCCAACTGCTGCTCAGGGTCCCTGGGTGCCCCTGGTACCCACCTGGGCTGGGGGCCCTGAGGTGGGCTCTGTGTTTATTGCATGTCTGTGGCTGGAGGACACCAGAAACAATTCATGGGTGGTGTAGTGTTGGCTGTTGCACACCTACAGGGCTTCGTGCTGTGTGTGATTGAGGTGCATGCAGCTGTGCCCACTGTCAGTGCCAAGAGGCATGAGCTCGCTGTTGGATTTAGTAGAATCACATCGAGTTATAGAATCGTTACGGTTGGAAAACACCCCCAAGATCACCAAACCCAACCACCAGCCCATCCCCACAGTGCCGTTAAGCCGTGTCCCCAAGTGCCACATCTCCACGTCGTGTGCGCCGCGGGGCGGGCGCTGTGTGCTCGGTGCGGGGTGCCCACAAATGCCGGCGCTGCACGGTGGAGCGTGTGAGCGTGTGCCGGGGTGCGTGCATCCATAAAGGTGTGCGGCGGGGCCGGGGCGGAGCGGGAAGCGGGGCAGCGGAGCGGAGCGGAGGCGGCAGCGGAGCGTGGCAGGTAGGATCCTGCCGGCGGGAACGGGGCTCCCGAATTCCCGGGTGCCGCCGGTGCGAGCAGCCCGTCCGGGCCAAGCGACCGGGAGCGGGATGGGCGGCGAGGGGAGGGAGCGGCTCCCGGTGCAGACCCGCAGCCCCAGACCCGACCGTGCCCACTGCAGGAGCCCCGGGGAGAACCCGGCTGCCCGCCCCGGCTCGGTGCCTGCCGGATGCTTTGGAGCGGCTGCGGTTCCCAGGCTGAGCACCGAGTTTGTCCCCCGGCAGAACAAACGAGGTACCTGCACAGATGGGGAAACGGAGGCACTCTTTGCTGGGAACAGCAGTGACAGCAGCAGAATGAGCAGCCCATTGAAAAAAGAGAGCTCGAACCGCCTGCTCCTCCTCTCCTCCGTTTGCTCCCGTCTGTCCAGAACACGAAGGGAGGGTCCGCAGCCCCCATCCCATCACCTCCCCCGTCTCCTTCCGCTCTCCTTGCCGTTCCCTCGCTGCAGGATCTGGCCGTGCCCTCCGGAGTCCCCGCCGGAACGCGCTGCCGCCCCACCGACGGTCAGTGCCGGTCCTGAAGCTGCCCGCAGCCCTGAGCCCTGCCCGTCCTGTGTCTCCTGGTTTGCCGTTCCAGCTTTGCCACCGATTCAGGTCTCATCCATCCCTGGCAAATTTACCTCTCCCTGTCACAGCACCTTTGCCCCTGCCAGCCCTGAGCAGCAGGTGTGGAAGAGGAACCCCATTGCCCATAGTCTCCTTATTCTTTCTGTTCACGGTATCTGTCCTTCTCACATTCTCTGATAGCAAAGACTGTTCGGAACCAAATGAAACTCAAGAGCATTGCCATAAACCCATTCACAAAATGGTAGGGTGTCAAACGGTTGCAAAATGCTTCCAAGGGACATTAGAGCAGACCCTCGGGTTCCTGCTGGCTGCCTGGGAAGATGATGAACTGGGACTGGGAGTATCCCACTGCACCAGAGGTGCTCTGAGTCACTCCTTGAGGCTGTGTACTGCTTACACACACATACCTTGGAAGGGGTAGTGCTGCTGTCACTCTGTGCTGTTGCTATTGCTGTCCTGCCTCTGCAGGCAGGACTGCACACAGAGGGGGGCTTCAGAACTAGCGGAGAAGACGTAGATATTCATTTCTCTTCTCCATCAGTGAGTGCTCTGATAGCTACTAAGCCACCACTTTACGTTCCCAGCTCCCCTAGGGAAAGGGAAACAAAGCACTGCTGGGCTTTATACAGACAGGTCATGAATTGTGGGCAACCAGGTAGAACCCTGAAGCTGTGGGAAAGACACACAGCCAGGCACTTAGCAGCCTGCCACCACCTCCTGCTAGTCACCATGCTCCTGGTCACCCACCGTCCCTGCTAAGAGCATTCCAAGCTCCCTGAATTCCTTTTCCAATAGGATCAAGAATTATGCTCGTAGCTGAGTGATAAATTGTAACAGAAGTAGCTCCCTGACTGTCAGAACCAATTTTTGCCAAGTGAAGCATGAACTTCTCACATGCACATCAAGGGAAGTCAGATGCAGACTGTAACCAGGCTCTGTGACATGCCAGCACTCTGAAGTGATCCCACAGCAGATAACAGCAGTGAGGAGATGTTTGCAAGGTTACCTTATTTGATTTGCAGAGAGGCATGGAGGTATTCCCTGTCTTTTTGTTCTCTTTAGATCGGCCTTTGAAGAGGGCTGACTGTGACTTATCTGCCCTGCAAGAGAGAGAGAGCAAAGGAAGAGCATCTGGTGATGAGCAGGATGGTGGGGAGGGGACAGCAGTCACCCTACCAGGCAGCACAGGCACAGTCTGTGTAGATGTTAATACGAAGCTGGTTTCTGGCTTTCTCAGACTATGGAAGGACTTCAGGGTATGCAAGGGTATAGCACTGAGCCTAAGCCAGTGCAGTCAAGTAGCAGTAGGAATACAACACCCATAACAGCCTGAGCACATTCCACTGCACACAGGGAAGCTCTCTGGTCCCGAGGGTGTTAGGTAACAACAGCCCTGGTCCCTCAGCCAGATACTGGGACCAGACTCCCTGGTGGGTCTGGGTGAGCTCCCCTGCTTCCCATACATTCATACAGTGTGGGGTGTTCAGTTCCGGTGTGGCTGTAGGGTGGACTTTTGGCTATACTGAGAACTGACACTGCCATTTTAATTGGTGGTGTTCACACACCAATGCAGAGCTGAGATCACATCTACCATCTACCAAAGATAAATAGCTTGCACCTCAGTGCTGGTCAGCCCACTTTTCTGGAGGATTCAGTTAATCCCTCTGCCATACAGGCAGCATAAATAGGCCATTCCACATCTACGAACCTCAAGGTTTCTGTGAAGGAGAAGAGGCTCAGCCAGAGATCAAGTTTCTGTGCTGCACCCGACACAAAGCAAATTCACATTCAGCCTTGAGGACCCCTCTGCTTCAGGACTGGTAAGTGTCCAAGGGAGAAATGTGCATGTCTACAAATGAAGGGCAGTGACCTGGTCTCCAGAGAGTAGTGATAGCTTCCTTCCCTGATGTCGGAGAGGCTGTCACTCTAGGAGGAGCATTTGACTCCTAGCAGCTGCTGGGAAGTCCACAGGACGCCAAGGACTGCATCCTGCTTTGTAGCCTTTACGTGCCTTTAACACTTTCTTTATTGCAGCAGTGGCTGTGTTGAACAGGGCTTGCAGTGACTCCAAGCAGTGACATCCCCAAATCTGCACCGATACCTGGAGCACCTGCAGACCCACAGTCACATGCCTCTTGCAGCACTTCTGCTTCAGTCACTCGCACTGCCTGTGCTCCCAGGCCAATTCCCAAACCTGAATCAGAATGCACAAGCTAGAGCTTGATTAATTGCAGAGATTCCATGATCTCCATACTTGTGGTAAGCCAGTCTTGGACCACACAGTAGTAACAGTACACCCGTACAAACACTGCAGAGGGAAAAGGACTCCAGTCCTCCAGTTTATTCAAGGGAAACTATGCCTTTGAACATAGATAGATTGATATAAAATATATTCTTCCAGCTCCAGAACGAAAAAAACATGCTGTGCCTGTGATGGAAAACTAGAGTTTTGCCATGCAACCTCATCTTCAGCTTGCAATCCAAATGCTTGTTTTGATGGCAGGGGACTGATGCAGAAAGCTCAGTTCTAGGGGAGAGCTGCCCTGTGAGGCAGAGAGAAGGAATATGTTTCTGGATCACTGAAAGCAAAGCATCAGAGTTGCCCTCCCCGAAAAACTCATCACTTGAGCACAACATGGAACTGGGTAGTAGCTGTCACTGCCAAAAGCGTTTCCAGCCTGTATCTAGTGTGTGATGCTTGTTCTAGGAGCAGGTACTGAAAGGACTGAAACAGAAACTATGAAACTGTATGTCGGTATTGGTGGAGCAAACACCTCAGATTGTCCAGCTGGTTGGTTTGAGGTTGAAGCCCCACTGCTGGGAACAAACCTCACACCCCTCCTTCCATCAGCTGGACCAGCTGGGAGGTGAAAATTCTGTCTCCCTTCTCCCACACTAGTGGAGGCTGTGCTACCCATGGGGACAGATGCTATCCACTCCCCCAGGTCTCACTTCCAGCATCATCGGTCCAAGGTGACATCTGAGCCTGGGGTATGGATTCCTTCCAGGGCCAGAATGGGGCAGCACAGAACCCTTTACTCCCACCTTACCCACACCTATCCTACAGGGCAGCAGTGACCAGAAGAACCTGCTGAAATGCATGTGTGTCTCAGAGCTGAGAGCGGAGCTGTCTGTGTCCTGCCAGCCAACAGATCCATCAGCCAACCTAACAGGCCAAGAAGCACTTCTCCAGTCTCTCACCTCTCTCCCTGTGTTGCCACAGGCTCCAGCACCTCACCACAGCACAGAACGATGGAGCACGAGGACTTCACCAGCTTGGCTGGGTACTGGAATTCCTCTGACAGTTACCAGTTCAGCCCTGCTAGTGTCATTGTCCCTGTGGTCTTCTCCCTCATCTTCCTCCTGGGCACAGTTGGCAACAGCCTGGTGCTGGCAGTGCTGCTGCGCAATAGGCAAATGGGCCACAACACTACCAACCTCTTCATCCTCAACCTCAGCCTGGCTGACTTCTTCTTCATTGTCTTCTGCGTGCCTTTCCAGGCCACCATCTACTCCCTTGAGGGCTGGGTCTTCGGCTCCTTCATCTGCAAGGCTGTCCACTTTTTCATCTACCTCACCATGTACGCCAGCAGCTTCACACTGGCTGCCGTCTCTGTGGACAGGTAACGGCCTGACGATGCGCTGGGGCTGGGGAAGGAGGACAGTCAGGAGACGCTGGGTAGAGTGAGAGCGTGGGAAGGTCATGGCCTATCACCTTTGGGCGAGTCACTCAAACCACAGTGGCAATGGTCTGTCCCAAAGGCAGTCTGGGGACTGGGTTTCCCATCCTCTAACAACCCCAAGCAGCACTTCCAGCTCTCCTGAGTGCAGAGCCAGTGCTGCTCCTGTCTGTGCTTCCCAGACAGGTTAGGGCGCTTGAGAAACTCAGCTCCACCCTCTGCCAGAAACACCCACTGCTCATCACCTAGCTCCAGATCAGAGGTGACGCTGTGAGGTAATGTCTATCCCCAAGCCACTACTGCAGAAAAGTTTCATGTGGGGACAGCAAGGTGAACCGAGGGCATGGTGGGGGATGCCACATAAATGCACAAGAGGGATCACTCATTCTCCTGCAGCTGCCAGCCCAGCACAAAACCTGTCACCTAACAGTTCTTGCTGCCTCACCTTTCCCAGCCCTTCTGGGAAAAGTGTTCCACAGCACCTATGCAGGAGGGCAGCCATGCCATGAGGCATGTTTCTTCCTGGAAAACTACCTAGGCTGCTCTGGCCTTATTGATGGCATCTAAATTGTTCCCAAGGACACTGCCTAGTTCTCCCTCAGGGTGACTGCTGTCAGCTGCCCCACTACTGACTGAGTCCGCGCTGGTGGTGTGGGATGCGGAGGAGCTCCATGCTGGGGTAAGACTCAGCCTCACTTGCCATACACAGTATGTGCCCTGGCCCATCTTGCTCTTTGTGCTTGCTTCCAAGGGTACTAAGACAGGACAGGGTCAAACAGCCCTCTGCAATAAAGAGGATCACAAGGCTGCAGGCAGAAGAACACTTCAGCACCTGTGCTCCCAGGTCTCAATAATAGGGAACCTCTGGGATGGATGAAGTCCCAGTGAGCAGCGTGGTCGGTCTATTCCTCCAGTCTCCTTCCACTTCATCCTGTTCTCGGGTGATGCTTGCAGGGCCCTGGTATCAGGCAGTTGTTCCACTCCAAGAGGCTAGCATCCCAGATGGGGTGATGGTGCAGGATTCCCAACAAAAACATCGCACTCCTCTGGTTTCTAGTGCTTATGTACTCTAGCTGTTGTCACAAGAAATCTGAGATTTCTCATGCTCCACCTTGTCTACACATTCTCTGTGCTGGGCACCCCTCAGCCAAGGCCTGTGAACCTCCTGACCAACACCAGCCAGCAGCTCAGGCCAGCACTGACAACCATGACAGATGGACAACTCTTACGGCAGCATTTCAGCCTCCTGCTTTCCTGTACCTACATCACCTGTCTGTAGTCTGCTGCTCCCGCCTGCTCAGAACTGGGGCGCAATCTCAAAAACACCCGCCCAAAAGACGTGTTGGCAGGGCATTTGTGCATGTGTCCTTTCCCTTTCTGGTGGCACTTTTGTGCTGTTGTGCAGCATCTGCATTTCAGCATAACGTTGCATGACTCCTACACAGCTGCTTGGAGCTTTCAGGATGAAAGGACCAGCAAGCAACAAGAGTTTTGGCACATGTGTGACCCTTTTGACCAACTGCCTGTTTTATTCAACCTGCTCTGCTGGCCTGACAGTGCATCACATGGATGTCCTTCCCTGGGTGCTGGCAGGTGGAGACTGCAGTGGTTGTGCTCCTGTTTGTGCTGACAACACTTCTCTGTCCCTTACCCATCAGCACCAAGCCACCTTCTTTCTAACATCTACTTTGCAGGAGTGCAAAGCAAACATGGGAAAAGAGATTCCCATTTGCTGCTTGTTCCCTCTCCTACCTAATGTGTGCAACAGCATAGACCACCCCAAAGGCAGTTCTGCCAGCTTTGTCCTGCAGTGTTGCCTGGAGGTGGATAAGCAAAGCTGGCCGTCACACTGGCCACTGCTGATGGAAGAGACAGGTTCCCAAAGACTGCCTGGCCCTTTTGGTACTCAGGTGGAGGCAGACAACCTTAGCTAGAGGGAGCCAATCTTTCCCTTACCAGTCGAATCTGTGAAAGCCAGAGAGGGCTGAAAATGGGCCCTGACTGGGCAGGAGCCAGCACTGCATCCATCACCAAGTGAAGCTTCCTCTGATCTTGGAACTACTAGACAAATTCCACCAAGCAGTGAATATCTGTATGGTCTCCACAGCCCTATTTCTTTCTAGATCAAGCATATAACCCACCCCATCATATGCAGATGAGTCAGCCAGCCCACACCTATGAGAGGAGACACATCCTTACTACAAAGAGAACAGCTGTTTTACGCAGGACCATATTTCTAAGGGGCCATGAGATACCATGTAGGGCCACCCAGGGATCTTCAGGAGAATGAAGGAAGCCCTCTTGTTCCTGGTGTTTGTGTGGCCAGGCTTGGCTGAAATCTTAGCTCCAGTTGCTTTGCTCTCTCCTGCAGGTACCTGGCCATCCGCTATCCGCTGCGCTCCCGGGAGCTGCGAACCCCCTACAACGCGGTGGCTGCCATGGCTGTGATCTGGGGTCTCTCTGTGGTCTTTGCTGGGCCCTACCTGAGCTACTATGACCTGATTGAGTGGGAGTCCAGCTATATCTGCATGCCTGGCTGGGAGGAGTGGAGACGCAAGGTCATGGACACCAGCACGTTTGCCTTTGGCTATGTCATCCCAGTTCTGGTCATCAGCCTCTCCTACACCAGGACCATCAAGTACCTGTGGACAGCAGTGGAACCCTTGGAGGACATGTCAGAGTCCAAGAAGGCCAAGCGGAAGGTAACTAAAATGATCATCATCGTAACCATCCTTTTTTGCCTGTGCTGGCTACCCTACCACGTAGTCATCCTCCGATACCTCTATGGAGATTTCCCTTTCAACCAGGCCACCTATGCCTTCCGTCTGCTTTCCCACTGCATGGCCTATGCCAACTCCTGCCTCAACCCCATCGTCTATGCCCTGGTATCCAAGCATTTCCGTAAGGGCTTCAAAAAAGTCTTCAGCTGTCTCCTGAGGAAAAAGCACCGCAACAAGGTGCATGTGTTACACGCTGCTCACATTGTGCCTGGCTTTGAGGCAGGCTCCACTGAAGTGTCTCAGGTGCATGAAGAAAATAACAGGTGTGAGCTGAACCCAGACTCCCTGGCAGTCCCCTCTGGTTCTTCCAAGCATCTTCACCTTTCTTAGTAGCTCCACACCATCTACCAGCCCAGCTGTGCCATCTGCCTCAGGTCACTCTCTCCCATTGAATGAGACAGGATGCTAGGAAAGGCAAGACAGAAACCTTGCTATATCCCGGTTCTAGCCTTGCTGTTCCTCTTCTTTCTGGGTACCAATTGTCCTCCTAAGCCACCTCCCCACATCTTGTGTACAAAGGAAGGAATGGACCCACACTTGCTCCTGATCCACAGCCCACCTGCAGTTCAAGGACTAATGCTCCAGCTCTTCTGTTGACTCTCATCCTTCTAAGTCCTCTGCTTAGCAGCCCCACTACATTGGACACATTTGTTTGCTGTCAGATGGTCCCTTCTTGCTTCCTGTTGTCTGATCTGGACAAAGTGTTTCTTATGGAGTGGCAAGGGAGACAGGCAGCGTGAGCAGGGCCAGGTGAACAAAGGAGGGACAGAGAGCAACCAGCATTGCCTGTGGATGGTTACAGTGGTGGCTTCTGTACTGGCTGCACTGCTCTCCTGGTGACCAAGTCCTTTCCTGTGGTGTGGGCTGTGGGTTGTCTGTATGTGTGCGATGTTGCTGCTGTAAATACTAGGGAGATGTTTTTCTGACCCAGAGTAAATAAATGTACTTCCCTAATCCAGGCAATAGAGGGGCTTCTGATGGTGAACTGGGATTGAAATGGACTACCTACACTTCACTGTGGCCTTTTTCTTAACTGGTATAAATCAGTGTACTACAAAAATTACTATCCAGCAATTTCTACTGAGCCAAACCCTGCCTCGCATCCCCGCTCCCACACCACAGCCGTGCTTACTGACAAGATCACTGAGCCTCTCCGTTCATCCTCAGACCAGGCCCAGGCAGGAGGAGGTTCAGAGGAAGAGTTTCTGGATGGGGTTGGTCCAGGGTTTGCCAAGAGGTCACCATCATCACCTTGCTGCATCAACATATGGTCCTATGGTCACATGCTCTCCCTCGCCTCAAGCCATCAAACTCCTGCCTAGGAAACCACACATGCAAAGAGTCACTGCCCAGAGATGTACAGGCTTTCCCTTACCCTGCCTGCACATCTCTTCATGTCAGATCAATCACTCCGCAACACAGATGTTATTTTTCTCAGAAGATAACTGAGCTCCATCAGTCACAGCTCAGAATCTACAACATATAAAAGCAGCTTTGCCCATCCATTGCTCTCTGGCTGCCCTGTGGGCAGTCAAGCAGCCAGTGGTCAGAGTGAGCTGGGTAGTTCAGTTATGGTTTGCCCCGCCTGCGTAGCTGAGTCTTTGCAAAAGGGATGCTCTCTCTCCACAGTGCAGCAGATGGTTGTCTTCAGGGCATGCTGAGTGCCAAACATGCAATCCTGTAGCTTCAGGGAAGAAAACTCTCATCTCCTTTTCTGAGGCTGATTAGATGTTAGTAGATGCCTTTCTGCTGTTACTAAATTACTGGAGATGGAGAAATCCTCTCCAGCTGACTGAGTTTGATCTGAAAAACAGGTCTGAGAAAACCTGCAAACACAACAGACCCCACACCAGAGACTTGCACCCAAGACTGAGGATAATTTACCATTACCTCCTTGCTGTGTTCAGTGCAGTCCAGCCAACTCTCCCCATTAACTCAGAGGCTCTCTTGCCTTTTCAACAAGTGATTGCAGTCCTATAGAGCTGGACAAACACAGGAGCAATGTATACTTTCCTTCCAGTTCTAAGACTGGATCCTGTATGGATCAAAACATAACTGGACCTCCAAACCAGCTTGATGCATTCTCAGTCCCACTGGCAAAGCCCTGCTACTTGTCCAGCACTGCTACCAGTTCCACTGCAGGTCATCTTGAAAACCCCAGGTATGGCCCCTCACCACATGTGCACAGCATGCAGAACCCAGTGCAGAGGTAGTGGTTCCTGTCCCAAAGACTCTACACTCCAACCAGAGCTGGGCAGCAAGAATTCAAGGGGAGACTCTCTGCAGAGCTGCAGTTGCTGGCTTGCTAAGAAGTGCTTCCAGGGCAGCAGCTTGCCCAGCAGATGCTGAGCACTTCCATTAGTGAAGCACTTCTCTGATGACTCCTCATCCTGATTCTTAAGGAAGCTTCTTAGATACAGAGTCTGGACTCCTACACCCAATTGCCTTATTTTGTCCTCTCTAAAGAACATACTATTCTCCAATCCTTCCCACTTCTCTACCACCAGGGCAACTTCTCTTCATTCACAAGAGTTGGACTTAACAAGCTGGAGAACAATTTCCAGCCTGTTTGAAACCAATACATGACTCTCCAGGTTTACTCTTGGCAGCAGTAGTAAATTCAGCTAATGGTGATTGCCATAAACAAACTGCTTTATGGTTTGGTTTCTGCCATGGAAAGAACCCCCTGGTGCCTGTGTTAGGCAGCTGAAACAAATGGCAGAGAGCTCTCTGCAGCCCAGAAATACACAGACAGCTCTCATAAAACAACAGAACAGTAGATACTCCAAAGTTTATAGTTCCCACCTCTGGCAGTGATGCATCCCTGGTGCATGAACAGAACCAGACAGCTCAAGAACAAACCAGGCAGAGGAAACCCTTGGCTCAGGGAGAAGGAATCATCCAGCCTGGTTCTTGACTCCCGCTGTGCCCTTGCCAACAACACAGGAAACACTTTTTTCTTTATTCTTTTATTCATTTTCATTTTCAGCAACTCTGTCCTTCTGGTCTGACCAACTGTAAAGGTCTTTTTGTCTGGAGATGATTTTTCTTTGAGGCTCCAGATAGGCTTTTTACATGATATCACCTATGGTGCCTGCACCACAGATAACCAGTGTAACTCATGCAGAGTGCACCCTCTCCTTTGGCTGATGACCAAGGACTGCTGTTTCTAGCTTGGGTCATGAATAGATATGAGTTTTTCAGAATACAGCTCCAAGGTGGACCCTCTGCATCCCATCCTTCGTTAGTATTGCTGAAGTCCCTCTGCTCAGTTCTGCAGCTAACTGCACAGCCTCCAGCTGCCCCATCCCAACAGGAAGCACTTTCTTTGCCTCACCTTCATCAATAAGGAATTCAGGGTCGATTTTCTTCTGCTTGAATCAGATTGATAGCAAAGATCTTTAGCAACATTACTGCTAGGGCTTTCTCACCAGCAGCCTTTTCCTGGGCAAAAATAATTGTCTGTGCAGAAGCCACCAGACAAGAACTAATCAAGCTGTGGCACATCTATCATTGCTCATTAGTCCTGTTGGAAAGCTCCTGGCATGCTCAAACCAGCAGGAATCTAAATCTAAAGCAACTGTGTTGTTTATGTTTTTGTTTTGTTTTTCCACCAAAAGAAGCACAAAGATTTTAACAGTATTAAGTTTCCCCACCAAATTTACATGGTTTGTTTTGCAGAAGATAGATACTTTCCTGCCTCCCCTAAACAAAAGCTAGCAGAAATCCTTCACTCCCCATGCAGCTCAGCTACAGAGTGACATGGGAAAGAGTCTTTGTTCCAAGGAGAAAACCCAGATCCAGAAATGCATTAGCAGATGCCACTAGCTGTGTTATCCATCACATAAAAAACTCTGCTGCCAGATGCAGCTGTGAGAAAGAGCCACAGGCAGGGGTTTCAAAAGCTCAGTGTACCTAGGCTGGGTACCTCCAGCACTGCTGGTAAGCTCCTGCTCAGTCCCAAGATCTCAGGAAGGCAAAGGCAGCACCTTCCCATCTAACATGATTTCCTGACACAGGTAGTCAGAGAACTGACTAGGGAAAGTGCCTGTTGTTTGTTAAGAGGGAGATGTTGTGGGTGATGTGATGGTTGGAGGCACAGTGATGATGGAGTTCTCCATCCTTGGGGGTGGCAAGGAGGACAGTTGGTAGAACTGTCCTACTTTAGACTTTGGGGAGGACAGATTTTGGCCTGTTTAGAGACCTGGTTGGCAGAAACCTTTGTGAGGAAGTTCTAAAGGGCAAAGGAGTCCTAGAAGGATTTTTTTCAGTGATGAAATTCTGAAGGCACCAGACCAGGCTGCCCCTGTGCTGAAACATGAACTGACAAGGAAGAAGTCAAGTGAGGAAAAGGCTGAGGTACTGAATGCCTTCTTTACCTCAGTTACTATCGGTAAGACTGATTTTTCTTGGGGTACTCAACCCACTGAACTGGAAGACAAAGGCAAGGAACAGAATGAATTCCTTACAATCCAAGGGAAACAGTATTTAACAGCATACCACACCACTGGACACACAGATCTATGGGACCAGTTGGGATCCACCCAAGAGTGCTGAAGGAGCTGATGGAAGAGTAAAGCCACTTGTATATATATGGACTGGGAAGAGTAGCTGGAAAGTTACCTAGCAGAAAAGGACCTGGGGCTGTTGGTAGGCAGATGGCTGAAAAGTAGCCAGCACTGTGCCCAGGTAGCCAAGAAGGCCAACAGCATCCTGGGTTGTATCAGAAATAGCTTGGCCAGCAGGAGCAGGGAGGTGAGTAAGCAGAGTAAGTGGCTGTAGGCTGAAGTGACAGAGCCTGGTGGGCAGCACAGCACACAGAGCCTTGAAATCTCTTATTAAAGAGGGGTAGTTAAGACCTACTTCCCACACAAGCCAGCACAGGCCATCCCTTGGTGTTTGGTTTGGGGGGACAGAAGACCCAGTTTCCCACATCCTCTGTTCACACAGCTCTCAGGAAGCTCTGGACGTGTCAGAGAGAACTGTTCCACATCCCTTGGGTGCATGAGAAGCATAGATCTGCTGTCCTGCTAGCAGAAGTTGCACAAGCAAATTTGCCCAAACACTGAGATTTTCATCAGAGCTGAAAACCCACAGGTATTCTGTAGGTATCACCTATTGCTCCTTCTGCAAAGCCTCAGTGCTGGACAGACAGCTGTACCCCCAGAATGTCTGCCATTCCCCTATTCTTGCTATACCTTTCCTTCTTCATACACTCCTGGAAAAAAACCAGCTGCTTCTACTCTGTGCAGGGAAAGGTATGGTCAAATGAAGGATCTGTCTCAGCACAGAGAGGGGAATCTGGTGAACATACTACCATCAGGATTGCTGTCATAGCTTGCTGTTCACCTTTTTTTCTGCAGAATGGATGAATTCAAGCCCTATGTACTGAGAAATTGCAGTCAGGCAAGCCCTGTAATTAGCAGACTTGACTGCTAGCCATCAGGCACTTATGAACTCAGCAATTAGAAACAAATCAGACGAAGACCCAGAAGGAGGAATGGGTTGTTTCTTTTGCTGCATGTCTTACCTGGCTCTCTTACTGCATAGCTACCTGTGAGCATAAGAACTTGGGCAGTGTGAGCACTCCTTTGCAGCACAGCATTCCCAGGGTTTTCACTTCTGCTACGTCAAGCAAGGGCTGCAAGACCACAGACAGCTGGGAGCCCCTTGCAACCTGCTGCTTTGTGCCTGAGAAAAGTGTCCCCATAGTAACTCTCACATCTCTCTCCTGCCTCTGTTCCCAAACTAGTGGTGCTAGAAGACCAGTAATCTTAATTTACTGAGAAACAGCCTCACAGTTCTGCCAAAGCTCCTGAGCACAGCCCCTTCCACCCCCAGCCAGGGCTCCACAGCCAAGGACCACCTGTAATACCTGTGTTGCTCCTCCTGGCTGCACTGCCAAGCAAAGTACCCAGCCATCTTCCTCAGTCTGCTCTCAAACAATATCCACTGCAACTGTCAGCTTCCTCAGCAGTGGCATTTCTGGCTACTTGTTGCCCCCAGGGGCTTCCCCCCTATTCATATCCTGGCTGGGAACTGCCTAAGCGGGGCTGAGAGCCCTTCCCACTCACTGCTGCTCTCAGCTCCTCTTGAATCACAGAACAAAGCCAATATTCTAAGACAGGATTCACCTCCCTAAGAACTGGTTTTGGTCAGAATCCTAGTTCAGCTCCCTCTTGAAAAAGACATACAGAAAGGTGACCATATTAACATTTAGACAGAGATCAATGGTGGGTGCTAATGGTCTCCTGCTGCCCACCTTGCACACCCAGCTCAATTCATATTGTTTCTTGAACTGCAGTAACACAATCAGCAGCACATCCAGACAAAGGAAATGGAAAAACTCATTAATAGCCACCAAAGACAAAAAGGGACAGAAACTGATTAGGAAGGAGAATAAATCAGGAAAGTAACGAGCTCTGAGATTTAAGAGACTGTTCCTAATGGTGGAGAACACTCTGTACAATCCAGGAGTTGCTTTATGTTTGGCTATTTGCTTTGACTGGTTTTCACTTATTTTCCTTTCTAAAATTGATAAGAACAGGCAGAACAGCTGAATTGAACAGAACTTTAAGAAGCACCTCTGTTTTGGGAATCCTGACACAGTTCAAACCACACACTTGCCCAAAGCCACAAGGAAGAGCTGGGGAAGCCTCCAATGAAGGGAAGCCCCTGAGCATGGTACCCCAGAGCAAAACATGAGAAAGCAGAGAACCCAGCACCTTGCCCCTCTGTAAGAACACCCTGTCAAATTGATAATTGATGCCCATCGAATGGAAAACAAACAAGCTGGTCAGAACAGAGCCCACCTAGTTTCTCATTTGGACCAATTAATATTGGAATGTGACTCAGTGCATCTGAGCTGCAACCAGAACCACAGGAAACAAAGCTGTGGAGAGGTCCCAGTGCCCATGCTGGAGCCATTGGTGACTGTTCTCAACATCTTCGCACACAGAGCCCCTCCAGCTTTCCATCACATTTCTCTTAGTGCCTAATCTGTCCCCCAGTAAATTGAAGCCCATAGCCCTAAACAGAGACTCAAGCTTCAAGAGGATAAAGAGGGGAGAAGCAGAAAGTCAGTTGGTTCGATCAGTCTTCCCACACCAATTGGATTGTTTTTAGGCTCCTGCATTCTCTACACTGACATAAGAATTGAATACTACACATCACACTTTTCCTGCAGCCCCCTTCTTTCTGAGTCTCAGTATCTGCCTGTTTATACGTGGGGATGTCCTCGACTCATGCATTCAGTCAAAATCATTTCCACATCTATGTGCCCAAGCACACAACCACTTCCATGTAACAAACCAGGCACAAAACAACATCACCAGTGACTTTTGAGCTGCAGGGCTTCCTGCTGCACTGTGCTGGGGAGGACACGACAACCTGCAGAAGTGCATGGCAGGGATGGCATGGGCCATACACCAGTGTGGTTTGGTGACAAGGGTCCTGGCTCTCATCAAACAACTGACAGAGAGCAATTCACTCCTCAGGAGAGAGCATGCTGCTCCCTTCTGTCTCAGAGATTTTCCAGCTAGTGACACCAGCAACTCCAGCCTTTCCCTTCTTGCAGGGCTGTGATGATGAGAATCCATGTCTATGCCTTCAATTCAAGTAATAAGGATGTATAGTTGGGTGTATTTCAATGTGCCTGCTCTGCTACTCCAGCCTGGCAACCTATGGCTGATAGTGGAACCCCCAAGGCGGAGGAACTGCTCCAAACACCAGAGGTGCCTGCAGATGACACATAGCAGCCTTGAAGAAGGTCCTTCCAGTACAGATGCAGCAGCAAAAATGTTGATGTGAAACCCCTTCTCTGTCCCAGGCAATGTCTGCTTGACACAGAGGTCTAAGTGAGATTTAAGACACAGATTGTTTCTTCCATCCTGACCTAGAGAGGATGTCACAGCAGACCTGAACAGAGGAACAGGTGGGAAACACACAAAAGAGAGAATGCAGAACTGTGCAGCACACCAGGCATTTCTGTCTCCTGCTTTAGAGCTCTCCGGATGAGCTGAGCTTTGCTGTCTAGCCAGGCAGGATGCAGTACAGACTGCTTTGAGGATGCCAGTAGTAGGGGAAAGAAGTGGGTGTGAGTCCTGAAGCATTTACCTGTTCCACCCTGAGAGCCACAAGGCACACCAGGGTCATTCAAGTCAAATACAACAACCACAATTCCCAGCTGCTTCCCTGTGTTGCAGTGAGGACCAGCACCCACTCAGGGGCTTAGGAGAAGTGTTGTTCACTTACCCAGGCACACAGACAGATGAACACAACCCCATATCTGGCAAGGAGCCACCGTGTCACCCACCCCATGGGGTGTGCTGGGAGCGTACCCAATCCCTGGGGTCACCTTTGGGCTGTGCTGGGGATCAGACACCAGTGGGCCAGCTGGAGATCTCCAATTTTTCACTGTGCTGTGATGGTTTGGGCAGAGTCGCTAACATGGTGTGTTTTTCTCATGTGAAAGACAGTTTGCTCTCCCTGTCCGCTACTGAATTGCTTGTAATTATCTTAATTATACCTCTCTCTCCTAATGTCAGACAGAGACCAGTACTAATTTGAGTATATTGGCAGAGATGCCCACCACCGTTTAGCTGAGTGGTTTGTACAAGAACCTCGGCAGTGCCTTTAATAAGCACAGAGGGAATAGACCAAGAGGAGATGCAAGTTCTGGTGATTAAAGCTGGGGTCAATAAAGACACGAGCAGGCAGACTGCACCCTTGGACATGGAGCCTGTCTTCTGTATGGCCTGCCTGCGTTCCTGGGAGCTCCCATGTCTGCTTCTGCATCCTCCCAGCGTGCCAGTTACATAAACACTGTGATTAGAGAGCCTGGAGCATGGCTTGATATTACTACAACATGGTGTGTGCATCAGGGCAGGTGTCAAAATACTTCCAGATGCCTTCAGAGAAATGAGTACCAACCCAAGCAGAAATAAATGGTTCCATCTGCTCTTACACCAAGTTCATCCTTCCCCACTGACCAAGAGTGTTCAACTTTCAGAGAGTAATCATTTCATTTGAATGAATGAAAAGCAATAGAAAAAGAAGCTGTGCTGGGGATAGCAGGACTATTATTCAGCTTGATGCTTCTGGATGGACATATAATTTCTTCTCTTAGGTTCAGTTGGGTAGAAGAGGCAATTTTAGTTTCAGGGCCCATACGCCTGCCACACACATTACTGTGTTGAAGTCACAGCTTTCTGGTCCCATGTAGTGAGTGGTATTGACATCTCTTCTCACGTGCCCTTTCTACTGCCCATAAGGTGCCATAAGCACACATGGGTGCCTGCAGCAGGATACGCTGCAGCAGGCAGCTCCTCAGGTTAATCTGAAGGTACCAGAGACACTGAAGTGGGGATCTATAGCTGTGGAAGCAAATGGTAAATTCTTTCAAGATCTAGAGCTGTAAATTTTTGCCCAAGGTGCATCTTGCTCAGCACAAGTCCCTTTTCTCCTTCCTCACAGTCAGCCATAGCCCCTATACGCCAGTGCACTGTGGTCACTGCCTGCCTGGTGCTCTGCCCTATAGCTCAGTGAAACCTTCAGTCACTGATTTTAACTTCGTCTCCTATACCATCAAATGAGCATGTGAGAGCTCAACACACATCCTCCATTTATTTTTCTGTTGCCTGGTATCAGCACAGAAGATAAAACTCCTCAACCTACAGGTGCTTCTCTTCATCTCAGCAGCCGCAGGTTAATTTGGGACCTGTCAGCAATAATTAAGCTCATTGCTCATGCTGGGGCCTCTAGACACAGCTCTCCCAGAAAGGCTGAGCCACAACAACCTTCCTAGCCCGACAGCCCTGACATCCACTCCTTCTGGACTGTAGCCACCTGAAATAACAGCTTGGACTACTGCATCAATAAAAGGATCCAAGCAGAGTCCTTTGTGTACTATCCAACTTGCTGGGCAGGATTCCCCCTGTATTGGGCCCTCACAGATAAAGACACATATTTCAAGGGATGTTTAAATGTATACAAGCACTGGATGCCTGAGCCAAAGGCACAGCCTGCACAGCAGCAACGGACAGAGCAAGCTGTTTGCACATTTGCTAATATTAGAACATGGCACAGTTTGCTTCTAATGAAGTGTTCGACCTAGCTTTGTGGTAGACAACAAAATCCTGGTGTGGTGTCCTGTGCAGCTTCCTGCCCACACCATCCTTCCTGCTCCTGCTA
Organism: Lagopus leucura; assembly: GCF_019238085.1. Classification (NCBI taxonomy): domain Eukaryota; kingdom Metazoa; phylum Chordata; class Aves; order Galliformes; family Phasianidae; genus Lagopus; species Lagopus leucura. The sequence goes on along the minus strand of NW_024962257.1, from coordinate 14,229,665 downwards.
ATGGCTCCCAGCTGGCAACTGCCCAAGCCAGTAGCTAAATCTAGAACAGCCCTGATCTTAGTATAAGCTTACTTTAAAGGTGATAATTTTCAAGCTGGAGTAGAGCTAAATGCACAGTTAAAACAATCTGACTCTCTCCTGTAAGCACTGGCACCAGCAAGAGCTGCTGCCACTGGGCACAGTCTGGCGTGGAGAAGGAGCAGTTTCCATCATAGAATCATAGAATCATAGAATGGCCTGGGTTGAAAAAGACCACAGCTCATCCAGTTCCAACCCCCTGCTGTGTGCAGGGTCACCCAACAGCAGCCCAGGCTGCCCAGAGCCACATCCAGCCTGGCCTTGAATGCTTCCAGGGATGAGGCATCCACAGCCTCCTGGGCAACCTGTTCCAGTGCCTCACCACCCTCACACATCACAGCTGGCAATGCTCAGAGGCAAGGAAGCTCTAGACTTCAAGACTGCATGCTCAAAATCCCTTTTTGGGGGGGATGTTTTGGGCGTTCAGAAGTGCTGCTCCACTTCCTGACACAAAACATCTACTGCCCCAAAGATCCATGGTCACTCTGACAGCTTCAGAGCCCAATCTGAGGGCTGATGCTGATGTACTTATACAAAAGTCGCACCTCCTGCCGCTCCCTACAGCACCAGTCCTTGGTTTTGCCTCAGTTCCTTTCTCTCTAGGGAAAAGCCGCATGCCAAAGGCAGCTCCCACTCTTCTGCAGCCCTCATACTTTCAGAGCCATCCCATCAGGGACTCCAGACTCTCCTCAGGTTAGCTGCTACATTGACTGGAGAGTTATCAGGAACTCAGGTGCATTAAATACTTCTTTGCAGGTTTGCCTCTTCCCTTTGACAGGAGGAGCCTTCTTCACTCCTCTAAGTGCTGGATCAAAGCCTGCTGTCCCCAGGCAGACAGGCCAGGGGACCAGCCTGAGACCAGGCGTAAACAGCAGTATCCCCTTGACTTTCTCAGCACAAAACATTTCCTTTCCAAGCAGCACCAATACTCCTTTGGATGGGAACCTCTGTTTTCACCACAACCCAATGCCAACAGGCACCAGCTTGTTCACAAGCCAACCCAACGCAGCTCGTCCCATTCTCTGCACAGAGCTGTCCCTAGTCAGGTCCACTGGGACCTCCTTCCAGCAATGCCCACATGCCAACACTACCTCAGCACTACTACTGGAGACAGGCCACACACAGCACAGGCACACAGTCCATTCAGGAGGAGCAGCTGGAAAGAGAAAGCTCAGAGAGACCTTATTGCCTCTATAAGTCTCAGAAAGGAGGTTGTGGCAAGGTGGAGGATATCCTCTACTCCAGGGTAACAGCAATAAGATAAGAGGGAATGGCTTTAAATTGTTCCAGAGGATGTTTAGGTTGGATATTAAGAAAAATTTCCACTCCAAAAGAGTGCTCAAGCATTGGCACAAGCTGCCCAGGGAGGTAATGCAGTCATCCTCCCCAGAGGTGTTCAAGAACCGTGTGGATGTGGTACTCACGGATGTGGTTTAGTGGGCAGTATTGGTGGTATGTGGATGGTTGGATGAGATCATCTTAGAGGTCTTTTCCAATCTGAATGATTTGATGATTCTACAGTCCAGCTGTGCTCTTTTAGACAGGCATCAGCAGAATGATGGAAAAACTAAAATAAGATTCATTGATTACTGCCACACAATGGTAGAACAGAGCTTTTACAGATGTCTTCTGACATAAAATATCCTGTACTGAAAAATATCAAGTGACCTTGATGAAAGCTATTTTCTATAACCCCCTTTGATTGGCACTGTCCCATGCCTGAGTGCTTGATTAAAAGGCCAGAACAATACAAAATCAGAATAATGCACAAGACATGGGTTAAAACCCCATTAAAATGACTGTGCCACAGATCATCACTAGAAAGGGAGAATCAGTGAGAATGAGTGAATACTGCTTGTGATGGAGACCCTTCTTCTCCCCGCTCACTTGGCAGGCTGGAAAGAAGCAGGTATTTGGCATTCAGTCCAGACATACACCACCTCTTTGTGCTAGCAAAAACAGAGAAGCCCCATTTGCAGGTTGGAATCTCAGATCTAGCTGGAAAACAGAAGTTGCACGTGTTCTGACTTAGAATGGGTGCATTTCTTCTCTCTGGCAAGGTGACAGTCATTATAATTGGCAGCAAATCCTCCACCCTGCCCGTGGAAGTGCTCAAGTTCACGTCCAAAGCTTTCTCAGAGGAAAGCTCAATCAGCCTCAGTGATGGTCCTTGTAGGAGTTCATGCCACTGTAGGCTTGCAGGGGAGCAGGATCTGCTGTCAGACCACCAGGCTCTCTGGAGCATGCTTAGGTCTAGGAATAACATCTGGTGGGCAGATAACCTGAACAGAAAGGCACCGAGTGGCTCTGTAGCCCTTTTCATGCATTCGTATGCAAGTTTACATTCCCTCCCTGTTTTCTTCACTTATGGCCTGACTCCCTATGCAGGATTTGACCCCAAAACCTCCCAAAATGTGGGCTGACCACACTGATAACCTGAGCAGCATTGCTCACACCACTGCAAAGTACAGAACCTGATGATCTACTTAAAAAAAAGGAGAAACTGCTCTCACATCTGCCTTACACTTCCCAACACCCTGTGACTGCAGCTGCCAAAAGTACTCCATGCTCTCCTGGGGATGTCCAGCAAAGAGGGAGTCCCAGTCCCAACACGCAGTGGGGAAGATGGCAAATCTGTGACAAAGGAACAGCTGGACCAGCAACAGGAACACAGGGAGGAGAGAGCAGACTGAGGAGATCCATCAAGATGCCGAGTGATTTTACAGCTCAGGTGCCAAGGAGTGCCTCCTGCACCAGCCCCAACATTTTGGAGTCCATGTTTCCTTTTGGAGCACAAATCATTTTTGTTCCCAGGGCCATTTGCCAGACAACAAAACAATTTTCATCAGCTGCTTAACTGAGGTCTCGCTCGTGTCCATTTATATCTACCTAATCACTCAACAAATAAATGCGTCAGATTGTCTCTTTGCCCACTCAAGCTTTCAGACTCCCTGTGTCTCCCTGTGTTACCAAGCTTTCAGTGTCCCATTCAGTCTCCCTGTGTAACCTTTCATCTGCCTGTAAACCACTCAGGCTTCTAGCCAGCCAAGTGGGCAAATGTATTTGCCTTCCCTGCTGCCACTGCCCCTATCCCAGCTCTCATAATCAGCAGCCCAGCAATGAGACAAACGTCATTCCATTCCTCAGGCAGTGAATTGGCACACATGAATATCTTCCAGGTGAATTACAGACTCTGCTGATAAGAAGCTTAGAGGTAAAACATTCATTTGCCTGAGCTGACAGCTCAGTTTGAATGGCAGTGGAATTGGGCTCTAATTAGACTGTAAGTGATGAGAAGCAGGGAGACATTGTACTCTTAGCTATTCACAGCAGTCAGGACAAACAATTCCAATTTCTTGAGAGATTTCCAGCAAAAAGAACTGCCTCCCCCTCGGATACACTGCATGGATGCCTGTGTTCTTCTGCACACCTCAGTGCTCCCAGCATGATGCATGTGTGCAATAAACCATTGAGAGGACAACCAAGGAACAGGTCTGTGTGCACAGAGAAGTGCAGCACATCTGTGCAGCACATGCTTAGCCATGGCAGTCTGTGAGGAATGGCTGCTCTATGCAGCAAGAGTTGTATCGACACCATGGAAGTTCTTGCTGAGACACAATTTCTCCCCAGATCTTACCCAAGCTGGACACAGCAAGGTTTTAGCTGGACACCCCATCTCTCTCTCGGTGGTGTGATGGTGTCCTTCTAGCCTGGTGTCAGCCTGCAGCAGGGACCTGCTGGTACCACCCTGTGAGCACACAACAAAGAAAATGTTGCACAGGCAAAGCTTTGCTCTTGCTTTTCTGATGGGGAAAGGCATCAGCATAGCAGATTGGAGGTAGCACAGCAAACTGAGTTCTTACTGTGTAGCCAAGGCCAACCAGAAAGCTTCCTCTTGCTGTCCAAATCTGAGGGGGAACTGGACGACGTCTCCAGGGCATGACAGCCCACCATATTTTGGACCAGTATATCTGGGGGGACCTGCAGAAGAGAGCAGCAATCAGCAATCTGGGTATCAATTGGAAGATCAATAAATGAGGTGTGTTCAGCAATGAGGTGCGTTCAGTGAGTCTCTGCACAAAAAGTGCAGGGTACCTGGTTTTGAAGCACTCCCATTCCCTGTGGCCTCCCTGCAGGCTAAGGCTGTCAGGGAGGAGTATTTGCAAGTGGCTCCTCATGGAGCAGTGCACTGCTGCCTTTTTTCAGGACCCAGAGGACTGCCCGAGCTTTCAAGGACTCAGCATCATATCTATACCCAGCCTTGGCCACAACACTCAGCTTCTTCTGCCTGATAGTGTGAGGGCAGCAGCAGCACCAACCAGCAATCCTTTCTAAGCATTTAATAGCAAAAAAAAATCTCACAGCTCTGAGGTCTGAGCCTCCCTGCTCCACGTAGGCAGCAATAAACTTCATAGTGATTCAGTTTCTCTCTTAAAATAGCTTCAATAATGGCACCCAATAACAGGGGACTTATAGGGGGACTTATGCCCCATCCTGGGAACAGCAGGCAGGCTGCCAAAACAAGGGACACCAGAAGCAATAGTTCTGCTGGAGCAAACACCTCACAAGCTGGGCACAAGCTCTGTCCGAGCGAGTTGTGTTCAGAGGTGGGAGGCTCTCTGCAGCCCAGCAGCAACCTCCAGCAAACCTCCTCCCTCCTTCCACACAGCATCAGGGAGATGGACCAGACAGGCATGAAACACCGCTTGACTGTGACTTCACGGAGTACAGACCTGTCAAATCAACTTGCCTGCTGTCATTTCAGATAACACGAGCACAGTCAAGCCTGAAGTATGAGTGAGCAAAATCCCTGTCCTGGCCCCTAGGGATCAGGGCTCGTCTCGAGGAGGCACAGATGACAGGTGACAGAACAGCACAGCAGGCAGAGCCCTTGGGTGCCTTTTCTCTTTGGCACTGGACCAGCACACACTGCTGTGAAGCATCATCCTGTGCGTATTTCTGCAACACTGTGAGCAGAACTGTCCTGACCCTAAGCTCGGCTTCTGAACTGAAAGCCATCCTGTGGCCCCACAGTGCCCTCCTGAGAACAGATGTGCCCAGCAGGCTGGGCCACACAACCAAAGAATGAAGCCAAAACCACTCTCAACGCCATTAATTAAGTTTATGACAGTTACTACCACCTTGTAAACTAGAATCAAAACTTTGTCTATGCTCACATTATCCCAGGACAGCTCATCTTGGCTTAAACTCACATCTTTGCCCCATGCAACTCATCCAGTCCTACCCTTGCCAAAACCAAGATGGCTCAATTCCAGCAAACTACTTCTGCTATGTGATTTTTTTCTTTTTTGTTTTTTTTTTGGTGTGAGAATGGAAAGTGCCTCTCAGCATTAAGATTTTCCTGTCTGCAAGCAGCATTCCCTCAGGACAGCTGTGCTTCTCAGAAATATGCTCCAGGTTCTCATAAGGAATAGGTTGTACTGCCTCAATGAAGTCCAGCACCGTGATCTGAATTGCCAAATTAATTTGGCACCTGTTAATAACAACATGGAGCAGCAGAAAAGGCCAAAACCATTTTCAGGAAGAGGGAAAATAAATTACTGCCTTTCCTGTGGGTGCTGCTCTCTGACCCTACAGAAGAATGGACAGAAGAATCCCCAGCCACCTGGGGCTGTGCCTGCAACCTGCCCCTGTGCCCGGACAGATGCATTATGCTACCAGTAATTCAAACTCATACTAGAAAACCCAAATGGCACCCCAACTCAGCAGGAAGTCTGTGCAGCACAGTCTGTGCAGGCAAACACAGAGCTCTCCACCCACGTCACCATGGACCTAGACTCCTTTATTTCCTCTTACAGTGATGTTAGTTGCAATCCAGTCCCATGTCACTGGGCACTCCATCTCAGTCCCTGATGCTCTGGGCTACACTGGTGGAACTTGGCTTCAGCTGCTCATGCTACAGACACAAGCTGCTAAAAGCAGGCACTACCCTGCTGGCTGAGTTTGGCCTTTTCCTACCTTGCCCTGCTCAGGGATTGCTCTACTCAAGGCAACTGGGCTCTCAAAGGGCATTTCTACATTTACAGGCTAAGTTTTTGAGCCAGGCAGGTGTGAGCAGATGCTGCTGAGGGCTGCAGGTGGAACAACAGCAGCAGGAATTATGTCTGCACGATCACAGAATCACAGAATTGCTTAGTTTGGAGAAGACCCTTCAAGATCATCAAATCCAACCACAACCCAACCATACGCCCTAACTCTCACAACCCACCCCTAAATCACGTCCCTGAGCACCACATCCAAACAGATTTTAAACACCTCCCTGGCAGCCCGTTCCAGTGCTAACCACCCTGTAAAGTTTTTTCTGATATCCAACCTAAACCTCCCCAGTGAAACTTGAGGCCACTTCCCCTCATCCTGTCACCAGTGAGAAGAGACTCCTCATAGGCCATATTCTCCAAGCCCTTCACAGCCTTGTTGCCCTTCTTTGGACCTGCTCCAGCACCTCCGTGTCCTTTCTGTACTGAGGTGCCCAAAACTGAACACAGCACTCGAGGTGAGGCCTCACCAGTGCTGAGTACAGGGCAGGATGACTGCCCTGGTCCTGCTCACCGCATCATTCCTGATCCGAGCCAGGATGCCATTGGCCTTCTTGGCCACCTGTGCACACCGCTGGCTCACATTCAGCTGACTGTCCATCAGCACACCAAGGTCCCTTTCCATCAGGCAGCTTTCCAGCCACTCCTCCCCAGGCCTGTAGGGTTGCCTGGGGTTGTTGTGACCAAAGCTCTCAAGCCCTTCCACGCTAGACTTGCATCACCTTACTGCTGCACTTCTGGGGTGAATGTGGAACCTCCTGCATCCAGGAGACAGGCTACAGGCAGAAAAGAAAAGGTTTGTTCTTCATGCTAAAGATTAGCACTGCTTTCCATTTGAAAAGCATCATGCCCTTAACTAAGCACCCTGCAGTCCCTGGTGGATTGGTATAGAAAAACACCTTTACTTTTTGGTGATATTCTGTATACCTGTAAAGTGTGATCCCAAGATGGGCAGCGACCCTTTCTGCCAGTGCACATGCAGAACAAGAAAGGTCCACTTCTGAACTGAGAACAGAAGACATTTTAAAATGCAGCCAAGGATGTGCTTGTGTATGGGAGCAGTGGCACAGGGCTTTCTGATGGGAAACCAGGGATGTTAGGCAGCATTCTGAGCAGCTCACAGCAATGCCTGAGCAGGCAGGCATCAGATACTTTCACGAGTTTCATGAACAGCTCCAGAAAACCACAATAGCACCTGGTCAGCCTTGACCGGGCTCTGCTCAGAGCTGAGATGGTGCTAAGGGCACCAAGAGAGCCTGCTTGTTGTGTGTCACCACTCAGTAGGCAAGACAGAAATAGCTGCTTAGACTGAGACAGACGTCAAATAAACTTTCTTAATTACTCATAGTCTGTGTTTCTGCTCTACCATCAGCCTGCTGCAGTGCTGCTGCTACAAGCTGCACTGCAAGCAGTCAGGATCTTTTCAGGATTGCCTGGCAAAAGGACAAGGGGCAATGGGCATGAAGTGGAACACAGAAGTTCTGTACGAAAATGAGGAAGAACTTATTTACTTTGAGGGTGACAGAGCTGTGGAACAGACTGCCCAGAGAGGTTGTGGTCTCCTCTGCAGATATTCAAAATCCACCTGGATTCTTTCCTGTGCAGCCCACTCTAGGGAACCTGCTTTGGCAGGATGGGGGTGGACTAGATAGATGATCTTCAGAGGTCTCTTCCAACCCCTACAGTTCTGCGATGCTGTGAATTTTTCATTTTAGTTTAGGCAACTCTAGCTCCTTCTCCAATAGCACTTAGAGCTTCAACAGCCAAGGTCCAAGGATCAGTGTCTTCTTTAGCTTCAGCATCAGCAGCATCCAGGCAACAACTCAGCTGCTAGACCCCCTCAAAAGCAAGCAGCCACAGAATATAAGCAGCATGCTTCTATCTCCATCAGAAAAAAATGTAGATTAACTACATATCCCCTGGCAAAATGGAAAAAAAAAGGTGCCATCACGAAAGGTTTTGCTCATGAGAGCCACAGCTTCTCAAAAGGAAGCAAAAAAAAAAAACAACCAGAAGGCCACAGAAACTCTTCACAGGAGAGGGCTGACAGCCTGGTTACTTCATTCTGCCTAAGCTGCACAGCAACACTCACGATGTGTGTACCATTCAGAAGCTGCCAGTACTGTGGCACACACCTTGTGCTGTCAAGAACTTGCTAAAACTGTGGCCCAGCTTACATTTGCACTTGCAAAGAGAGGGGTGCTGCTGTTAGCTGTGCCATACCAACCTCACTGAGCTGCAAAACCTTTCTAACTTTTTCCTCTGCCCTCAGAGGGCTAGAGTGGAAAAGGAATAAGCTGTAAAGACCGTAATTGGAAGATCCTTGTTCTATCTTTCAAACCATGGGACATAAGCCCAGGGTATTGTGCCTGTTGAATTCCACTTACCTTGCTCCTATCTTGCTCTTCTGGATCATTAAACAAGGCAGTGTCCTCTGTATAGGAGCCACCCTGCTGCCTAGCAGCTCTCACAGCACAGTCACTGAATCAGAGTTGGAAGGAGGACAGCTATTCACTCTGCACACTCCTGCCCTTCAGAACAGGAGACTGTTTTCACTGGCAGGAAACAAACACAGATCGAGTGTTGTATCCTTGACAGCAGGAATCACCGTTGGAGAGGATGTAGCAACACTGACAGCACTGCACACAGTAGAGTGAAATAAAAGAGAATCCTCCATCCACACACACAGAGGTTTAAAGAGAAGTTCAGACAGCTCCAGAGAGATTAACTATAGAAATACTCTAATTTGAGAAGCTGTTAGTGGTGAGCACACACATGTAGCCACTCTCTAAGCAGAAAATAGTCCGGAACAGAGCAAGGACTGGTAAATGCATACCCAGGGTCATGACCACAACTAGTTACATTACTAGCTCCAGTCAATTACCCTTGTATCTGCGATTGAACTAGCTCACCCAGGCCTCTCTACTTGCCACCTTTCACTACTGACACATACATTAATCAGTCACAGCCTGATATTCATGTATAGGAAGTGCTAATGCCTGCAACCTGCAATATTAACATGTTAGGCAAAGCACAGCCCTGGTGCCAAGTCCTCAGACAAGGGGCACAAACTCACTCCAGGATCCCAAGGGTCTCATTATGGAACAGAAAGGGAGCTTACAGACAAAAGGGAGAGAACACATACGCCCAGAGCAGAGATCCAAAGAGAAGAAAAAAAGATCAAAGTGACTTATCTCTAGTCTCCATTCTCGGAGTTGCTCATAAACCATCTGAGCAACTGACTCTACGTGGCTTTGCTTGAGCAGGAGAGTTGGACCAGATCGCCTACATTCCCTTTCAACCTTAGCCATTCTGTGATCTCTCCTTTTAGAGCAGAGAGCTTGATACCACTTGGAAAGGAACAAAATCCTGCATCCTGTCAAGACAGCCTTCAATGGCCCTGATGTACCATAGCCTGCTCTGCTTACCTCAGCACACATCTAGGCTCCTGGGTAAGGTCCTCCAGTGATGAAACCCATCAGAAACACAGGCTGGACAGGGTGAGTAGCTGCCAAGCAGGAGACAGGCAATGCTTCTCCAACATAGCCAGTCAGCTTCAAGAGCCAACTCAATGCAGTCACAGTACATACAGCCACTTCAAAACATGACTGTCAAGGGAAGTTTGGAGAAGGGCTTTAAATAACACTCAGGTCAGATGGCACTGGCTAAGAACTATAGGCTCTTAGGCTCCATTCTCCAGGCAGTAATACAGCATGCACAACTAAAGCACTCACTTGAAAAAGAGCACAGAACCTTTGGCAATCTTTGTTCGCAGCAAAGACAACCCACAGGAGCATGGTATGTCTGAGGATCTTTATTTCACAGTTACCAATGGTTAGATGGCTGAGTTACATAATGTAGCAATCATAAATAGGCAGCAAATCATAGTAACAACGTGGTACTCACTTTGAGTTTAATGACAGGATGTGAGACTGCACAGCTGTGTTCAAGGTACCAAGGCAGCTCCAAAAGCTGGCAATGAAAATGAGATACCACACCTGGAAAAAAACCAAGTGGCTGGACTGGGGTTTAGGAAAAATAAATAATACAGATGATCACATTGATGCCAAGGAAAAAAAGCTCAAATAGTAGCAAGTAACAATATCTTCAAAGGGGAATCAGTAACACGGGTATGGCCAGAACAGATTGGAGAGAAAAGCTGAACTAGTCATAACTGCAGCTGGACCAACATGCCATGCACTTTTTGTGGTGTGTTAGATGAGTCTAATTTCACCCCTTCCCAACCAGCTCACAGTCCAGCAGTTAGTGATAGCACTGTGTGCAAATACTGTTACTGAACGTGGTTGATCCACAGCTCCCCATCCCTTGTAAGGGACTGATGTTTGTCAGAGGTTGGCAAAGCATAAACCACACAATGAAGACAGGTGGAAGCTCCCACCAACCACACAGTATTGCTTGGTGCCCTGCTCATGCATTATTCCCAGACAAGGCTACCAGACATGTGCCTCCAGGTCCATTGACCCTACCCTGAAGAGGACCATGAGGTAAGCGAATCACAGCACTCCTCACAGGCTGACCTGGACTCAAGTGGCACACAGAAAACAAACAGGGAGACACTGGAAGTGTTTTAAGGGTTCGGAAGGTCCACAGGGAATTAATATGGCTTGTAGTTCCAGTAACTGGAGAAAACTGAAATCTGGAAAGCAAGAGAGAAAGCAGTTAAGCTCCTGGAATCTCTCGACCTTAGAAGAATGAGCTTACGATAAGTGTGAAAAGATTGAGTTTTACAGTATTATCTAGCACTGTGCTGCAGAAAGACAGATTTGCTGCTGTTGTCACTGAAGAGGCTTAGAGCACACTGTTATTTGCCAAGGTAGCAGCCAGGTCAGTTGCAGAGCTGAAAGTGAACCAGCTTGCTGGATAGGTCTCCACATCTCCTCCCCAGGACACTGGCATTTCTTAACATCCACCTCACGACTAGCACAAAAACTTTGACCTGTTCCTTTCCATCTAGCTCAGCAAACATCTGCCACGCTACATTCCCCCCAGATGGCTGTCTGCTCGCCAGCGACAGCCAGCTCCTAGGCTCCAGAGCGCTGACTCACTGCTTGTTTTCAGTCTGTGTACCAGCTGTACAAAATATCTCGTCAGATTTTTAGGATATCTGAGGTTCCCTCGAAATTCAGAGTTATAAAACAAAGCTCCTTCTCTAAGGCCATTACCTTGTCCTTCAGTTGCTGGCAAAGCTGCAGTGAAACTGTGAAGAAGACAAGGGCATCATTTAACCATGGGACAACGGACTCCATTTTATGGACATGGCTGACTTCATACCGCTGGTTGCCGAACTCACTGGATAGGGTAAAAGAAGAGCACAGCTTCACACACAGCAGCACAGAACACAAAACTGTCCTCCATTCTCACAGAAGGAGTCAGAATGACCTCTTCATTTAAAACAGCACCTGGCAAAGTTACAGAACACAAACTCTCAGTCTACCTCCAGCAGGACTCAGAATTTAGCACAATTCAATAGGGTTCAGGTAGAAACATTATCACTTTCCAGAGAGGAGCACTGCAGGTAATGCAGGAGGCCATACCAACAGTCTGATGTTCTGGTGGCTAATGACTCCAATCTCTTGCCAAACTCGTGACATTCTGTGGGTGAGCTGAATCCCAAAAAGCCTTTCTCACAGTCATTAAAGAAACACTGTCGCAGGTAGCTGTGCAATTACAGGTACAGCCACAGCAAATTGCTCAGTTTAGTTTTTCCATTTACACAATCCGATGAGAGCATCTGATCCATTTGGACCTTACCCTCTGCATCCTCCTATCACTGTTACACAGCCTTGTAGCGACTGTACTTACAACATGGCTCCAGGGTTGTGCAGGATGGATCCTCCAGCAGGCTTGAAGTTCTAAGAGAAGGCAAAGGCAATTAGGATTTTGAGGCAGTAAAATACTTTGAAGATGTGCAAATTAGTAGCTTGACAAAAAAAACAGCTGCTGTATACATCTGAATACTTTGTTCATATTGAATCCATGCCATTTGATCCCATTTTGCTCCTTCAGAAGAACATTCTACACAGTGGCTGAGTCCAATTTAGCTCCAGATTATACAATCATAGAATAAGTTCCCACTGAACAGAATATCTAGTAGAAGAGCAGAAAACTGATTTTAGGAAAAATATCCTTACGGAGGGACTATATTTCATTAACTGTAAGAGTTTAATTCTGTTTTTATGGGACATCAAGCTGACCCAAGTGTACTATGTAAAGCAGAAAAGTAACCACCAAAACCCCATTCAGAAAACCTAAGATGTGACTTCAGTATAAAATGTAATACAAAGCTATGCCCTTCTAGAACTATGTAAAAATTATCCAACTATATTGCAAGATAAAACACTGGCAAAAATAATTATGACTTTCTCCAGAGCACTGTTATTTTCCTCTTGGCTAAAGAGTCATGCCATGAGCTAGGTTTAGAGCCAGTGTTTTGGCTGTAGTAGACCTACATACAGACACAATACCAGTCACCACGATTTATACATTATCTTATGCTTGTAACAGTGCACTCTGTAACAGTGTGATCTCCTCACAGTAGGAGGGAAGGAGAGGTAAATAAAAAAGGCTCAAGAAATGGCAGACATCACCTTGGTCGTGCTGGGCTGTAGCACGTGGAGTTGGTAGACAGTCAGGCACAGCTTATTCAGGTTTATATAGAAATTCACAAGGATGTCTGGAGGAAGAGCAGGGCTGAACATTTTCTAGTGAGAAAATAAGTTGTTTTTTTAATCAGTGAACAGTCCATTATTTCTAATGCTACAAAATCACTACCTTTTCTAAGCTGTACAGCAAGCAGCCCATAGTGTGGGATGTGACACAAGAAACAGACTGAGCAGCATGCATGTAATGGCTGCTCCTCCTGCTGCAGTTGGTCAGATGGTGTGGGCATGAGTGCTGATGCCAAAAGCGGATGGAATAGTATTCATAAGAAGAAATCATCCCTGGACAACCTTCCTGGACAGGGAACACAACTTCTCCCTGACAACCAGAGTCCTCACACCCCAAGGGATACAGAACAGACAAGAATTAAGAGCTCAGGGTTTGCACTTACTTTCTCTCTCCCCCTTTCTCTCCCTTCCCAGGAGAGGCTTCAGAAATTCATTCCCACCAAAATGCAGCACAATATCCTGACCACTGCACACTACCAAAGTATTTAGACTACCGAAGATTTAGACTACCACATACTTACTGTGAGACCACTGGAGGCAATTTCTGGTAGAGTCAGAGTGGCTGGAGTGGTGAGTCGATTCCGTGCTCTTGAGAGCTGTAACATCACAGCATCCATAAGCTGGAAAATGACAGTACAGTGCTGAGTGGAAAGCCATGAACTGCTCTTGAGAACGTGCTGCAAAAGGCTGTAGGATTCTGCCAGTGTTACAACCACCCTCTTCCACTCAGAATTCAGGGACTTGGGAAGATGTGGCTCCCACAAGGACTAGCAGACAAAAGAATGTGACTGGATACAGGCTGCTGGAAAAGGAGATGTTGTGGTCTCTTATAAACTCATGGCAACAGGATGACAATTCCCATTTCCTCACAAATACCAATCAATCAGCAACAAATACGAGGTTTTGGCAATGGTTGAAATCGTAAAGCAAGACTCATACAGTGATACAGCACCATGCTCAAAGATGCATAAGTGCTGGGAGGAGATCAGGAAAGGCAATGCACAGCTGGAGGAGAACTTGGCTAGAGTTGTGAAAACTAACAAGTATACAAGAACAACAAAGAAAGAAAACTTGTTCTACCCCTCCTTGTCTTGACTGAGGTGACACAAGACAAAATGCAAAGTCCTGAACCCAGGTCAGAGCAATCCCAAACAGGAATGCAGACTAGGCAAGGAGTGCACTGAGAGCAATCCTGTGGAGAAGGGCCTGGCATTATTGGTAGACAAAAAAATGGAACTTGAGCTGGTGCTCTGGGGCACCCAAAGAAGAATATGGATCTGGTCCATAGGAAGAAGCTCAGAGGGCTGGAGCACCTCTTCAGTGAAGGCAGGCTGAGAGAATTGAGGCTGTTCAGCCTAGAGAACGCTCCAGGGAGCCCATATAGCAGCTTCCCTGTGCCTAAAGGAGGCCTAGAAGAAAGCTGGAGAGGAACTCTTTATCAAGGAGTGCAGCAATAGCACAAAGGGTAATGGCTTTAAACTAAAGGCGGGTAGATCTAGGTTAGATATCCAGGATAAATTCAATGCTACGAAAGTGGCAAGAAAGACTCTGTTCAGGCAGACTTCCTTTTTCAGGGAAGTGGGAAGCAACATTTGTCTGTTGCAAGGTTACAGCTGCTAAAATGAAGGTATTTAAAATCTTGACTAATTTCTCCCCTCTCCTTCCATCAAAATTAAAAAGGATATTGATAATAAAACTGTATCTTCCCTATCAGCAGCCCTTGTGCATACATATGGCAACTAAAGAAATTCAGCTGAAATGTTTGATACTGTTCTGAGTTCTACTGAGTGAAGCCCAACCTCTGGTCCAGAGAGCATGTCCAGGCTGGGCTGTATCCCACACAGCAGCTGGTCTGTATCACACAGGTATCACTAGCAGCAACTGGAGAAGCCATTTTCAAACCATCTGTAAATCCTGTTCCCTTTTATTTGCTACAACTGCATTGTTTCTTCTCCTCTCCTCAAGAGCACTGACCGACAGGGAAAAGCATGACTGATCTACTTCTTTAGAGGATAACACAGCCCTGAAACAAATTATCCAAAGATGCCATGGAGTCTCCTTCTCTGGAGATATTCTAATATTCAAAACCCACCTGGACACTTTCCTGTGCAACCTGCTGTAGAGAACATGTTTTAGATGGGGACTGGGAGATCTCCAGAAGTCCCATCCAAGAACTGTGATTCTGTGATAATTACATCACCCAAGAGAGGCTCTCTCACAACACCACTGCTGTGCAACAGGCACTGACTGCTCAGATCAGCATTCAGTGTGACTTATAACCTCGTTACTGATGCTAGACTGGTAATAGATTCATATCAAATGAGGTCACACAGACACTCCTTGACACTTCCAGTATGAAGAGACAAGACAGTAATGTGCAGTAAGATTCCCCCCCTCCCACCGAAAAAAAAAGCAAACAGA
Organism: Lagopus leucura; assembly: GCF_019238085.1. Classification (NCBI taxonomy): domain Eukaryota; kingdom Metazoa; phylum Chordata; class Aves; order Galliformes; family Phasianidae; genus Lagopus; species Lagopus leucura. Next base: position 14,214,421 of record NW_024962257.1, on the reverse strand, counting down.
GGAAAGAAACATGAGAAACATGCACACTCCAACTCAGCTGGAGTGCTTTTCTCCTCACCTTGAGAACCTCTGAGCCTGTCTTGAAGTGGTAGTTTACATCTCTGTTCATAAGCAGGTAAATTGCTTGGTTAACATGGTTTCTAGCATCCTGGATCTGCAAGGGTACAAATGTAGCAGCATTAAAGAAGCACTCTCTGTAATATACAAAAGAAAACACATTTCCCCATCTCATTGGGAGTCATCTAAGAAAATGGTGACTTCTTACATGTTAAGGCCATTTTCCTGTTACTACCAGATACTTGCCAACACAAATCTGCCATTGCTGTCCAGATACATTACTATATTGTTCACTGGACATATTAAACAGTGTAATAGCTACACCATGAACTCTCAGTAAAAATACTGCTGCTGTCCCAAAGGAAGAGTGACATCAGACACTCTGATCACAACCATTCAAGCACGAATTCTCACTGCTGACAGCATATGGTAGTTCAGTCTACCATCACGAATAATGATTTCTTCCTTAGAGCTAAAACAAATGACACATGCCCTGTAGTCACTGGGGGCTGAAGGTTATTTCCAGCCTCAAGAAAATGCCATTGCGCTGCTTGTGTGGAACTTAACCAAACACAGGAGACAGCTAGCCCAAATTTCTCTCACTGCAGAGACTCACTGCACTGCTTGCAGCTGGGAGACAACTATCAGAGCAAGCTCAGTAGGTGTACCCCAGTGTTTTCATGGGTGCAAAGACAAACCAGAGGAGGAGGAATACAGTTCCGGGAAAAAGTGATTTGTATTTAGTTCCAGAGAGCACAAAAGAACTGACGGGTAACTCAGAAGGAACAATAAATGAAATGAAAGCAGACAAGTCCGCATGAAAATGTGGCTGCTGGGAGATAGATGAAATAAGTTTGGGATATTTGTTGCTTGATACATCTGTGCTACTCCTCAGTACCACCAGTTGCAAGCTCAAATTTGTAGAGGCCTCCCTGGTGTAGATCCAGGCACTGGTTCCTCCTTATCCTGGGCTCACGGATCAGAGTCTTGCTCTTAAGTAGCACAAAGCATTGGAGGTTACAGAAAGGTAATATTATAAAATCCACTGACAGTTTGTACAGAGATTCTGTAGGCATTTGAACTATGACATCTCTAGAACGCCACCACTTCCAGCCTTTGCGTCTCTCAAGTGCTTCTGTGCAAACAACACAGCTCCTGGCAGCACCAACAAACTCAGCAATACCAATAATGCCATCACAGGGACTTGCTTTATTTCTATTTCCCCTTGATTTTGCTCTCATTTCTAGTCAAGTTCTGTGCATGTGCTTGTGTTCCTCAAAACCAGACCTAAGCTGCTATTTCTTACCCATGGCTTTACCCCACTTTGCACAGAAAAACAAGACTCCAACTGGCACCACATGCTAAGGGAAATACAACACTTCAAGATCCTCAATTTTAGCCCAGACAGGACAAAGATCTCCAAATAATTACAGTAAATGCTTCTACACTGAAGCATTCCACATCCACATTCCACATCTTAACAACAGTTCAGCATAATTTTTCCAAGTGAATAAAGCTGTCAGCTGGCAGAAGCCCATCTCAAAGACAGCCACAGAACAGGACAGACTGCAGAGTGTTAGCACCAAAGCTTCGTGTAAAGCACAGTTTATCTACAATCCTGACTGGCTGAAACACAAAGCAAAGCACAGCTCAATTCAGCATCAACAACTCGAGCACACAATTTTCTACATTTTTATAAAGATTTCATGCTGTTGCCCAAACAGTCATTGCAAACTGCACTCCAGGACCAAATACACCAACCATGTAGAAACATCCAAGCCATGGCACAGGAAGGTACACAGCATACATCCTTCTTCAACCTTCAGCTATGACAACTGTGGGAAACCACACTTTCAAGACCAGGCTCTAGATGAGGTTCTGAAATCAAGTATCTCTCAGTAAAATGGGGTAAGAGATTCAGTACTGAAATCCTTAACTGAGGGAACTCAGCTATGCTACAAGGGCACAGTGCAGCGACAGCTGTTCTTAGCATTAAAAAGTGCTTCTGTAAGACACTGAAAGCAAGTGACTGAACCAGCTCAAAACCTTTGAAGCTGCTCTCTGTCCTGCTTGCCTGGCCTTTAGATCCAGTTACATGCTGCACATACACTCTAAACACTCCTTTTAAAGGATTATGAGCTCTATATAAACAGCCTTCAGATTGGTGGTGTTTCAGGAACAAGCAGAATTCACTTCTTGCTTTCCTAGCACCATCATTCAATTTAAACGTATGTTTCCTCCCTTAGCTTTTACCACAACTTAGGATGGAATAGTCCTTACTGAAAGAAATGAGGCAGCAGATGCTGCAGAGGGGTAAACTTACAAAGTGAACAGTACCTGCTGCAGTTTCCACTGCTTGTCTTCCCGGAATGCAAAATGCAGGAGCTGATTACTTCTGGGCATTTTCAAATTAAGGTCCTTGAAGAAAGAAGCCAACACATCAGAGCAAGCAATCCCCACCTGCAGAACATAGAGGCTGCCAATCCATTCTGCCTCTCACACCATCTTGGCAAGCTGCTAAAAGCCATTCCACCATGGTCAGAACATCAGTCCTTTTCCAAGAAGATGTTAAAACCACAGATAAGCTGAAGGGAATTCAGCATATCAAGAACCAGGCAGGAAGCACCATCTCATCCCCAAAGTTTTCTCTCAAGAGAGCTTGGAATTACAACAATGCAAGTAGTAAAGGCAGAGAATCCCCATAAAAGCTGAGTGCACCATAGGAATTTTAGTGCCAGCTGGTATGACTACCAACATAACCTCCATCAATTATGCTTCTTTCTTGAAGCCAAAGAGGTAAAACTTTTGCAAAAAGTCCAAGTCTAAGGGTCTATATGGTCTAAACTACAACCAAAGACATCTCTTATCCACTGCCAGTTCAAATGGCATCAAGAGTGCAGTGGTATGCCATGGAGGGGGAGCGCTCAAAATGCTGGATCTTGAAAAATTTCAACAGTCCTTGAAACGTTAAGGATTTAAGGCCTATTAAGGAAGACAAGAAATACTTATTGATCACTTTTAAAGCATAGCAACGAAGACCTCTCTCACATCTCTTTATGGTACAAAGTACAGATATACTTACAGCTTGACACAAGGCATCTCCTTGCAGTGTCAACACACCTTTTACCTGGTCCATGCTGAAATGAAAAGAATGAGAAGAAAATCTGGGTAACACAGGTCATAGGAGACAACAGACACCCACACACACTGCCAGCAAGCACTGTTCCTCCCCAGGCCATGCAGCCAGCCATGCTCCCCTCCCTCTGGGGGTCAGGTGGACTCTACAAACACATCCAAATCCCTAGTTCTTGGTGTTCTGCCATACACTGTGCACCACCACACCCTGCCTGCCCTACCTAAAACATCACGTTCTGTTCCAAACAGGGTTTATTTCATGTGTCACCTATCAACACTTTGGCTGCTGTTACAAACAAAAAAAGCATACCCCATGCCCGTTCAAAGGTCCTGCAAGATGGCTCACACCCCCAGCAAACAGTGGGGGAGGGTTGAGGTGCCTGGGCTGTAAAACTCACTTTCTCCATACCTTACATAGTAAGGTGCTTCAGATTTGCACTTTTTAAGATCCACCTTGGAAAAACGAGGAATAAAAGCTAGGCTCATTTTAATGCTGTAAGATTTGAAGATTGTGATTTTCAAAAACAAGACAGGAATGCTGCACCCTTCTTTGGCGCTCGCTATGCTGCCTCTAAGCAGCAAGGCACTCTGCTATGCCCATGGCTTGTAACCCTGCCAAGGCACAGACATTCAGACAGAGGACTATGCTGTAGATCAAAAAATGGACAGCTATTTCAGAACTACACTCCTGAAGGACCACATACAAAGCTCTGTTTGTTCTGTGTCAAGGAGATTTAGCATTGTTATCTTAGGGAGATTACAACAATGCTTAAGATTTATCCAAGGTCAGAGTCAGAGCAGGTCTTGTAGGTTAAGCTCACAGATCCCAGAATCAAATGTCCCTTGGCAAGAACTGCTGACAGCAGTGCACAGATGCAGTACACCAGCACGTGGTCAGGGATCAATGACTGTATTACAGAGACAGTAAGAAGCTGCAAAAGTCCAGTCAAAACAGCCTCTGAAACATGAACACAGACAAACTGCTAAAGTAACCTGCCGTAAGAATTTGTTTTTCCATAAGGCAAAATCCCATATGGAATGAGGCCCCTTTACTTCAGCAGTGCCACGGGAACCGTTCCCAAAGACATCTGAGAGGCAGCATTCCTTCACCACCAAAGCACAGAAAATGGCCCCACAAGGGGGGAATCACGGCCCCAGCAGCAACACCACTTACCCTGCCACACTCAGCACGAAGCTCTCCTGCTTGGCTGCTCCTTCCGAGCCCCCCGCTGGCAGGGCGAACCTGTGGGAGGCCTCCTGCCCCAGAGAGAGAGCAGTGAGTGCTGGAGCCCCCAGGCCTGGCACGCCTCAGCCTGGGCACAGGGAGAGGCAGAACAATGCCAACAAGAGGCCTGGAGCCGTGCAGTCACTTCTGTGAGCCTCCAGCACCCTGCCCAGTGATCACAAGAGAACAGAGCCATCCCCTGACTCTTGTATGGGCACCAGCATGCCACGGCTCACCCCAGAGTCACAACAGAGCAGAGCTGTCCACTGTCAGAGAGCCACTTCATGCAGCTTCACAGTCATGCCTGCAGGGCTCTCCCACAGCACCCCCAAGGATCAGCCCTTCTGACTGGTTATACTGGCCACTGACTGTCCTGCAGCCATACCTCATCTTTAAAACTAAGACATTCTTCAAAAGCAGTACAATATATACAGAAACTGGAGGTCATCTTCACCCCTATTGGGCCATATGCCACGTCAGAGCTACAATCCTTCCTCCTTGGGCATCTTCCTCCCATCATCCCCTCATATTTGTCCCTGCTCTTGCACCACCCACTACCCCCACCTGAGCAGGTGATGCAGAGAAGTGGTATGTTGGGGGAAAAGTGGGCTCAAATGGGGGGGGGGAGGGCATGCGTGCAAGTTACTGCATGAGCAGTAGCCTGCTAGCTGAAGGTAAGCGTACTGCTTCCTGCCCTCACATGGCAGATTTCTTGGAAGATTCAGATTCTCTGTTCTGAAAACATTCATGCCCCAAAAATAGCCTGGGACACACACCTGGCTGCTTCCACACGTCCTTCCAGAGCATGGAGCATGGAGGATGCTCCATGTCAAGAATGGAACATCCTCAGAGAGCACAGCTTCACTGCAAGTGTTCAAAACCAGACAGCTGGCAAACCCTTGGGACAGCACAACAAACAGTTGATGGCTCCTTCTGTACACTCCCTACTGAGATTTCTCCTCCCAGCAAACAGCAAACAGCAAACAAGCAAACTCTCAGCACAGAGGTGCATGAAACACATTGCCCTTACCTTCAAAATATCCTGCAGCTGTTTCAAAACAGCATGGACCTCTTCCTGTAACAGCCATTTAAACTCTTCTTCCTACATTGCGGAAAGACAGCAGCAGAAGCATTAGAACTATTTGCCAAACACTAGAAATAAATGTAACTGACATAAGAAAATGATTTAAGCTGTAAATAGAATGCAACGTGTGTTATCTTTGCATCACGTTATTAGGAGAAGATCATTTTTCTGCTGGATGTGTTCAGAGGCCTTGTGGCCTTGTTCTCTGCTCCATCCCAGACAAGTCAATTCTCCACATTCCTGCCCTGACTTTAATAAAACAGAATTTGCACAAATCACTGCACCAATAATCACACCACTAAGAATCACAGAATCAAGGTCAGGAAAGACCTCCAAGCTCATCCTGTCCCACCATCCACCAACACTGCACACCGTGTCAGTCACTGCCACATCCCCAGTTCTTCAACACCTCCATGCACGGTGACTGCAGTGACCCCCAGCTCCCCGTGCAGCCGGTCGCAGTGCCTCAGCACCCCTTCTGAGAAGCTCTGCCTGTTCTCCAACCTGAACTCCCCCTGGTGCAACCCGTGACCGCTCCCTCTCATCCTATGGCCGTTACACGATACGGGCAGGCTGAAAGATTTGGGGCCGTCCAGCCTGGAGAACGCTCCATGGAGCTTTCCTGTGCCTAAAGGAGGCCTAAAAGAAAGCTGAGAGGGACTCTTTATCAAGGAGTGCAGCGATAACACAGGGGCACAACGGACTCAGGACTCCGTGCCGCCGGAGCGGGCACCTCCGCCTCTGCAGCGACCTCTGTCCTCGGGGTCCTCGAGGGCAGGGACGCCCAGCAGCCACCCCGGCAGCTCGGACACGCGCACGGCAGCGGCTCTCACACTGGATTGTACCGCGCCCGCCCAGGGGCAGCTCGGCCCCGTTAAAGCGCTTCGAAGGGGGCGCCGCCGGGGCAGGACGGGAAGGGACGAAGCCCCGCGGCTTCACCCGTAGTGCCGCCCCGCCGCCGGTGCATTCGGCAATCACGGCGGCTTCGAGCCCCCGCCCGCACTCACCAGCACCGCTCGCTCCGCCGAGCTCACCATGGCCGCCGCCATCCTACCACCAGCCCCGCCCCAATCTCCCCCATTGGCTGTCTATCCCGCCTCCAGCCCTGCCCACGCCACGCTCTATTGGCTGTCGATCAGCGTCCACTTCCGCCCCACACTCCCTATTGGCTATCGCCCCGCAAGGAACATCGCTTTCTCCCTCCCCTATTGGCTGCCATCACGCGCCCAGCTCCTTTCCTCTCTTATTGGCTGCCGTCCCTCTCCTAGTCCCGCCCTCCGCTGGACTGAGGCGCGGCGGTGACGCGGGAAGAAGGGCGGGGCGGGGCCATGGCGCCTGCAGGGCTCTGCTGTCCTGCAGCCGCCTCACAGCATTACGGACGGGGCCAGCGCTTCCTCTCCTTCAGCGCTGACGTAGCAGTGAGATAGCCTGCAGAAACGGCTACAACAACGTCGTGTTACCAAGAAAGGTTTTATTCTTTTTGCCAGTAGCTTTGTTAATTGCACAAAAAATCTTTTTGATTTGCCATTTAAACATCTTCACACATCCTATTCTGAATGACAAATGTTAATTAAAAACAAGGCAAAAAATAAAAATTCACAACCTTAATTAACGATAGGATCTATCATTGAGAAGAAAAGAAACTGCTTTTCTTACAAGCTTCTCACAAGTGTCACATTGTCTCTTTAAAAAGGAGGGAGTCAAAAAAACGCAATTTGCTAAAACAAATCATCGTAAAAAGGAACTTTACAGAATTGTCAACAATATTAAGACAACACTGACTAGCCAGTTTTATCAGAGCATCTCTCAATCCACAGCTCCCCCCTCCCCGGACCTCAGGCCTAGGAACAGAGCAAGACCCACCTTCGGAGGCGACAGACATAAATAAAAGAACCCAAGCGAAGCTGACGGTCAGCCTCACGCAGCATCTGCCAACAGCCCACTTTCCACCATTTAACCCCTCTTCCTTTCTCTGCATCCACTCCCAAGCTCCCTGCCCCATGCAGAGCCTGTGCCCGCCTCCCCACCACAAAGGCAGCCAGAGGCTGCAGGAACAGCTGGCAGCACCCGCAGGAAGAACCACCTCTGCTCTGAGAAAGGCAGCATTTCTGGGAAATGAGACCTGCAGCTCCGAGGCGCCTTGGGATCCCTCTCACACGTATGGCTCTCTGAATTCACTTTGCAATGCACGTCGTGAGACTTGAGAGCTCCTCTTGCATTCCCAGTTAGCAGAAGCACCGTGGAGTAAAAAGAGATGATAACACCCCCTCCTTGATGACACCCACTCCGACCCATTCTTCAATATACTCCAAGAGACTGCTGCACTGACCTGCAACAGTTCTGTGCTCAATGGGTCTGGGACAGCACCTCCCATTCCCTTATTTCCCAAACACACCTTAAGCTGCAAGACACGTGGGCTTATCCCCTGCCCACAAAACACAGTTATCCGCAGATGCCCTGAATACGTGATTTCCTAACTGCAGTGTTTTTAATCAAGGTCTGCTGATGCTAACAGCTCTGTGAGATGGGAAATGTGTAAAGGTCGGAAGCAGGCCGATGGGCGCTTTTCCTGGGTATTTATATGTGCCTTTAATATGAATATCTACATGCAGGATGACAGCTGTATTGCCACAGAAACATGTATGCATAACTAATACTGCTCAGAGATACCACTGACAAATGGGCAAAGAAATGCCTAACAGATCTATTACTAGATGTTTGCCACAGGACACAATGCGTAACACAGTATTAGCCCACGTGTAACAGTGACTGCAGTAGGAGAAATATTCACCCAAGTAACATTTATAGCATTAGATGTTAGATGTCACATCTCACAACAAAGAACCTGATAACTTCCTCTGTTTCTTAACAAGGTGCCCCTGAACCATATACACTTGCTGCAGATAGCAGGATTGGTAAGAAATCCTAAGCCACAGGAGAACTTCCATAAATAGCCATTAAGTTCCTAGAAAAATAAGATGGTGAGAGGGGCAGACCTCAAGGATTTAGAGCAGCATGGTCTAACTTTAATTTGCTTCCTTTCCTTTCAGAATCCCAGTCGAAGGGAGGAGATTGTGCCACTGTGCAGCGACTTTGACTAATAACATTTCTTACTGGCATTTTACTAACTCTCAAATCTAAAATGGAAGAATCCTCCTAAAAGGCTAACACTGAGAGGTTAAAAATAAACACGCGCTGTGCATTTTTTTTACAGACAGGCATCCTTTGGACTCTGGGTTGCTCTGCTACCAACGGAGATCATCTCTGCTCTTCAGCTTTGGCCTCTGCAGTTCAAGTCCCACATGTTTAGACTACAGCTCAGCAGCAGTATTAGCCTCCCATTATATCCACCAGTCTTCCTAGAAGTTGGTACCTGGCCACAAGCAGAGTCACAAGTACAGGGAATATTCTCATGCTGTGCTAGTGCTGTACTCACAGTAGTAACACTAAGAATACTTGTGGAAAGTTTGACACGTATAAAGATCACTAATCATTACACAAAATATCCCTGTGAGGTAGGTAATTATCCCCCACCTTTGAAGATGGGCAATCAGATTAACAGATAAAATGACCATGAAAAGGCCAGAGATAGCACGGGAAGGAGCTCAGGAGCATCCATCTCTTGGCACCATGATCATTCCCCTCACACCTTTCAGACTCATCACTCTGCTTGTGACTCTGCTACAATCCAAGACGCCTTTGTAATTATTGACTCTAGGGTAAAAAAAAGAAAGCAAATAGTAAAGCAACACAAACTAAGGCCAGGAGCAACCCCCTAAAGTTTGTTCCTTCACCAAATTAAACACCTCTGGCTAAGTTTTAAGCTGAATGTTTCTCTTGCAGCTTTTATGCAAATCTGTGTGAAGCTCCCATGCTGTTTGTGGGGTGGACAGCTGCCATTAGCCTTTTAGGAGGCCACACTTACCTACACTGGTATTCTCTCATTTTCAGTAAGGTTTGTGTTCCCTATGCTAGAGTTGTCTGTACAGGGGAAGACTTGGATGCAATCTGTTCTCAACAATATGAGGAATTCCTCCATCAAGGTGCTGGGGAGGTGGAAGTTTAAAAAGAAACAGAATCAAGACAGTGTTGCATGCAACCCCATTACCTTCTGGAACTGTCATTCTCCTCCACGGGAGGTGCTTTGTTCTCAAACAGTGGGTGACAAACAGGAATGCTCCTCACCTTACTTGGGACCAAGGACTTTACAGATATTCACAGGTAGATGGGATGTAGTCACCTGTTCCCCTTGATGCAAAAAGTCCAACACACGCATTATTCCACAGCAAAGGAGAAAGGGGATCGTTAGAAACAGCATCTTGGACAAGCATACAAAGAAGAAAATAAAAGCAGCCAAGCAGCAGATTTCTGGCAGAGTTGCCTCAGAGCTTCTGAACAAGCCGCCACTGTTCTGTTCCATGACTGTCAGTGCATGGCATGGATTTTCTAATTAGACTGCAACAATCCGAGCCCCCTCCTCCCCCCCTTCTGCCACCAGGGGAAGGCTGACCGCAGCAGCTGCCTCCATGGCAGATCTCAAAGTCTGTGTATAAAAGGAAATGGAGAGACAGAGATGGACTGGTCCAGAGTTAAAACCCAGTATCATAATAATATTAATCAATAATCATAGTATTAACAGTAAGAATGGTGCAGCCTAGTGGATGTAGGCCCTGTACACTGCAGACATGTCGTTGTCTGATTGGTCCAACGCTTTTGCTCGTTTATAGACCTACAGAAGAGAAATAAAAAAGGATCAGTGCCTGCTCTCACAGAAAGCCTTTCCCTAGCAGAAAAATTGCTTTCCTGATCACTACAAACCAGAAAACTGCACAGTGCTTCAAGTAAATACAGCAGGACAAGATCAGAACACTCCAGGTTTTCTTTAGGTCGTCTGTTTTCACTGATGTAACACTTTAAGAGCTTCTACCATCAAATGAAATTAAATTCCATCCCACTCAGAATATACTTCAATTGTTGTTCCTTTCTCTCAGACAGCACATAACTCTCAGATTTTGTCCCTTGGTGACAAACAGCTCTAACTCCGCCTACTGAACAAACACTGAGTAACAGCACTCACCTCGTTGGCAGCAGCTGCCATAGGAGTTGGATGGTTGACAGAATCACCCAGTGCAATAGCTAATCTAAGATCCTTCTGTATGTATTTCAGGTAAAAATCAGGTTTAAAGTTTCCTTGCAAGATATCTGTTGAGAGGAATGCAAGCAAAAAATAAGCATGACAAAAGTAAATCAAGCCTATCACACTGCAAGGTCATGCAATTCAACACCTAACTTCCCTTTACCATGGTGATCACCAGGAACACTGCTTTTAGCTCTTTTTCTCTGCTTTGTATCCTCATCCCACCACAGCAGATAATATCACTTCTGCCCACTGACAAAGTGAGCTCAGATTTCTAAGCAGCTTGCCCTCCATTTCACTTATTACCCCATCCCAATGAAATCATCACTGTCAACTCAAGACCTGAGCAGGCTGTAGACAACGCACAGCATGAGATGTAATCTCAGAGCTTCTGTCTATAAAGGTTAATGAATAAAACTCAGCTCTTCATTTTCAGAATGCTTAAAGCACTCAGAACCCTAGGCTGATGAAGCTGGGATGACTTCCTTCTTTCCATCATTAACTGAAACTGACAGACTGTGACAAACATCCTATAATAAAACAACAAAGAGAACTTTACTTTGGCACTTCTGGTCCAGGAAAATGCTGGCAAGTTGTCCCTGATTGAGGATATCCAGAAGGGTCTGTTGGGACTGACCAGTCACTTGAGCCAAAGTCAGTCCTTCTGCTATTGTAGCCATGAAGCTGCCTTGGACCATGTTCACAATCAGCATCATCTTGGCAGCATTGCCTACTTCACCTGGAACAAAACACAGCACTGAACATTCCTCCAGAACAGATGCAGCAGCCTTGCTCCCCCACCCCACGCAGTGTTAACACTACTACACTTTCCATACTGATCCCAAACACTTTACACCTTCTCCTTACAGGCTCTGGAAAACTTAGCTGTTTCCCATGCACTTGAACAACGGGAGAAATTAAAGTATCATTTAAAAATAAAAAGCACCACAGATTCTCCAAAATGAGACAATGTTCAAAAAAGAAAACTTAGTCTGAAGGCTCTGAAGCTGGCAGAATTCCAGAGGAGCGGGCTGGTTTCCCATGCTGCCTGTGGAGACAGAAAGCAGCCAGTCCCTCTTATCAGCAGCCTACAGAGATGATACATATGCCTCTCAGACTCCCTCCTGAATATCCCAGTCCTTGCACTGACTAAGAATCTGCTATCAGGCCCTCGGTGTTTCAGTTACCTAGAAAAAAAGAGGTCTTCCCCATCGCTTGGAAACAGCTACTGCAGTCCTCATATAAACCCCTGTCACCAGCTGCCAGGATCACAAGCATCCCATCATTTGATAGCTGCTGATTTCCTGAGACTGGTGCTTCCAAAAAGCGACCACCCCGGGACACTATCACCTGGAAAAATAGTATCTCTGGTTAGCAGTGCACAAACAGCAGGCATTGAGCACTGTCTGAGGACAGAATTTTAAAGCACAAACAGCTTAGACACAAAAACAGGAGAGGGAAGCACTGCAATACATCTAGCATGATGCATGACACTGAAAGGTGTGCCTGAGCACAAAAGTTGCCTTCATTCTCAGCAACACTTCTTAATGGTGAATATTTTCAGCAGCTGAGGTTATGTGCTTCTGCCATGGCATCCTGTAATGGCCAAGAAACAGTGCTTCGTGTACAGCATAGCACTCTCAGATTATTTGCTTTGTATTTAACCCCCTCTTCCCCAAAGATGAAAGGCCTCTGACAGAACCCCTCGGCCAGACATTTACTAATGTGTGTGATTATGCACTTTCCAAATTCCTGTGTTATGCATTACTACAGCATCTCTGCTTAAAACTTGACCAATGCTATCTCCCCTTCTTTCTGCAATAAAACACACTCATTTAAGGGCTGAGGATAATCATCAAGACGTCAAGGAAGAAATAAAAAATGCCATGCCAGAAGTAAATCAAAACACTTCTCCGTCAATCCTCCCTTCAAAAATTTTTAGAGTGAAATATTAAGGCACTTTTTCCCCATAATCGAGGCACTTAAAATAAGATTATGATCAGTTTAAGGACACTTACACATCCAGACTGCATTCCTCCTCCAGTTTGCTACAAAATACCAAATCTGTACCAAATCTATACTAAGTAAATACTTCCAAAGGGTTAAAAACTCAGCAGGCAGTTCACATTGGTGCCACCTGACAGCCCTGACAACTCCAGAGGCTTTGCTGCTGTCATAGAGTACATCTTATCCAGCTCTGTTCACTGGTCAAGATGTGACAGTTCATTCTGTCTCACCTGCTTGAGACTTGAGTCTCCTCTAGAAGAAGTCAAGAAATCTTACAAAACATCTGTATCATCAATAGCTTAAAGCCTGAAACAAGTATTGCAGTAATGCTGCTGAGTCACAAGTGTTGTAGGACCAGCTGATTACCTGGGCCAATTCTGTGACTGTATCTGCATCCACAGTGGACATATCCACATAGCACTTCCCTGGTCGAATGCCCTGCAACACTCCACTCGGACCAAGCACCAGCTGTGAGGAACAGAAGAGCGGTAAAGCAATAGGGTGTCTGCAAAGAAACTCAAACCCTCCAAGTCCAAGAAAGCCTGGCACTGCAGTGGCAGTCTTCTAAAACGATATCAAAACCCAACTCCCATGGATTATCTTTCTGCCAGTAAAAGGGAGGGAGGTAAGTATGACTTTGTTGGGAAACAATGTGACTTATTTGTCCTGCCCAGCACCTGCAATAACCCAGGCTACCTTCACCAGTAGGAATCAGAACTAGCACTCAGCGGTGGAGGAAGAACAAGAGCTAATCCTTACATCCTTTGCTGCTTTTGGATCTGATACACAGGCAAAGGTGATGTCACAGGTGGAGACAACTTCAGCAGGGGTTCTTCCCAGCCGTGCCCCTTCCTGGATGAACAAATCACACTGCAAAAGTCACAAATTGAAACGTAAGTAAAATTAAGTACAAACCAAATGGGTTCCCTAGCATTTTGATGAAACAAACTTTACTGCCAGACTCAGCATGAGTCAAGTGTGTTAATTATTCAGTAAATTCAGGTTGGGTTTTGTTGGCTCATCTCCTACACCCAAGGGGCTCCTCTGCAGCTTTCCTGAACCCTCAAGAGAAGAACTTCAAAACAAATGCACAAGAGAGAAGGCTTAGGTGATAAACTGTAAGAGATTGAATGTTGCAGTTTTTAGGAGAGAGAGCAAAAGAACTGGTAAACAGAACCAGTTGCTGAACAGTAAACAGGATATGCGCAGCTGAGACTGACACAGGCTTTAAAGGGCTGCTGTTTCAAATTCTTAGTTCCTTCCCACCCTACCCCTTGTTTTGTAGTTAGAAAACATCCTTAAAAAACCCTTTGCTATTTTACAATACAGTTGACACGTGCATGTTTTCTCCTCCACTACAGTTGCTAGAACACAACTGTGTAGCCATTTAGCTCCATTTCAACACTGAAAAGGAATATTCTTAACCTGGTCTCATGTCATGACACAGCATGTTTGCCACACAATCTTCAGCCACTGCAAACAGCATAATGGACGTGTAGATGAAGCTGTGGTCAAGAGGAGAATCTCACCACACCACTCCTGGGCTCAACTTCTCAGCATATGGTTCTTTTGTCAAGCTCCAAAACACAATTACTTAGCTACCTGAATCAGGAATATGCCCAGGGAGAACTTTATGTTGCAGTCCTCAACAGGGACACAAAGCTGCAACTTCTAACATCAAAACGGCAACACGGTAGGAACCATTCACAGCTTCTAGTATGAAGTGGCCACAAGCACTCAGGAAATAATAATAAAACAAGGTGGCAAACATACCCGTGTTTCTTGAGCATCCTCTCCCAGGCACCAGCGATTGGTGATCAGAGGTAGTAGGAACATGTTTAAAAAAAGGAAAGTACTGTCTATATCTAAGGTACATGCCTACCTTCTCAGCAGTCCGGTTCCAGACAGTGACAGTATGACCCATCTTCAGTAAGTTGGAGACGATGCCACTTCCCATCAGACCAAGTCCCAGAAATCCTATCCTAAAGGGAAGGGAGAAGCATTAATGCAAGGAAGGGATTATGTAACAGATAAGAAATTGTTGTCAGCTTCCCTTGATCCTGGAAGCGATCAAGAGCAAAACCTGGAACACAACCAGAAAAAACCAGACTACAACACAGCCACAGCCAGAACAGGACTTCCAAATTGGGAAGACACTGTGCTTTAACAGCAAGCCAGTGTTTGTTTTGCATACTAAGCATCGCCAACAATTTCCTCTAGAAAGACTTAAGTCTACTTCAGAAAAGTAGCTGAATGCTAAAGGTTGAGGGGCTGTTGGTTCTTCATTAGTTTTCTTTTGATTAAATTTGCTGCTCTTGTACTTTCCGTTACTAGCCATTGCTGTACTGAAGAAAAAGAGGTCAACTGCACATCAGCAGGTGCTTCTCTAATTTGCTTTCTGATTTTTGAACCAAGTCATGCATACAATGACTTATTTATACTACTGAATGATACATTACTACTTTTACTTCAGTAAAACTCAGAAAGAACTACTGTACTATGCATCACACACAGACCAAAGGCCTAACACCTCTCCACAGCTGCAATTCAACAAAAAAAATAGTAGTAGTCCTGTACAGGTCAACATGAGAATAATCCCAGGTAACTGCTGCCTTCCCTCTCCTAAGATGGGGAGAACTTTGCTCCCCTCATTTCAAGAAAAAGACAACAAAACTAACAAGTTTCATCTCCATAATTACCTGTAATTGGAACTCTCTGGCAGCCTCTGCTGCAGCAAGCTTCATACCCAGCTACAATCTCAGTAGGAATTTCTGAATCGTTCACTTACATGTCTGATGTAACCTCAGCCTCACAATCCCCAAAAGGTAATTCTTCATAACTAGCCATGCTACATTGCACTATGGCTTTCTCAAGTCACCTCTACTCTCCCAGCCATTATTTTTGTTAGAGCAGACTAATTCAGACAGATCACGAGTCACCACAGGCTCCTTCAACAGCTTAATGTCCATCTATTTACAAAGCTCTGAAACAGACCTTCTCTCTCTCCCTCTCCCAACCCAGCTCTGTGCCATGCTTTCCTCAGAGACTATTTTACCTGAACAGCTTCATCGTTATTTTGGTTCCCCCTGAGTACAGCTGAGAATTGATATCCCATGAGAAATGACCCAACGGCAAACAGCAAAGAGCAAGGCCTGAGTGCAATTTGAACACAGCGGAAGTTACAGAGTGAAACAGGAAGCTCGAGTGAGGCTCGTCTCACTCCAGAAAGGAGAATGGGGACGTTAGAAGAAACCAGAAAGCTCACGTGCTGCATAGCAAAGCTCCTGTGCTGGGAGCCTCCCTCTTCCGCTCGCCTTCTACGCGCTCAGGGCAGCAATAACACGGCCCTAGTCAACTGCCATGCACCACTGGAGAAAGATATCCTTTTATCATCCTGCCCCACATGGCATTCAGAAAGACTGCTTCTTCATGTTCTGCAACGTGCCCTGCAGGAAAAGGGCAACTGCAGGAGAGCACCGAGATGCAAGTACATCCAAGGCAGACCTTGTTCTAAACTCCTGTTTTGCTTTTAGCTGCCTCCCTCCCACCTCCACCCAAATGAGTGTTTCACACAAGGACAGAGGAGATCTCTAGAGAGAAATGTTAGGTTTATTTATTCTCAGTGACAAGCTGGATAATGGCTGCATGTATGAGATGGAAAGGAGAAAAAGAAGGGAAATGGCTGAAGTGCGTTGGAGATCTTACTTTTTGTCTGTGGGTGTGATACTGCCATTGACTGCCGTGCTGTCTGCTGCCTGGATGGAGGTGGATCCTGTTTCCTGAAGAAAGAAAAAAAAGGACCATACAGCTCTGGAGGAACTGCCAGTCTTCGTGATAATACAGAAAATCCATCAAAGCAAACATCTGTCTCACCTCTTCACAAACCTTCAGCTTCTTTGTGATGGCTTGATAGCAGACAGCTGGCTGTATGGATGAAACAAAGCACTCAGGGGAAGGACAGTGCTGATCTGCTCTGCTGAGCAAACAGACCGTATCCTCGCTACAAAGAAACCAGGCAGCTCACCCACACACCATCTGCAGCACAGGAAAGCTCTCAGGCTTCCCTCAACCAGAGAAAATAAAACCCTATTGTAACATACCAAGTTCCTCCCTTCCTACCCTACTCCAACAATTCAGACTGTTTTCTGATGCAGGGACTACAAAATCCTTTCTGTAACTCACATGGCAGGCACTCCAGTGATGAGGATACAGCATATCCCCACTCTCACATCTGAAACACAGATCTCTACAGCCTGCTACAGAGCACCATAGCGGTGCTCATTATGTCACTGGAGCTGCTGAGGCAAAGCGTTTTTGTTAACCTAAGGCAGCACGTGGCTTACAACAGTGTGGTGAAGGCTGCTCCTGCTCAGGCTGCTTATTCTGAGCTGCTATTAATCTGTCTTTGCACGGATCCTCAGCCGGATATGAACTGTTTTTCATTCAATTTGATATTTTGTTTTCCTCCTGACATTCACAGGCTGAATATAAAATCCTGCATGGTTTCTGACTCTAAAGTTGACTACATTTTACATGGAGCTTTTCTAGTCAGGGACAGTTTCCTTGCCATATTCAGTTAATTAACAAATTCATACAGATGAAGAAATTGGACGGATAACCGTCAAACAAAGAACAGGGCTGCAATTAGTAAAACATCACCTTCTAGCCCTCATATTTAATCTGCAGAATTTAACAGAACAAGTCTGCTGAATCCTGGTGCCAGGTCATCTTTGATATCTAGAACTATTTGTTATCCTCACTGCCAAATCACCTTAAACCTAAATGCCAGGAAGTAACCAAATGGTCAGATAGCACATGAGAGTCTCATTGCTACTAGGCCCCAAGGAATGCAGTTTCAGAGCTGGTTATGTATCTCCTTGTATTTAGACCTTCATCCCAGCAAAGGACAGGATGCCAAGCTAGAGCGATCAGCAGAATTATCCTGTCTGCCCAGTCCTCACCTTCTCTGTCTGGCTCAGCAGGAAGTGATGAAAGTGTGGGTCACTGTCCTTCACAGGCTACAGAGAAAAAGTACAGGCTCAGAAACATTCCCAGAGCATCACTGAGCAACCACATCACTATTCCCTGTTCTCCCAAGCAGCACAGTAATAACTTCAGGTGGGAAATATTTAATGCATGACAGCTGGACCAAGCAGTTTGTTTCAATATAGCAGTTTACGTTGTGTTTCATTTGCAAAAGCAAAGCCATTCAAGTCAAATCCCTTATTTCTCAATTTCTGCAGGAAAATCAAAACAAAACTATCAGCAGGATTAACAAGGGAAGAAGTAGCCTCTCCTTATCTGTAGTCCCAGATCCCACCTCCTTCTCCTAATGAAATAAAAACACTTTCCAGCTTCCAATGAATTCTCATACTCATGGTGGGTAGTGGCTGAACATTAATCTTAGCAGTCACGTGATGGGCAGCTGGAGCATTCATCTCTCCAATGAACACTCTAAGCACTAGCCTAGAGTTGCACTCTTCTTACTCTGCTTGATCATTTAATTATTTAAGTACAAAATGAAAGCTGATTATGAAGAAAACTGAAGTAAACCATCCAATATCACATTATGCAGACACGGAGAGCCTATCCAAGTCTTCTCTTCCAGTTCTGCAAAGCCAGTCACAGAAATATTTTTGAAATCAGAAGTGCAAAAACATGTAGCACAGTTAGGTGTGAATTTGCAGACTGCTCCATAAGGACAACAATCTCACTTTCCAACATACTTCCTAGCTGCCCAAAGGTATTGCCCAGCTTTGTTATACCACAGAATGACAAAGAAAGCACCTTAAGCAGAAGAGAGAACTCCACCATTTCAAATTGGAAACAAAAGGTTCTACATCATCTTCAGCTAGGAACTAAGTTTGCACAACCATGCTGTACAAGCCAGCCCAGGGTTTCTCACCTCACTGACGCTTGGTGGCCATTTAAATCCAGCCACTGTTCCAGTCATCACTCTTTTTACTGTACTTGACTCTGGAATTGTGAGATCCTGAGAAGATACAAAGGAGATCAGGAAAGAGCTTACAAACTGACTAAGTGGCTGGTAACAGCAAAATGATTGCAAGAGCACACACACAGTTTTGAAAAGCACTATGCATGCCTTTCCACAAGTGGTCATATTTCAAGCACGAGGTGTATTATCAACACAGGTGATGCAAAGTGGAAAAAAAAAACAAGAACAAAAAAAACAAGAACTGTCAACAACAAAATTCAACATTACATACGAAGAATGGTTTTTCCAGAAGCTGTAACAGGAATTATCACACTTGTGTAATCATGCAATGAGCAGAGAAACAAATGAACACACTTGATCCAGCATTTCCCTCTGGTGGATGCAAAAATCTGAACAAATGGGTAAAGAACATCACTGCAGTCAGACAAGGTTTGAGCTGTTCCTCATCCTCCACTGTTGTTAAAAAAAAAAAAGGCAGCAGCCTACCTGTTAGCAGGAAAACCTTCTAAGTGTGCACCTCATACAGCCACACCTGCTGTAGTTTCCAGAATGCATGAAACTGGAAATCATACATGGACTGTTCCCATCCCTTAACACGTCACGATGACACTTAAAGCACCATTATTTTACTGTTGTTAAATTTTGATCTGTTCATCCTTATTTCCACAGGTAAAGATTAAAACATAGGTCTTTATGATTTATGAAGAGAACATGCAGGGCTTCTATATATTGTGTAACCTTCCTGAGATGAAGATTCAGAAATGAAATGCACTTCCTGCAAATGCACAGTGTGCCTCAGTGTCCACAAAGAACCACCAGAGATGAGTGCTGTTTACAAAGCAAGGAAGAACAAGGCTGCTGGAGGTAACTGACACTGATACAAACGTTTCATCTGATAGCAAGGACAACTTAGACATCAGCCTCTAACCTTAAAGTGCCACTGTACTCTAGAATTCTCTTTTTGAAGACCACACAGCTGCTTCAACTGGCAAAGCAAGGACAAAATCTGCTCTGATACATAAGTAGTCACATTGGTCCTTTGAAAATATCCACATAAACTTGAAAATGAGAGTATTTGAATGAACATGTATGCCTACAGGACATTTCTAGACAGACCACACCTCAGTAAAAACTGGATCCTTGAATTTTATGCATCTTGAGTGCTTGGAAAGGTAGCTGAACTGTGACTGAACAAAGCAAATGAGCCAAAAAAAGAAAAAATACATCCCAAATACCAACACTGCAGTAACTCAGAACAGGGACAAACATTTTCTTTCCCCTAGCACTAATAATTCTGGGAAGTCATGAGACCCAGGTAAGCAGAATGTATGGTTTCAAATTTGTGTCATGGACTGAAAAAGCGTTGTGGCAGTGCTGCTGGAACTTCACAGCGATTCCTCTAATTATCAGTACACTGCCCTTCAAAACTTGCACAGTTACTTTCCTACACCAACCAGCTTACTTCCAGTCTGCAGCAAGGCTTTCATCCCCTTGCTGGCAATCTCTTTGTGGCAAGCTGATGGAAGCCACTCCACTTGCAGTTTCCCAGTAAAAGTTTCTAGCGCCATAATTCAGTCACTCAAAGCTCTCTCTATTACCCCAAGGCAGCTCACAGAATAAAAACTAAGCATGCAGTGTGCCAGCACTACTGGAATTCCCCCACCATTCATTTTGATTAGTTTGGACTGAATTTACCTCGAAGACAAAAAAGCATTTTATGTTAGGGAAAAAAAATGGTCCAGGGCTTCATCATAACAGATACATTCAAAGATAGGATGTGATTATAGCAACATCTCAGAAGGGTAAGCTAAGGTGCTCATAAAGTGTTCTTCTGCAGTCAAGTCAAAAGATTTACAATTAACAGTAATTCACCTGCATGCATCCAACTTCCCCTTCTTCCAATTCCCTCAAAAGGAGAAACTGATGGGCTCACATGATGTGATTTAACAGAAACTGGCTTAAAAAAAAAAAAAAAAAAAAAAAAAGCCAGCATCTCTTACGACCAGCTTCATTTTCACCACCAAGGCATCAAGAGTTTGCTGTTGAACCTGTTAAGGCCAATCCTGTAACAGTTCAGGAGATGGAAACCAACTATTTTGAACTGGATCCTGAAACACTGAAAGCAAAGGCTGCGAGGCACAGAGCAGCACAGTCCCTTTGAAGCAGCGGTGAGCAAGCACACTGCTGTAGCATCAGCTGAAGCCTCCCAACAGTCTTCAGGTGTAGTCTCCAGTGAAGAACGTGCATTGTAGTAATCCACTGAAATTTCTATCCATCTGGACAAGAAAGATCTGGACCACAACAGGGAGCTCCACAATAAATAAAGATGAGTACTCTGCATGACAGTAGACAAAAATATTGCTGGCTACTGCTTCTGTCATGACACTCAGAAGTAAACAAGGGAAGTAACGAGGATAAAATAATGATGCTCCAGTGCTGGACCTTTATAATGGAGAATGGAAACATATTCCATAGCACAGAAATGGAAATGAATACAACTAGTTCTTCTGGTGCATTATTCCCACGCTACACAAATTTCTTCTTCACACCTTAGCCCTTAAGAACATCCCACCCTCAGTAAGCATGGAGGGTGAAGTTAAGAGACTATAAATCGCTTGATCACACAAAGCAGATGAGATGGGAAGGGAAAAGTCGGAAATCAGATGAAGAGCCACACCTCCTCACTAATCCTTCCTGCATCAACTGAATTTGAGGGGTGGTAAGATGGAAGGTGGAGTCTCATGAGACAGCTCTCAAAGCCCTCTCAGAGAGATGACCAGAGCCACTCAAAGCAACTAACTGCTAAAAATGCACGTGAAGAATCAACAACGTGCTTGTCAAAGGTATCCGACAGCCAGCTGGTTCAGAAGAAGCAACATGGAAGAGCTTAAAAAAAAAAAAAAAATCTGGTACTGAACTGATACTCTTCACACTGGCCTGTTAGTTAAGGTGCCAGTCATCCCTAAGTCCACCTGCAAAGTCCACAGAGGGCACTGGCGGACATGCACAACACAAACCTTCTCATCCTTGGGTGGACGCCCCCGCTTTCGGGGGCTCTGATCCTGGGCTCTTTTCAAAGGTGACTTTGATCCTCTCTCTGACGATACAGAAGAGACCCTCTTTTTTCCTTCCCCTGTGCCCTTCTTCAACTTCCCTTCGGACAAACTGGCTTTGCGTTTCTCTTCGCCAGCAGATTGCTTGCCTCTTTCTTCGCTGGAATTACGCCGATTCTTCTCTTCACTGGAGTTATGGGAAGATGCCTGAGAGATTACAGAATAGAAGACAGTAAGGAAAGAAGAGAAGAGCTAGAATGACTTTCATGCAAAACCAAGGATGCGAAGGACCCCGTGCTGTTTACTATCAGGCAAACCAACAGCATGGGAACATGAAAACTAGACTGCTAGCCCCCTGAAGTTGGTGAGTGAAGTTCCTTGTTAGCTGACCTGTAAAAACACTCACTTTGAGTCACTGAGTAGCAGCACAGGACATCTGAAGACCCAGTGGGAGTGCATGCACACGTATGCACTTCCACTAACAGTAAGATTGGTACTACCATCCACATCCAAGGTTAAGACTGATTTATAAATTCATCATAAGCAGATCAATTAGCCTCTTCTGTGTCTCCATCAGTGTAACAAGTCTTTCACCCGTCATCAGACAAGACTGAACGGGGAAGAGAAGAGGTTAGGAAACAATAACAATTTGAAATTGGGGGGAAAAAGAAAAGACAAAAATGAAAACAAAATCCTCCCCAACAAATTGCCAGAAATAATCAACTCCTTTCAAATAAAAACGTGTTTCACCATCATTCACTTGAAGACTTGTTTTTATGCACACGGTAAAGAAGAAGCCACTCACTCACCTGGTCCTTGCCTTTGGTTTTTCTAAGAAACTCCTCCACGGCATCCACGGCTTGCTGGAAGCGCTTACCCTTGTTAATCTTTATCATTTCTTCTTTGTGCAGGTGATAAGGCTTCAGCTGTTCCACCTTGATCCAAGCACTTGAAAAAAAAAAAAAAAAAAAAATCAGTTATATTCTCCAACAGCAGCTTCCTCAACCACCCAACTCCTAGAAATAGTGACACATTTCTTGTCCAGAGCAATCAACGACAAGCTTTCCACAGCATGAAGGACTGCAACGCCTGCATTCACTGAGAACTTTTTTCTGGCACTTTCACTTGGTTTCTCCCTCACATTACACATCACATTCTGCTAGCATTACTCCCCTCTAAGCACTACTGACACTCTATCAGCAGACCAGCCCTTAGATGTGATCAAGGGTACCTGTTCAGAACAAAGGCTGACCAGTGACCTCTCCTGTACCACCAGGAGGAACATCCACAATCACATGCCACCATATTTGGTAGTATTAACCCGTTCACAGTGCTGTTAAAAGTCATCAATCCCTTGCTCAAACACACTGTGCTCTAGTAACCACCATTTCCAGTTAGAAATCAGCTCGCTGAAGATAGACTGAAACTTTTTGTGTCCCATGTGGGGAGGGGTAAGGTCCCCTGATGAAGTTGACTGCAGAAGTAGCAGCATCCTTCCCACAGTGACATACAGCCTACAACACAATTCTGTCATTGCCTGGAAGCAGAACTCAGTATTCTCTTGCACACCAAGCTGAATCTTTCTGCTTAGTTTACATCATCTTCGTAATAACTGACTTAACATGCTATAGAAAGTCAAATTGTTGTTTTCAGACTAGAGTCTGCAGTCAGCAGCTACTCAGGGAACTCCTCCTACGTGCCCGAGCTTCACAGTGACATATCCTAACATCCACTGAGATGCAAAGGCCTTTTCTGAGACTCTCAGGGACAAAGCATACCTGGGTACTACGCAACATCAACCCACACTAAGTCATCCCATGTGTATACAAAGGAAATAAAATTTGCCAGTATGCTGTAAGAAGGCACGTGAAATGTTGTTCCCGGATTCGAATTACAGAATAGGAAGCATCTCTTCTTCCAAGACATTCTCTTATGTTTCTATCTGCACACACTACTCCTTTCCACTGCACAAGCTTATTACTTTTTTTTCCCCCCATTACTTTTTCCACTGGAATGGAGAAAGCCTGAAGCACAAAGCTCTCTGCTCCCTGGCTTACAAGGTGCATTTCAGCACTTGCAATCACCCAAGATCTCAGAGGCAAACTCACAAGTAAGAAACAGCCTTCAGTGCTGCCTCACAGGAAGATAAACAGAAGGGGCCTCTTCCAGTTTATCCTTGGTGTGCCACCTACTTGGAGGCCCTTCTGCAAGGTACAATGAGTCTTCTGACACTGCATGTCCATCCATAAAGCATTTGTGTGTTTCAGACACCTGAAAACTAAACCATTCTCCACCAAGCATATTCATTCACGTTTCTGCAAAGGATCTCTTGTTTTTGTTAAGCAATGACCTCACAGCTATTATTTATAGAAGAGGTCTCCAGGATGCAACATATAAAAGGAACTACAACTCAGCAATGAATGAACATCCTAAAAAAGGAAAACGTCAGTGACATCACATCACTAAAGCTGTCACATTTTAAGATGAGACTGTATTCATACTGTGGCACAGTCATCCAATACTCAGAAAGAATGGGTTAAATACAAAGTGAAAAAGGTGTTAAAAATCTACATTTTGGTAATGGTCTTCTCTGCTAATTTCTCCATGCCCTTTCTCATCCCTTCCAAAATAGCATTCCTAGAAAAACCCTTATAAAAATCCACATTCTAGTCATGAACAACAAACAAAACTTAAAATTGTTCACGGTGAAGCAGAGCTAAGTGTGAATGTGACCAAGAGCAGCATGGAGAATGGTGGCATAGAAGAAAGAAAGAGGGAACAGATTCAGTACAGGTAACAAGGCCTGAAAGCATGCTGCTTTTAGCCATTTTCCAGTCTGAAGACACCACTTCCTAAAGACAGCCTGAACAATTGGAGAGATGGAAGTGGCAGAAGTTCCCCATGTACCCACATTTGGCAGAACTTACAGTTAGCTCTGCACAATGGTGGCACTACCTCCAAATTTCTTTTACTTACTGGAGCATGGGAAAGTTTGCAAAGCTTACGCTGTGCCAGTTGAGAGGCCCACACTAAGTGCTAACACAGCCAGCTACAAAAATCACAAGAGAACAGCCTGGGTTTGGAAGTAGCCAGTGTTAGCTAGCACACAAGAAGCCAGATGAAGAAAATCAAGATGGATTTTGTGACATGAAAATGGAATGCTGCCCTTTCTCATCAGAACTGGCATCATGACGAGTAAAATCACACAGCTGAGCTCTCTGATTTATCACATCCAGTTTTTAAAGGAAACTTAAAAGGAGCACAAAAATGATCTCATTTACATTAAATCATACAACTGAAAGGAAGGAGCATTTAGCAAAAGAACAAGCAGCAGGCCAATGCTGAGAAAAGTGTGTAATAATGAAAAATGTACAGCAGACCTTCAGAGATACCAGCAGCAAAGGGCCAAAAAGTTCTGACTACAGTAATGTTCAGTTATGGCACTCTGCTGAGAGATGTCTAACAACAGTCCAGCTGGCTCTGGCACACAGCAGCCTGCCTAGAGCAACACGTAGCTCTGTATGGGCTATGCCAGCTGAAAACAGCAGCAAACTAACCCTCTGTTTGCCCAGCCTATAGTGGAGAACGGCTTGAGAGCAGCCCTGAGGAGAAAGACTTGGGGGTGTCAGAGGATGAAAGACTCAACGTGAGCTGGCAATGTGTGCCTGCAGCCCAAAATGCCAAACATACCCTGGGCTGCATCAAGAGAAGTGTGACCAGCCGGACAAAGGAGGTGACTCTGCCCCTCTGATATTGTGAGACCCCACCTGGAGTACTGTGTCCAATTCTGGAGCTCCCAAAACAAAGACATGGAGCTGCTGGAGCAGGTCCAGAGGAGAGCACAAAGATGATCAGAGGATGGAGCACCTCCCCTACAAAGACAGACTGAGAGAGCTGGGGCTGCTCAGCCTGGAGAAGAGAAGGCTCCGGGGAGAACTTATAGTCCTTCCCAGACCTGAAGGTGCCTACAGGAAAGCTGAGGAAAGAATTGTTGTAAGGGCAGGTAGCAACAGGACAAGGGGAAATGGTTTTAAACTGGAAGAGGGGAGATTTAGACTGGATGTTAGGAAGAAATTATTTACTTTGAATGTGGTGAGAGACTGGCACAGGCTGCCCGGTGAGGCTGTAGATGCCCCCTGCCTGCAAGCACTGCTGGGAGGCAAGGCTGGACGGGGCTGTGAGCAACCTGGGCTATGGGAGGTGTCCCTGCCTGCAGCAGGGGGTTGGGATGAGATGGTCTGAAAGGTCCCTTCCAACCCAAACCATTCTATGATTCTATGATAACCTCTGGCTCTTAGATTCCCAAAGCGTCACATCCAACACCTGACAAACTCCAAGTGTCTTCTTGATGTCAGGATCTCAAAGAATGCTTTGTAAAGACTACATCCAATAATTTATCTCTCCCTAAAAAGACAGAGAGAACAGTGGCGTAAGAGCAAACGTGTTGGCATCACAGCAGCATATGGAGGATGGGAAGACAGAAGTCTGTGCTGAAGTTGTTGGGCCTAACGCAAATAGGCTACAGATGACTCTATTTACCTTGGACTGCAAGCTTCCTCCCATTTTTCTTTGATGTAACAGACAGGAAGTGACCCCTTACCCCAGCACTTCTAGTGAGACTGTTTACTTTTGTACTGATGCTTCAAAAAGGTGCTCTGATAAGAGTGGGCTGCTCCAGTTTCCTATTAAGACTCTGATACATGACTTACAAGACTACACAGCTATCACAGCATTTCTACAGCGTGAGTGTGTGTGTGTGTGCGTGTGTGCGCCCACAGCCTGCAAGACTTCCTGCTGCTTCCAGTTAAGTAGTTAGCTTAGAAAAGGTCAAACGGTTTCCAAACAGGCCATGAAACCTAAGAATATTTGCACCTGGACGGAATGCACTGAGAATTTACGAAACATTAGCAGACTACGAGCCTGCCAGCCTGGTCATCCTACCAACTAACAGCAAGAAAGAAGCACGCATACCAACTTCTAAGTCCTTACACCGCTGCCCTCGATTACTAGAATGCTGAACCAATATTTCATGTGACAAGACTGTAGCTTGGAAAAGCCCCTTTTATTTTCCAGACTAAGAAGTACAGCTAGAAATGCTGATAAGAGGTCAAAGTTCCATTGCAACTTAGGAAGGTTTAAATTCCAGTAACTGAATGTTGTTGCACACTTGTCACTTCTGTGGGCTGGAAATACCAGCTGTTATCGATTTTGGATGAAGAATCATTTTAATGTGAAGTCAGCCTGAGGACAGATACTCAGGAAGGTAAGTCCCAGACAGACTCAGAAAATCTCACTATTGGAGAGTAAGTGGATAGAGGCATTTCATGAGCGTTGTGCACCACAACGAAGGAAGTTAGTCAGAATAGGACACGGACATTACGTTACTGCTGTGAACACCCAGCTGGCCTGCTCTGCCATACAGTAACAGGAGCACGTGTCACACTTGAAACCAAAACACAAATTCCTTTTCCATGGGTAAAAATAGTTCTCTTCTAGAAAATCTACCAGCCTGAAAGCAACAGAGCAACTGTACCAACCGAGCAAACACAGAACTCCGAGCTCAGCAGGAACTCTCAAAAGCCCACACTTACAGAGCAGTCTGACTGCCCTCTACTCTCCTTTTTGTGTCTCTCACCACAGCTGCACAGAGCCTTCCAGGTAACGTATTCCTTTCACCACTAAACTGAGCCCAGTAAAATTAGAATGTACACCTCATGCACGTACCACGGCCAAGGTTACAGCTAAAGCAGTGCATTTTCTTGACAGTTGTACCCCAAATCACTCAGGATTTCAAAAATAACCAGTGCCTATCTATACACTGCAGCAAAAGCACTGCCAAACAGAACATTTTCATTCACTCAACCACTCTGCTCACATGTGCAGTCACGCTGCAAATCAGTTCTCACTGTTAAGCAGCTTTCTCCTTAATCTTTGGTAGGGGAGACTGGAACCATGCTAGTCAGAAGGAAAGAGCCTTTCCCCAGCCTGAAATGGTGGCGTTTCGGAATTCCTCAGAAGAAAACAGACCATCCATGCTCTGAGATTACCTATCACTGACAAACTGGCTGGTAACCCAGCCAGTGACTCTACCCACCACCAAGCACTGCCTTCACCTGTAAGGTGACAAAGAGTGAAGGGCTCGTGCCCAAACAGCCACCTGTTAAACCTTGGCACAGCAAGGCACTGACAGAAGATCCATGAAATTTGATCAATGCTACGTTAGTATCACCTTCCAAACTTTGGAAGGGCAGAAAGATGTAAATGCAGGAAAACAGGAATACCAGCACAAGCCTGTGTGCTCATCAGACCATGGGCTACAGCCAGTGACAGGAGCTCTGCATCCTCCCATTTCTAATTCTGCTCATTACGTAGTGATTTTTTGTCAGTTTGGTATTTCCACCCCCTGTTTACATAGACCTTAAAAAAAAGTATTGTAAAACACATTAGTTTACTTACACAAAATAAAAGGAATTTTCCCCCCAACATCGACATTTTAAGTGAAACGATTTAAAGTCTGTGTGACTCTGCTCAAAGATAAGGATTTTCTCATGGTTCTAACACCAGCATAACCCCAGGTACACAAGATTCTATCTCTCCTGTCTAAAAACATTATTTTAGGGGCAGCAAAAGACAGTATTTATTTGTAATCAATTTTCAGACAGGGTACGCAAGTCAAAGCAAGCAGTAATCATGGAGCAGGAACTGATTAAATCCCACAAGCAGCAACAAGAATCTAGAAACACAGAGTAAACCCCAGCTGCTTGTATCTGAACTCTTCACCTGCAACCAAACTGCTCATCTCAGTGACACAACCTTAAGACGTACAGCCGCTTTCTCCAAACTTTTCTTAATGCAGAACATCCCTGTGGTTGATCCAAAAACACAACATGCAAGAATCAAGAGTAAGCTAACAGGATAGAAACAATTTCCTCAACTTAGGTTCAAAGAATTGTTCAGGTTGGAAAAGACCTTCAAGATCATCGAGTCCAGCCACAACCCAACCATACAGCCTCGCACTAACAGCCCACTCCTAAATCACACCCCTGAGCACCACATCCCAGTGGCTTTTAAACACACTCAGGGATGGTGATTCAACCACCTCCCTGGGGAGCCTGGGGGTTGTTACCCTTTCTGTAAAGAAGTTTTCTGTAAAGAGCTTTGAGAGCTTGAGTTAGTTAATAAGTAAAAAAACCATCAATATATGACTGTATGACTTCAAATCAACATTCACCTATCTTACATTACTACAGATCCAGCAAACCTTCCTACTTGTGTGCAGCACTCATTTCTGCTCCATCAAGTACAGATTTCAATTCTTAATCACAGAATCATAGAACGGCCTGGGTTGCAAAGGCCCACAGCGCTCATCCCGCTCCAACCCCCTGCTGTGTGCAGGGTCACCAACCAGAGCCCAGGCTGCCCAGAGCCACATGCAGCCTGGCCTTGAAATGGACAACTAATATTTTAAAATTATTTTTGCTTAGCATCTTTTCAATTGAAAACAGCTTCCTTAAGAAACATTCATTAATTGGCCTCAATTCATTACTTCTGTTCCCACTAAAAATAAGGTGTTTTCTAAAATGATTGTAGGATTGCATGACTTAAAGACTCCTATTATGTGACTTAATGCCACGTAGCAACAAAGAGGAAAAGTGAAAACCAGCAAAATAATTTCCAGCTTCACAAAAGGCAGGTTTTCAGGTTTTTTTACTCTGAATTGTAAATTTCATTGTGCAGGTATGTTTGGAATCAACAAATTCAGCTGTGCAAAAAGGGAGCCTACAAAAGTCCAATGCTGCAGAGTCTTCCTAAGGTACAGCAAGAACGTTTCCAGTCATCAGGCATGAAAATACATTCTGATCAGGAGCGGCAAGCACAAAGCCATGCTATTCTTCATGGCAGTACATGAATGCCCTTAGCTGCACCTTGCTCAAACAGCGTCATGACAAAACATCACCCAGTCACATCACACCTGCTCCCCTAAAAATGGCAGATTACCAAGAACTTCCCAACTTCCCATCATCAACTAAAACCCCAACGTATCAAGTACAGAAGTCTTCGCAGCCTTCACACACCCACAAGTGGCTGCAGCATGCACTGATAGATGGATTTCTTTGCTCGTAGATCAATGAAACTCTCACAAAGCCACGCTTTGCTGCGTTGGGAAACCTTTCTTCCATTAAAAGAAAAAGAAACCGTGTTACATGGAGCAGTATTTTCATGGGATGAGAACAAGCAGTACATACTGATCTTCTGTTCCAAAAAACTTCACAAAGAAGCACTTTTTTCCACGAGGTTTCTTCAGATCTTTAGGTGGATTAACAATCTGAAGGCAATTAAAAGTGACAGTTAAAGTACATAATGAAAGATCACACTCTGATTTCATTACCTGGCATTATAATTTTTGCAGACTTTTAGTTATTTTTAATCCTAACTACGAAGACAACTTCAATCTGTTACAGTTAACTGTGTATTCTCATACATACCCTTAGATATGAGCAGCAGAGTGAACAAAACCCCAAATGCCAGTTACACATCGGCACCAATCCCCAGCAAGGCTGTTCCCAGCAGGTAAGTCAGGAAGCTCTCTAACTTCATCAGTCCAAATGGCACTTAAGGGAACTTGTTCCTCTTTGCTACCTTCAGGATTCATATTTTATGCTCTTAATAAGCAAACTACTCTGCGAGTAAAGCGTGAAGTGCTGCTGAAGAGAAAAGCAGCCATTGTTACATAGGTGACACCACAGGGGAGCCTGGACTTAACCTGATCCAAAGACAGGAGTGAAACCAAACGCTTATGGCCATCAGCTGCATTAATTGCATGTTCCTCTGCGGCGTGCTTTTGTGTGAGCACCCTCACACCTCGTATATACACCAAAAATAAAAACAAAGTCCTTCATTGGAAATGATAAAAAAGTGCCATTTTAAAATCTTTTTGGACTTTCATCAGCAAAAAACACAGAAAATAAAAACAACCACACTCAACATCTGTAATTATTACTTAAATAGCACTGCTCTAAAACAGTATCTTGAAGGCAGATTCTTTATTTCTATTATTTTAACCAAGTAACTACGGAAGAGGAATGCTTCCTAGAAGCTGACAGGGGTTGGTCTGGGGAAAACAATCAGTTCCAGTGCTGGATGCAGCTTTTCATCACACCTGAGCTAACAGCTCAGTGACAGGGTGATCTTCTGCATCAATTAAAACCCCATTGGTTCACAGTTCAGATCCATGTGGATGGTATATAAAAAAAAGTAAAGCAAAAACTAATCCTAATCTTTAACTGAAAAGCTTTCAGGTAAAGGTTTGTCTGTGCAGAGGGAAAAACAAAACCACCAAGAAAACAACAACAAAAAACCCAACTCACCTTTCCTGGCCATGGTGGGTACCGACCCAGCTTCCCCCTAGGGAGAAATGGAAGAATTAGGCAGCAGGAACAGAGATGGGGGGGGGGGGGAAAAAAAACACAAACCCACAGCATCCCAATTCTCCCTCTTTCTATTACGCCATGTTTTTCATACTGAGAGAAACAACTGATAGTCAAAACCTACTGTGAGAGGCAAGGCGCGAGCACTCAGCACACTGCTACTGGTCGATACCTGCACCTGAACTGAGCCTCCTCAAAGCCTGCATGAACTGGCTGCACGATCAGAATTTAAGTCAGAAGAACGCCGGCAGCAGCACAGCTACTGCCTGGAAGACTGGATGCTACAGCTTTTATTGCTCTTGTAAGATTGGATATTCTCTCACAAGGAACTGGGATAAGCAGCGATGCAGGCAACCAAACCAAAGATTAGGTTGGTAAGTTACACCCATCAGGACAGAGCAGGCTGGTAAGCACAGAAGGGATGGATTTGCAGCTCAGACAGCTGAGATTCTTAGAAGTTCTCACAGGGATGCACTAACTGGCAGGACCCCTGCACTAGGTGTTCCACTGTCACATTCTTCAGATGCTTGTCACCACATGTGGTGGTGAGCTAAGCACAGAAACGAGCCAGAAGAAAGGCAGAAAAGTTTACTTCTTACACTTGTGCATGTTTCAATTACAGGAATTGAATAAAACTATTTTTTCCACAGAGGAATAGAAGAGACATTGGCCTTAGATCACAACATGCCAGCTTTATTGCTACCTTACCCTTCCCACCTACAGAAACTGCAGTACTCTCACAGAAGTCATTTGGTTGGTGCCTTGCAAGAAAGCAAGAGAGAATCTGTAGAGCCTGCCAACTCCTAACCAAAAAACTCCAAACAAGAGGCATTCCAGCCCCTCCTGAGTTGGGAATGTTACCCAGAAGATTCTGTAGCGATGATCAGGCAGAGCTACTGCCAAGAGCTTTAACCAAGCTCACAACTCATAACTCACGCTTCCATCCCTGTGCTGAACAAGACGCTTCAAGCTTTCTGTGTGTTACTGTCTCACTGCTATAGATCTTCTGCAATGGTGCCAGGGATGGTAGCTGTCTAGTCTGTCACGTACAAAACTAAAGCAGGATGATCTGCATTCCAACACCAAGCGCACTGTACTGCCCAAATGCCTGTTTGAAGCAAATGGTGCTGAAAGAAAGCTTTATTTACTTTTAAACAGCTTCACAGCACTGTCCATTTCTCAGATGAGAAGTTGCAGCTGTCACACAGCCAGGAGCACGCCTTTCTTTTTACCTGAGACAAACGCACAGACCTGTGTGGTGGTGCTTAGCTATTTCTTGTGAGCCCTACAGGAAGCCCTAACCTGTCCGGTGAAGCAGAGCCTCAAGAGAGCCTCTCCAAGCACTTGGAGATCAGTGCTTACAGGCCTCGAAGGAATCCCTTCAGTTCTCCCGATCGGGAAATACAAAACCACAGCTCTCCGACTACTGGAAGGTAAAACTGGAGTGACAAAGGGAAGGAGCTTCTGTGAGCTTCAAGGAGAACATCCTAACCTGCAAAAAAAACAAAAAGGTGCTTTCCCATGTTATTGTGTTGCTTGGCTGACGCACTCGTTCAGCGCCTCACTCGCTTACTTATTTTCCTTCTTGCTCCTCTCGAGAGGAGACCGCATTTCCAGCCGAGCCAGCCAATGACCGCCCCTCGGTCCCGCTCCCCCGCTCCGCCCCGAGCCCCGCTCCCCTCGACGCCGAGCCCGGCAGCCGTCACCACCGCCATCCCCCGGGGCGGCGTGAAGAGGAACGGCGAAACTCAGCGCCCGCCCTCCCGAACCCGTCCCCAACCGCTCCCTCCCCGCCGCAAGGCCTCGGTCTCTCCGTGGCCCCGGGGTGGCACCGCCCGGCCCGGCCCGGCCCCGCCGCCGCGCTCGGCCGAACCGGGCGCAGCCCCACCGCCGCCCCGCCCGCCTGCCTCTGCGCCGCTCCGGGCGGAGCCTCGGCGCCGCTCGCCCCGGGCACCGCAGAAGGCGCTTTCTCCGCCCGCACGCCCGAGCCGAGCCGAGCCGTGCCCCGCCGGCCCGCCGCCGGCCCGCACCGCACTCACCACACCAGATCTCCGAGCCTCAGACTCACGGCCGCCATCTTACCGACACCGCCGCCGCCGCGCAAGGCCTGCCGGGACAGGACGGCGCCCCCGCGGGGCCGAGGGCCGCGGCGGCGCTGATTGGCCAGACGCGGTCACGTGGGCGGGAGGGCTGTCAGCGCCGCTCCCCCGGGGTGTGGCTGCCGCTGCGGCGCCCGTCGCGTTCGGGTACCGCCTGGGTTGGGGCGGCTGCTGCTCTGTGAGCGCCGGCGCCTCACCGCCCTTCAGAGAAAATCCGTCATGGGACCTGACTGCCCCTCTTTTGGCTTAAAGCCGCTTCCATTGCTGGGTGGACTGAGGCTGAGTATCTCATTCCAAAGTGGCATTTGTGGATTTAAGCGGACATGTCTGCCCCGTTCCAGCTCCGCGCTCCTTGCAGGAGATGCAGCACGTGAGGACAGCATTGGATGTTCTAAAGGCATTAACGGCACTTAAAGCTGAGTTTTATTGCATCCATCCTGTGCCCCCCTCCTCTGCTCCCTGTCCTACGCATATCGCTCCCGCCTGCTGGCTGACAAAAGCTGGCGTCTGTACGCCTGACTAAAGGGCGCCGCGGAACATCGCGGTGGGTGATTTCCTGCGGGCGGGGCGGGGCCTGCTTCCGGGGACGGGGCCTGGAGCCGGGGCGACTTCCGGGGAGCGCCGGAAGCTGCGGGGGGAGGCAGTGGACTGGAGCGGGGGCAGTCCTACTTCCGGGGGCGGGGCCTGAGGCGGCTTCCAGTCGGCGCCATGGCCCGCAAGAAGCTGTATCGCCCGATCGCCGCCATGGCCAAGAAGGTGCGCGAGTATCGAGCGCTGAAGGAGCGGCCGCGGGATTCACAGCGCTTCGCTCTGGACTACGAGACCATGAGACGGCCGCTGACGCAGAAGCGGCTGCCGGTGCTGGCCTGGGAGGACGTCCGGCGCGAGCAGCGGCTGTTCTCGCTGCTGTGCCGCCTGCCGCTGTTCGGTGTGGGCCGCGTGGTCACCCGCAAGTCCTGGCTGTGGGCGCACGATGAGCCCTGCTACTGGGTCATCACCAAGGTCCGCGCAGACTACACGGCCGAGGTAACGACGGCGCGGGGCGGGGGGCTGCGGGGCTGCGGGGAGCCGCGCCGTTGCGGCCCTGAGCCTCCGTGATCTTCACTGCAGGGCATGGACCACGGCAGGGCCTGGGGCCGGCTGACGTTCCGAGGTAAGGCCTCCCGGGAGGGGCGGGGGCTGAGCAAAGCGGCTCCCGGCCATTGGTACCAAATGCCGCGGTCCGGCGCTCCCGGAACGCCTCCGTAAGGGACGTTATGGGGAAGCCGTAACGCGGAGCTCGGGCCCTGCGCTGAGGGCTGAGGTGATGGGCTGCTTGTAGACCTGGAATGCAAAGCGTGTGCTGAGCACGCGGGGATGTGCCAGGTAGAGTCATCGGTGGAGCAGCAGTGGTGGCGGCGTGGCTTCTGGATAGGACTGTAAAGTAACTCTTAGAGTTGCATGTTTGAATTTTCCAATTTTTAAGCTGCTTCACACTAGGTTTATAAATCTGGTCTGTTAGAGTTTTTGAAACACTTCTCGTTCAAAGTTTTTAAAGTTGTTGAGTATTTTTGTCATTGAACTTCACGGTGTGGAGATGCATTGCTCTCGTTCTTTGCCATGGAAACTAAGGCAGAGGGAGAGGTGACTCCTTGCATGACAAGTCATGACCTCTGCACAGTATGGAGCAGCTAGCACGTGTCTTTTCAGTCTGTTCCTGGTCAGATTTCCAAGGACTGAAGTGGGATCCCATAGTATAGCAGTGAGGATATCATATGATCTTTTGAAAATTTCCTTTACTGTTGCTTCTTTCAGTATCTGTGGCACAGGAGAGCTGACACTTGCTACAGTGTCTGGAGAGAATCTGTTGCTGAGAGCATTGTCCGCTAACATTCATCTTTTATCAGGTAAAACTGAAGAAGAAGACAGAGAGATTGACAAAGTCATGTATCATGACTGGCGAATGGTGCCCAAGCACGAGGAGGAGGCCTTCAAGAAATTTACCCCCGTGCCAGAGGAGAGCTGTCGGTACCTCCCATACCCACCTTTGCTCCGAGCCATGATCCTCGCTCAGTGGCAGAAAGAGGGGAAAGAGATCACAGAGGAGCCAATGATTGACCTGCAGAGGACCTTTCACCTTAAGGCTGCAAAGAAAAATGCTACAGGGACATCCTTGTAATGTCCTGCTCTGTGTCCTGAGCTTCCCACACGCTCTTGCTTTGTATTGGCAGAACATCACCTTACTGAAGCCCCCCTTGCCTACTGTGGTACAGAGTGTCCAGTTGATATCCACTTGACCTTGTTTTCTCCCCTGGACTGTATGGTAATCTCATCTGAAATTAGAGATGAAGATGCATTTGGATTTTATTTTTTTCCCCTCATAACTTTGGTCTCAGATTCACTGTATATTCTCTGAACTTAGAGCTTCTGTCATCCAGCTACAGTGCTTGGGAGCACAGTTTCATTTACAGCCTGAGAATCTAGGAGTTTTTAAAGAACATTTCTGAAGCAGTTTAAGTAAGTTCTACATCATGGAAAAATTACTAAGTTAAGTATGACATTATTTCACAGAGCCAAAATAAATGATTTCTTATTTCCAGAGCATATTTCTAAGAAAATCTGTTCTTTGGGGGGTGGTTTATTTATTCAGTGCCTGGAGCTCAGCATGATGGTTTGCTGGGGGTCCAAACTTAGCCTTTGCAATACAGGTAGAGCATCACATTCCTCTTACCAGTGCAGTCTCATCTCGTTTACTGACATAAAGCTGCAATGAACAGCATGGCAGGAACACAGCTGAACTCTGGATTCTGAGCATGATTCCCAGCAATGGCTGTCAGGAGATGAGAGGAATCATTTTAATTCTGATCACGGAAGGTATACAGGATTAGCTGTTACTATTTGAAGCCAGTTGCAAAATATCACTTGTTCTGGTGCAGCACACTGTGGTGAAAGTTACAAAAATGCATCTTCTTAGTGCAGAGCTTACGTTTTCATTTCTTCTCCCAATGGTTGTGGCTTCGGTGCAGTGTCAGGAACCATTGTGGTGAGGGGTTCCAGTTTGGTTGTGCGTGGAGGAGTCACAAGAGCTATTCAGCTCCTTGCAGTTCACCATTTGGCACTTCTGTCTGAGAATTGCTGTTGCATTTGCAGCGGCATCCTAAAATCACAAGTTGCCCAAAGGGATTTACTGAAGGAAAGCAAAAATGTGACTCTGTGCCCTCTGTCTGCATGGCAGGCCTCGATGACGCAAGGTAGTTTGGCTGCAGCTGCCAGAAAGGCTGTCAGCAGGCAGAGCAAACAGGTCAACAGCTACCTGTCCTTCACAGGTTTCCTCACCAAAGGCTCATGAAGGCTTAACATGGATGAGGGCTTTCACGTGGGTTAACAGCTGGTCCTATAAGCTATAATAGTTGGGAAGCACTGGGCTCTTGCTCCTGTGCTGTGGAAGGCTGTAGGGTTCAGAAGGGCTTTGAAGCAGTGGGAGCATCCATAGGAGGCAAGTCCAGAGTGCTGATAATGCATTAACGCTGCCATGGGCTGAGACGTCCAGCTGCAGCTCATCCTTAGTCATGATGGAGGTGCTACAGAAACAGCACAGCACCGAGGAGGGAGGAGAAGGGAGGAGTGGGATGGGGAAAGAAAGTAGCTCTGGGTTCAGAAGGAGCAATCCTATCCTCAGCCCTGCTTGACCTGGCTGAGCAGCCAGCACTTGTGGTGCCCTCCTCCAGGCAGCCCGCAGCAGCAGAGCATCCACCAACAGCCAGAGACAAAGCAAGAAATGGGTCAGGCCCAGGGCATGGACAGGGAGCCCGGGCAGGAGCAGAAACAGATGGGATGGGACCTGCTTCCAAACCCGGCTTTTGAGGTTCTGCCGGCAGCCCAGGATCACTGCTTGGTGGCCCCATGCCCTGCCACGTTGTGGACACAGCTCCTGAGATGAGGGGCTCAGGTCTCCTGTATGGCTCCTGCAGGAGCTGCAGGGCAGGTCTACAGGGCTGCCGGCTGACCCCTGGCAGGGTGTCCTTGAGGAACCCTTCTGCTTCATCACCTTTCTGCTTAGAGCACACAGCTCCTGGGCAGCCAGATCTCCTGCTCCAGGTTCCTCTCCCAGAGCTGGTTTACAGCTCCCAGCACACCACAGAAGTCACTTCAGATCTGCAAGGCTTGGCCACTTTTTTCCATAATGCTGTGGGCTCTCCCCCAGGTCTATAAGGGCAGCAGATGGGGATGGCCTATTTAAGCTACAGTGAGCACAGCAGTTAGCACCAAGTGCATGAGCGAAGTGCTCTGTTCTCAGGGTGCTGCACCAAACTACTTGTGTCACTGCTGCTATTTGCAATTTTACGTGCACGCTCTTAGGATGCAGGCAATGCAGCTAATGAGGAAGGAGCTCATCATGCAATTAAAGTTGTCTAGGAAGACAGCAGTAGCTGCTCAATGCAGTTCAACATAAAGACTGACAGTTGGTAATTGACTGAGTCAGCATTCATAATCTTAGTAATTTTCACTCCTTTTCTGTCTCTTATCTATTACTGCTGTATGTACCCCTTGAATGAATTCAATTCTACAAAATAAATATGAGCTTATCTAAATACTGCTGGGATTGGGAGGAACAGCTGAACTCGCCTTATCAAGTGTTGAATGTCACCATTCCTATTGCACTGTCAACGACCACCTGGTATCGGCAGGGAACTTATGGAAGATTCCCCACAGCTTGTCTGAAGGGGGTCCATAAGGACACATGTGGACAGACTGCAGCTGGAGGCTCTGTCTTTTATTTCTGACACTGAGAGAAGCCACAATGTGCACTGGCTTCAAAGGCAGTGTCTTGCAGGACCAGCACCTCCTCAGACAGTGAGGAACACGCGTCTCATCTCTTGCTAGCTGCTGAACGGGAGCCATTCCCACCATTTTAAGTGTCGTGATGTTCCTAAAGGCTGAGCGGAAATCCCAGTGACCTTTCCAGCAACAAGACCTACTGGCACTTGCTGATGTTAACACATTTATTACATACAGAACAGATATGGTTTGTTGTTTGATAGCGTAGGGAAAAAAGCATGGGAACGTATTCATACAGCGGTCTCTTTACAGAATGCCATCTTCAGACCAAACAGCGGAGTTTACAGGCCTTAAGACACTTTTTAAAATCCTTTTGTAACATACAAGATACTTTACATACATCACAGTGGAGATATGACAGGGAAGTGTGTTGAAGCCAGTCAGTTCTCACCTTGCTGCCCAGCAGCCACCACATCCCAACAGGAGCTGATAGCAGAGGCTGAGCTGGAGCCACCCCTCCGACACATGTGCTTCTCCTGGAGGAAACCAAGCACCAAACTGGGAAGGAACCTGCTGGCAGAGGCCCAAGAGTGGTTTCCTCATGTTGCCATGGACCAGTGGGTGACAGAAGACTGAATATTGTCACTTTTACTGCTAAAACCAGATAGAGAACAAATTGTAAGAGGTAAGAACGTTGCAATCCTGTATTTTCACGCTGAAGGTTTGACATGCCTAAAGAATTGCATTTGCCTTTAAATGACACCAAAGTATGCCATTTTCCTGGCTCTAACTGTTAGATATCTGTGGAATCTGCTGTCTCAACATCTGTTACTGCACCCTGTGCTGTGACCCAGAGAGCCTGTTCTAGAAGAAAGCATTCTGGGGATGAGTGAGCGCTGCCCCAGGTGAGATGTCTCCTCTCAAATATTCTCCTCTACATGAATGGCTGCTTGCAGAGTCAGCCAAATGCAAGCCACAGATCCTGGATTGAAGATACAGTCCAGCTAGCTTCCTACCTCTGCAAGGAGCAGTGTGGGTCCTCACATCACCAGCTGCTCAGGCAGTGTGGGCAGCACCGTGGCCACATACTTTGATGGCTGAGGCCTCTGCACCCTGTGTATGTCTTCTTGCCTCCCTGGATGGGAACTGTGTGCCCCAGCCTTTTCTGAACTGAGCATCCAAAGACCATTTCAGGGTTGCTGAATGAGGACAGGTGTTAAAACTTCCCCAGTGAATGCTGTGTTCCTGCAGCACACAAACAGCTGCAGACCACAAGGCTTGGGAGCAGCCTGGACCATGACAAGCAGCACAGGTCTTGTTCCTCAGAGATGGAGGTGGACATCCTTGGGAGATCCACAGTGCTGCACAGCTCAGGAAACCAACAAGACAGCCACCAGGATCTTCTAAATTCATTGCTAACAGCTCTTTGTAGAGGAAGGAACTGCTGCAACTGTTAGAAGGGGAAAACAAACCACTGCCTCTACATCTGGAGCTGCCACACTTTCAATATGGAGCTTAAAACTGTTCTCTCTGGCTGCGTTTTCGGCTGCTTCTCCTACAAGCAGGACACGCAGCTTGCACAAGGAGCGCAGTCAGAATTTCTCTCAGAGGCTGTCATTCTTTAGAGGAGTAACAGAGATCCAGCTTTTCAAACCACTCACTAACCAATTCAATCAGTGCTTGTGATGCTGAGTAAAAGGAGCTGGGAGATCTGGCCTCAATTCCCTTATCTGCATGACCTCAGGCAAGACACAGCCTGTACACCTTGACTGCACCTACACAGTCTTTCCTAACCTGACAGCCACTGTTTAAAGGAAAACAGCCACCTCCTTCCAGCAGGATGCCAGCAGTTCCCAGCAGGATGGGATCCTGATGAGTCGAAGTAATCTCAGTGTGTTAATGCAGAATTCACAGCAGACGAACATTATCTGCCACTGCCTCTATTTTAAAAGCCAGTAAATCCTATGTAGAGATAACTTTCTCCTAAAGCTTTCAGGCTCACAAAACGAATGAACTCAATTCTTTCCTGCTTGACTTTTTTTTTTTTTTTTTTTAGAGAAGGGAGTTAAAATATCACTGCCTTTTCCCCCTTTAAAATAACAGGGTTCCAGTACTTCTTTGTTAATAGTTTTGAAAGGCCCCACGGCCTCCACAATCAACCATCTGTCACCCACCTGAGGCTACCAAACAATCCCCTCTGGACACATGCAGTCACCCAGCACACTACTGCTATGACAAAAGCAGCAGAAGAGGAGGGAGACTTTCCATCTGCAAGTGTGGAGGATGTGTTCCCCCCACTAACAGCCCTGCCACCTTCTCCAGCCAAACAGCAGAAGCGCTTCCCAACCTCGACATTCCTTTCTATTGAAGGCTCCTTGGACCTGGCTGCTGTCAGTCTGTGGGATATTATTCTATGCTCAGGTGCACATAGTGGATAAGGTGGAAAGTCCACTGGTGAACAAGGAAGGATTTCTTCTGGGGTGCTGTAGGAGTTGTGATCCTCCATCGCTGCTTTGGCGGGGATGCCAGGGTGCTGCACTACTTCTCATGCAGATGGGAGCAAGGCATCCTGCTGGAGAACCAGACCCACCACCTGTCCAGCTCCCCAGCCCCAGGCAAAGCTTTTGCACAGCTCTGGCTCCAAGCTTCACTTTTATCAACGCGCTGCCATTTCTCTCCTTGTAGACGCCAGCTCCAGAGCAGAACAATAATAATCCAACCACGCAGAAAGCTCATGGGCCCAAGATGAAAGCTGCAAGTTCAGAGGTTACAAAGGGGTCACAGTCTGAGGCAGGAGCCGCTGCAGTTGTCTGGGGTCGGTTTCCAGCAGTAGGTATAATGCAGGCGTTCTGTATGTACATCGTGGCATTCAGGTGGGAACAGGGACACTTACATTGGTAGGAAAGGAGAAATTCTCACTCTGGGATATAGGATACCTGCCACACAATAATGTGGCTCCTTTCTGCCTTAGAAAGTACTGGCTTCACCTGGGTGGCATCTCCTGCATTCTCCTCTGTCTCATCATCTTCTCCATCCCCTGAAGACAGAAAGCAGAGTAAAAAAGGCTGGAAAGAAAATCCCAAGCTACACTGCCCTGAAATTGTTCAGAGGAGGTGAATATTTGTGCTACAGTCTTCACAGTCTGACGACAGGCAGCAGGAGCCAAGACCTCCCTGCATGCCTGGAGAAATAACAGCATGGTGCTTTTCTGAACTAGGCTTCTGTGAATGGAACAAACTGTCTCCAGCTAAAGGGAAAACCATCTCCCATTTGGGGAAGCCAATGTTTACAACAGAGTGCCTCAGAACAGCACAGGTGACTCCAGTGGGACAGCAGCGTTTGCAGCCAATGGCACAGATGTTTTTATTTTTCCAAGGCCATTAATGATGATTGCACAGCACTGCAGGCACAGGCAGGGGGAAGGTTTGGCAGTTTCGTGCTGTGGAAGGAAAATACTTGCTATCTGCCACGACAGCGGGAGGTAGGAGAAAAACAGCCTTGCTTTTCAGATTTCTTTTCCCACAGCAGTGATCCCTCTCCTTCACAAATTGTTCCCTTGCACCCCTTCCAATTCCACACCCCCCACTGCAGGCACTCACCGATCCGGAAATCAATGTACCCTTCTCCTCCACTCAGCACCAGGACATTCTTCAGCTTCTGCCCCTCGGTCTCTGTGGCTGCTGTGCTGGGGTTCTCCGAGGGGCTGTCCAACACGCTCCCATTCAAAGTTGCTAGGACGTTGCCTGGGACAGGACAGAGGTGCCATCAGTGCCATTGCTCAGCCCTCAGGCACTCTGAGAGACAAACACGACTGAGCAGGCCAGTTCCTTCTGCTGGTGAAATCTCAAAGACACCGCAGTTTGAGCTACCAGTCTCTGAGTCACAGGATCTCCAAGTGCCAGAAACTGGCAGCCTTCTGCTGCAGGTCAGCCTAAGCTCCTGCCTCAGAATGGACAGTGCTAACAGACCCTCAATAAGGAAGGGCTGTGCTCATCCTTACCAGGCACAGAGACAAAGAACTTGACAGCATCACGGTGACCATGGAAACAGAGCTGTGCCTGAGCCATGGAGCAGTAGGGAATAAAACTGCTGGCAGATTTGTCACTGTTGTCATCACCATACACGTGGATGACCCCGCCAGAGCGGCTGCCCTCTCCGGAGGTGGGTGAGGTCTTGTTGGCTATGGACAGGAGAAGGAACATTGTTAGTCATAGTTTTGGCCCCATTTACAGGAGGGGCACAATCAAAAAAAAAACTCTTGAGCCGTGAAGGAAAACCTTTATGGATTCAAATCTCTTAAAAGGTCTTATAGAATAAAATGGTTCAGCTGGGTGGACCTTCAAAGATCACCTACTCCAACTGTCTGCTTCGGGGCTAATCAAAACTTAAAGCATTTCATTGAGGGCATCTCAATACACAGTCCAACATCTCATGAACAGACAGGCAGGCGGCAGCACTTGCCTCTCTAGGAAGTTCCAGTGCTGCCCTACCCTCATGGTAAAGAGATTCTTCCTGATTCCCAGTCTGAACTTCCCTGGCACAGCTCTGGGCTGCTCCTACACATGCTGTCTTTGGCTTCCAAGCACAGAGCACAGCACCTCCCTTGCTTCCCCTGCTCAGGGAGTGCAGAGCAGAGAGGTCACCCCCAGCCTCCTGTTCTCCAGGTTGCCCTCAGCCTCTCCTCAAAGACATGCCTCCCAGTTCCATTACCAGCTTTGTTGCCCTCGTCTGAATGCTTTCAAGCACCATCCTTTTTATATTGTGGAGCCCTGAACTACACCAAATATTCAAGGTGAGGCCACACCAATACTAAGTACAGCAGAAGAATCACCTCTTTTGACCTGCCAGCCATGCTGTGACCCAACAGACTCCAAAATGCAGTTTGCTCTCTTAGTGCCAAGGCACCCTGTTGGCTCCCACTGAGCCTGCTGTCACCATTTAGATCCCTTTTTGCTGAGCTGCTCTTCAGCTACTTATCTCCCATGCTCTGCTTGTGTCCAGCATTGCTCCATCCTGGGTGCAGAACACAGCATTTTCCTTTGCTGAACTTCATGCTGTTGCTCCTTGCCCAATGCTCTATCTATCTGGAGCCCTCTGCAAGGTTTCTCAACCCTCTGAGGAGTCAAAAGCACCTCCTAGCTGAGTGCCATCACGTGCTGAGGATGCACTTCAGTCCTATAACCAGACCACTGATAAAATATTGAATAGAACAGGCCCTAGAACTGAGCCCAGAATTATGTAATTCATAGGATCGTTAGAGTTGAAAGGGAAATTTAAAAGGTCATCTCATCCAACTCCCCTGCAATGCACAAGGACAACACAGTTAGATCAGGTTGTCCAGGGCATGATCCAGCCTGGTCTTGCAAATCTCCAGAGATGGGGAATCCACCACATCTCTGGGCAATCTGTTCAGTGCCTCACCACCATCACTGTAAAATACTTTTTCCTTTTACCCAACTTAAATCTACCCTCTTTGAGCTTGAAACCATTTCCCCTTGCTCTATCACCACAGACCCTGCTAAAGAGTCTGTCCCCTTCCTTCCTGTAGCTCCCCTTCAGATACTCTCAGTAGTGAAGGCCACTCTCAGGTCACCTCACAGCCTTCTCTTGTCCATGCTGCACAGCCCCAGCTCTCAGCCTGTCTTTACAGGAGAGGCGTTCCATCTCTTGGATCATTTCTGATGTGCTCTAACAGGTCCATGTCTCTCTGTACTGAGGACTCCCCATCGGGATGCAGAGCTCCATGAGTTCTCACAGCGCTGAGCTCCCTTGACTTGCTGGCCACACAGCTTTGGATGCAGCCCAGGATACAGTTGGCTTTCTGGACTGTCCTGCTGTCACCCACCAGTACCCCCAGGTCCTTTTCAGCACGGCTGTGCTCCATCCTTTCATCCCCCAGCTTGTATTGGTAGTGGATGTTGCCTGGACCCAGGTGCAGACCTTTTGCACTCAGACTTGTTGAACCTCATGAGGTTCTCCTGAGTGCACTGCTCAGCCTGTCTGGGTCCCCCTAGATGGCATCCCATCCCTATAATGTAGGACTATAGCAGGTTCGGGTCCCTCTCTGTTAGGCTGATTAAACCCACTCACAGTAACAAACTACTTTTTTTTATTTGGCTGTTAATGACGCACACTTCCCTGGTGGTGGTGGACAAGAGTGACTCTAGGGCACACAAGACAAGGCCTCTGGGGTGCACCACTAAAGGTCTCTTCTCCAGGAACAATCCTGTCCAGCCTTCAGAAGTCACTTACTGTCCTAGTGATCAGCCTTTGGGACTTAGCAATGTAGGCAAATGTATCCACTATAACTGAGACACAATCAAGGCTCTAGTCTCCCATACCAGAACTGGAGAACTACTGCTATTTTGGGAACTGAAGTTGCTTCCAAATCAAGTCCTTTGCTCACGCCAAGCTGCTTTCAGCAGCCTCTGTGTCTGGCAAAGGCCTCTCAGCCCAGCAAGTGTCAGAGCAGTGGAGCCAGCGCCTTCCTTAGTCCTTGATTTAGAAGATCAGCTACTCAAACAATGAACATCAAAAGATGTCCAACATCCACAGCGCCCAAGGACCTCAAGGTGAGCTCAGAGGCATGCATCTTTCAGGCCTGTGCTTTCGAGGTGGGAAAGCTTCCATTCACCAGGGATGAAAGCAGTTCTCAGAGATGAGGACAGGAAATGCTTTCCTTCTGCATCAGTAAAACAAACCGTACTAAAATCAGAAAGTATTCACTTCCTGTTTACTTACAGAGCAAAATGAACTGCTTATTTAC
Source organism: Lagopus leucura (assembly GCF_019238085.1). Classification (NCBI taxonomy): domain Eukaryota; kingdom Metazoa; phylum Chordata; class Aves; order Galliformes; family Phasianidae; genus Lagopus; species Lagopus leucura. The sequence continues at coordinate 14,169,716 of NW_024962257.1, read as the reverse complement.
TATCTGTAGCTCTGTATGTTGGCTTGGGCTGGTTTCCAGTTATTAAGAGGCTCAGGAACAAAGGAGGTTCTTACCTAGCACATTTGCAATGGGACGCTGGGGTAAGTACAAATATTTGGATGGAGGAATGAGAATCAGTGTGTGCTGGGGGAAGATCCCTGAGATGAAAGCTTTGCTTTCTGCACCTCTGTGCTTTGGCTTACTGAGGGCAGACAGAACTGGCTGAGGCCCAGTAGACAAGGCTCTTCCAGCTCAGCATCTGGCTTCTCATAGTGATCACTACCAGAGGCTTTAAAAGGAAGAGAGATGCACCAGTAATGTTTCTGGACAGGAGCATCTTAACAATGAGAAAAAACACTTTCTGTCTCTAAAAAGGCTGAGGCAAGTATAAATCTGAACAGCAAGCTCAGACCTTGCTTTAAGTGACACAAACAAACAATTCTCAGTATTCATCCAAGTTCTTCTTTTAAGCGTTGGCTGACTTCCTGCAGCTGGCAGGTGTCACAGCCCTTCCTACCACTGGCCTGGAAACTGATTTGAGACGCAGCCTCGGAAAACCAAGGATGACCAAGGATGACCTCAGAAGAACAGTGTGCTCCTGCTTCTGGAGCTGAATGAATAAATCCTCACAGTCTCCAACTCAGACCTGGCCTACCAGAAAGGCAGTACTGTATAGTACTATACAGTAAGGTACTTGACACAAAAAGCAGAGGGGTGGCTGATGAGATGGATGAAAATGTTTCAGACCGTAGGAAATGATCATTTTCACATTATTGTCTCCAGACACTTTTCTCACTTGACTGACTTAAAATGAAAGAGATGAGGAAAAATGGATGGGGAGAGCTGAATGGCAGGATGGAAGGGCAGGAAAGTGACTGCAAAGGCGAGCAGCTGCAGAAGTGAAAGCTGAAGGAAGGAGGCAATGGACTTACCCCGGAGCCCAAGGAGTTGGCCTCGGTGGAGGACTACAGCTAGGTAGAGGCAAGGAGTGGGAACACAAAGGGGCACGGGAAGAGACAGGAAGGATGGGAGAGAAGAAAAAGGTGATTACTGGGAGAAAATTCAGATAGCAACAGAAATGTATATATTTGGAGAAACCACATGAGCTACGGGCTCAATTCGTTTATACCAACACTGTTCTTGCTCATTTTACTGTTATATCACAAAGACAAACGAAGTATCTGAGACAGATGAAGGTGCTTGGTCACAAAGATCTATTGCTAAAGCTTCTAGTGAAGGTTTACAGCTTACCACATTTTTAAAGAAACACCAAAAGGTAATGCGACTGGTTTATAGCAGGGAACAAGCTGAAACTGGAATTATGACAACAGCATCAGTCCCAAGGGGGGTTCAGCTCCAGTAGCCTTAGAGGAAACAACTTCAACTCTGACTTCCAGAAGGGCTGCAACAGGTTTGCCCCTTTTACCCAAGAGCCATTTGTTTCTCAGCTTTCCTGTCAGCACTGATGAGAACACGTACGTATCGCTGCTTTCCACTGAAAGGAGCTGCAGTCAGCCTCAAGTCCTACTCCTTGTTATATTTTGAAACAGACCTTCCACCACGAAAAATCTGATGATGACTGGCAGGTACAGAACAGGCTTACTGAGAGCTTCAATTAAATTTCCAGTGCTGGAGGTGTGCCTTTCAACAACTGCTGCTACTGGACTTGTCTTAGGATGCTGATTTCTACTTGACTAATAAAAACTGAACTCTAATTTGAGAAAATGAAGCTTTTTCTAAGGTCAATTTCTGCAAAATATTCTCATAGACATCTGAGCATCTCCACACCAGATAAAAATTTCCAGGGAGATCTTCCTGGTGACTTCTCATGCCACAGCCTCCCCCTTTTGGAGACTTGCTACAATTCCCAACTCTGTTTCTCTGGCTTCCCAGTAGGTACAGAATCAGTTCACATCAGTCTGCTCTGTCAAGGTCACCCTCAAAAGAGAAGGCTGTACAGAGAGGAGAGACGACAATGGTGCCCAAGAGAAACATGCCTTCAACTGAATTGAAAATGAACAACAATAAATCACTATTTGGCTTTAAACAGGTTAAATCCATTCAGCTGAACACTTAATTACATAACTAAGGAAAAGTTAAATCGAGGCCTGGGTCATTCACACTCAGCACTCTTCTCTCAGAACACCTTGTCAAGTTCAGAGTAAAAATGTCCAGAAAGTATTGGCCCACCAAAGCCATCTGCCAGAAATCACCAATTCACTGCTCTTTTCAGGGGGGCACAGAAAAGTCTCTGATAAATGTCACTTACTCTCAGTCAGTGGAATGGAGATGACAACGCCGTTCCCTGTTCCTACCCAGAGACGATTGCCAGCAATGAGCAGGGCTGTAATCCGTACAAATGAGAAGCCCAATTTTCCAGTACCTGTAAGCACGCATGGGAATGGGAGCATCAGCAATCTGTATGACTTTTGGGCAATGTCTGCTAATGATTTTTCATTTCTCTCTGATCTCAGTAAGCAACAGACCATTGAGAGGCGATCCCTACTGCCTCACCTAGCATCTTGCTGACATAAGGCTCAATGTCAACGTCCTGCAGATGTTGATGGCTGTGGGCATGGTAAAGCCTCAGGGTGGAATCCAGGCGGATGGAAACCCACACTCCATCTCCAATCCACGCCAGCTGTCGCACCTGGCTCTCACGCCGAGGGTGGGCATCAAAGGACTTCTGAATTGACACATAAGTAGAGCAATGCAAGTTCACAAAAGCTTTTCCAATTATCTATACATATGTTCCTATATCTATTCATATATTCTATATATTTTCCTTAACAGAGATTGCTTGTTTGGGTTTCAAAGGCCTCGGACAAAATGCCACATGACCTCAGAAGTTCAATATAGGGTACAGATGATGCTCTATCAAATGAGTTTCATGGGCAGACTTGTGGCTCCACAGAGAATATGACAGTCTTTGCATGCCACTTTGGGAGCAAAATCATTTAGACACCAGCAGCTCCAAAGAAATACTGAACATCAGCAAGCTGCCTTCACTCACTGATGTGAACTGTAGCTTCAACACTTCTCTCTACAGGTAAATTATTGCGCACACTGTTAAGCACGGTTGCATGAACTCCACTGTACGAAACAAATCTTTCAACCAAAAGGGTCTGAGTATTTATTTTTTTTAATTAGGCAAGTGGAACCACTTGGGCTCACTGACTTGTTCTTCCTTCATGCCACAATGCCTACAGATGGAGAAGTCTTAGACTGCAGCTGTAATGCACAGGCATGTTTGTACAGCATGTGAGCCCAGGGTCTCACTAACAAAGGCAAAGACAGTGCTCATTTCAGACTTTTTGCAAGATTTAATCTCTGCCAAAGGAGGAAGGAATAAACACCTCCCTGGCAGACTGGGTCTGAAGATAACCCCAACTGGCAGTCTGATAGTTTTCATTGCAGTCAATACCGACAAGTAAGTTCTGTGTTTCCACGCTCTGCAGCAGAAAACAGAAGAATAGATACAAGTATCTGTATGCATACCTGCACACATTTCCTCTCTTACCTCAATCTGCATTGTCTTAGGTTGAATAACATGGATTTTGTTCTTGTAGCCACACCAGACTCTGTCATACACAACAGCCATGCAGCGGATAGAATGGTGAGTGTGACCAAGGTCCATTAGGTGGTAATTACTGAGATCCCACTGACGATCTGGGGTGAAAAACAAGTGCAGAAAGATACATTTCTATCATTCCATTTATATCTAGGTATACAAGGCCTAGCTGATCCTTAAAAGCTGATCTTGCTTATGTCTGTGAACTCCCATCAGCACATGTTACTGCTTCAGACACAGCCTTACAGTTAGCAGACACATGACAAAGCTTACTTTGGTAGGCTAAAAGCTCTCCAGCTCAGGCTAATTTACAGATCCTTTTATGGTAATGAAATGAACAGTCTTCCTTAACAAGTACAACAAAATCAGAAGGGGAAGACAGACAAACTAACAAGACTCTGTGGAAACTTAAAGGAAATGGAGCACACAGTTCTTCATGGTGAGGCTGTCCCACTGCACACACAGATAACACGATTTCTGTGGAGTGTCAAATCCAGGATAAGGAATCAGATACCTGTTCTCTTGTTCTTACTTTCTAACTCATCGGGTAGGTTCTGTGTTTTGCCTCTAGGTGATGGAGCATTACCATATTTCTGATGGGAACATTCAGAGTGTGTCAATGGTCAGGCTCACATTCATGAAAAAGCCTGAATCGAAAATTACATTGCACAAAACCAGAATATCTGGTTGATAAACTGTCACCCAATGAACACCTGATAAATAAATTCTTTATAAGCAAATATTATTCACAATTTGCAAATTCCTCTGAGTTGTATGAGCACAGCTCAGGAACTGCTGAAGTTATAAGGAAACAAAATCTACAACAGCGAAGAGGACAAGAAACACAGAATTCAAAAAAATCTCTTGAAATGAGAGGACTAAGGCACAAACTGACGTGCCTTAGTATGTGCCCTAGTCCTCTCATTTCAAGATATTTTTACTCAGACATCTTTTCTTTATCACAAGAAGAACTGGCCAGGTGCAATGTGAAAGCTCCATCTATTTGGGACTTTCAGGCTTCCAGAAAATCCTAGCTCCATCCTTCTGCATCCACAGAAACCAATTCCACTACCAACACAGACTCTAACTGCCCTGCACTGCACAGATGATCTGCTCAGGCACTGCCTCCCGGAGCTGCTGGGAGCTCCCTTCACACGAACTGTACAGCTGATTTGTGAATGCCCAGTAATACTGGTTATGGCCCAAATGCATTAATCTCATCAAACATGCTTCAAGCAACTGCACAGTGTATGTGCTCCTAGGCATGCTGCATTCCTTCCTCCTGTACTACATAGCATTTTTACACTTTCTTTCTTCTTTTCAGAAAACCTCAGCAAACAATGTTGGAATATGCTCCAACTTACAAGGAGATGTCTGGAGATTTTCTGGATCAGGGGTGCATTAAAGGTATATAAAAGCTATGCATTTTAACCAAGCGTTTGTACTCTGGCAATCCAGCACTTTTTCTTTCTTGACTTGGAATACTGTTTAAATAACTGCCACAGTCTTGACCAGCTTGTTTTAATTTTATTACACTAATCCTTACCTTCTCCTCGGTGGAATATGGCCAGTGTTCCATCTGCCAGAGCAACAAGGACCCTTCCCTTCACATGCCTGAAATCACAGGACAATAAAAACCATTAAAAAAAACTCTGTGGAAACAAAGGACTTAACAGATCCTTTCCAATATCCAGGCAAACTATTCTTATGTTTTTCCTAGAATTTCCATTCAGTTTTAGACTTGCTGGCACGGCCTATAAGGGCTCAGAGTCCAATCTCCTACCTTGTGTGTAGTCAAATCATCGAACAATTTCCTGCTGAGTTTAACTTCTCTTTCACACTATCAACTCCATCAATTTCAACAAATTCCACCCTAATAACTACCCTTCTCGAGTCTTCCTCTTCTCCTTCCCACTTGTTTCCACCTGATACTATAAATACATTGTAGTACCTTCCTTATTCATTGTATTGGCTCATGTGTGCAACTGTACAGGAAAGTGACTCAGCAGGAAGCCCAGGAAAACTTTCCTGATAAATCAACGCACTTAAGAGTAAGAAAAAAGATGACTGACAAAGAACTACCACCCCCATGGAAGACACTGCTTAGGCACTGAGCATCCTCCTTCAGTGTCCCTTGGTGTGTGTACTTACACTAGACTCAGCACGGAGTCCTTTAGCTTTATCGAGTGCAGACACTTCTTCCAGTTCGATACAGCAGAGTGCACGTAAAGCCTGGGATAAAGGACAAATCAGGGAGGGTTAGCAGCAAGGCCACTCATCTTCACACTAACCAGGCCTGAATTATTTCTTCTGGTAGGACAGGAGTGTGCACAGTTAGGTGAAGTTACAGCACCCATTATGAGCTGAGGACTCAGAAACAGTAATGAATACCTACTTTAGAAATAAAAAGCAAACTAGATGCGTAAGTACATGAAAAGTGGAGGCCAGAGGACAACCGAGGCAGAGAATCTGCCTAAGGGGAACCTACCAGCCATTCTGTGCTCCCAGCCACATGGTGGGTGCAGCACTGGTGCACGTCCCAGCAGCATCCCCATTCAGCTCCTGATCTGGCAGTGCTGTGCTTGACTCTGTTTTCAGCTGCCCATTCTCTCTTAAAGGGCAAAGGAAGGTGGTTAGAGGCCTTTAACTGTAATGCACAGAATGCTCACCTGCACTCACAGGCTGGCACTGCACAAGCAGATAAAGGCACTTGTACACACACAACACATCCCTCCCCTCAGTGTTTTTCAGTTCCTTGACTCCCTAATATTCAAAATTTCCTTTCCCATCCCCTGCCAAAACAAACAGCCATTACTTTATGGCCAACAAAATTAACTTAGTGTTTGGAAGTAATTTTCTCCAACAATTTGTGCTCATTTCCAGCTCCAACAGAAACCACTCAGAACCCTCAAACCATCGTATTAGGCACATTAAGAATTCTGGGGCACTGACTATGCTTTCTTCATTATCTTTACAGACATCCAGAGTTACTACTATGCTTTCTTCATTATCTTTACAGACATCCAGAGTTACTGCTGGAATAAACAAATGATCACATATCAAAAGGGGATCAAAAGCCCCTTTGGTAAGAACATTAAGTGCCTGTGTATTTTGGAAGATCTGTCTAAATTATCATCAAGAGATCAAATAATTGCTCTTCAACAGCTGACACAATCTGCTGCTGCCTGAACTGCATTTATTTTATTTCTTCCTCCCCTCATCATTCCATCTGAAATACTACCTGGACACAAAACTGAAAAAAGTTTGACACTTTATGAGAAGATCAGGCTTGTTCTCATAAGCAGCTTATGAAAACAGACCTGGTAGTAACTGAAGGGACACGTTGGCCCAGACAGCCTACCCGTTCTGACGAAGAGGTGCCTGTGCAGGGACTGGGTCCGTAAATACGTGCTCTGTGAGGGGTCCAGAACGGGCTTGAATGGGCTCTGTCTCACTTGTACCATTCTCTGGCACCTCTGTAGCTTCTGTTGCTTCCTCTGTAGACTGAGATTGGTTGATCTTCCCATTGCAGACAGCAGCCACTTCACCTAGGTGACAAAGAACAGTGTGAGGTGCACAAAGAGCAGGGGGACCAGGCTGAAAGCTAGCCAGAAAGAAATCCTGTTCTCATTTCTTTCACTTCATCCTTATTTGTAAATTATAATCAAACCCAAAGACTGCATCGCAGACAGAAGCTCCTCCAGAGCGTCAGCTGCTCTGGGAGGAAAACAGAGGCAGTTTTCCAGTGAGGCACCACCTGAGTTTAATAGAATATCAAGAGTTCTCCAAGGCTACCCACAGTAGTGGGTAATCAGTAGTATGTAATCAGCAGTACATAATCAGCAAGAGCTTTATTACACTATCATCTAAGCTTACATGACTAGAAGACATGGTTGAGAGGAAAAAGCAATTAGAACAGGATTTAGGAGAGTTAACATCACTTGCTCAAAATATTCTGTTATACTAACCCCACAGCTAGGCTGTGGATCACTCAGAAAAGGATGGCTCTAAAGGAAAAAGTACCAAACGGCTTTGGATATCATGTACTGCATTAAGAAACGTCTTGAAATCTCTGGAACAGTTAAGCCAGGGGAGAAGGATGCAGCTGTAAGACCATAAGGTCACATGGAACTAGCTATTAAAGGCTGCCATTAGGCTTTATATCCAAAACTCACTCTGTCCTTTGTCCAGCACAGGTGTGTCACCACGCGAGGAACAGTTGCTTCGTGGCACATTGCAGCGAGTTGCACAGCCCACCAGAGTGATTCCTGCCAAGACACCATCTGTTCCAGATGACTCTTCAGGATTTACATCGCCCTCCAGAAAGATCTCTCCTGGAGGATAATCACTCTCACTGGCCGCTGAAGGGCAAAGAACAGATTCTCCCATAAATCTAGCAGTCACTGCCAACCTACACATCCCAGTAGTCCTGAGGTCACCGTATGGTTGGATGCTGGTACTCAGGGTTCACAAGCCCCAGGGAGGGACCACAGCACCAGCCAACACTGTAGTGAATCCCCTCATTCCATTGTCAACTATCACACCAGCTACAGAGCCCTCCAAACCTGAGCAAGGCTCACTCTTCTCCCCAAGAGTCATCCTTTGCATGCCAAAGGAATCACTTACTAAATGCTCAGAAGTGAAGAATCTCCACAAGATTCCACTTAGAAGAAGGCAAGCTCTGGAGTTATGCTTTTGAGGGACAATTACAGAATGCAGCAGCTTCCAAAGGCCAACTCTGAAGTGAAGATGCTACACTTGTCACTCCTTAGCTGAGCAAGTTGTGACCTTGTGCAGACCATAGCCAGTAGTGGAACATTACTTACCAGGGATGCTGGAGATGCAGAGCACATGAGCATTGCAGACAGTGAACTGGTCCACCACTGTGCCAGGCTGATTGGCATCAATGATTACAACTTTACTTGTTGACAGGGTACTGGTGAGGATCCAGACACGACTGGATGTGGCATCCATTTCATGGAACTCCTTTGCCTTCAGGAGAGCAAACATAAGGCAGAATCAGTGCTCCCCTCAGATCAGACCGAGCATATTCCTGCTTGGCAAAGATCACAACACCAGTTCCAAAGATCTCGCTCTCCTCCTAGCTGGTGCAACAGAAGCAATGCAACTTTTCTTCACATTGCTGCACTTGTATCTGGAAGAGCAGCCAAAAGCCTGTATGGCTCCTAGGGCTAGGGGAACTCAGCCATTAATTTCTGAGCTATCTGACTAATATCACTGAACATTCACTTTAGACAGAATACCATGAAGCTGAGATGTGCTCAAGCTGTCAGCATAAGCAATCTGATCACACACAGTGAGAGACAGCTGTGACAAAGTCCACAAACCAGGAAGGAGAAAATGTTGTATCTGTTGTATCTGTATAAATATCTGTACTCTGTAAGTAGGTCTTAAAAAACACTTAAGACAACATTTGAAAAAACAGAGCTGTAATAAAATCTCAAGAACTTCAATTTATGAACCAAATGAACTCACGAACTTCGCTATGTCTATGTTCTTCTTGAAGCATTCTTTGCTGTTTGGTTTTGCTTGGTTTTCTTTTTTCATTTATAGAGATGAGGACTCTCTAGTCTTCCTAGCAACTTCATCAGTCCTTATCTATCACTATTAGAATTTTTTTTCAAAATTCCAAATGTTCCAAAAACTGACAGTTGAAAATTCCACCCCAAATGATTTATGATTTTATTATTATTATTATTATATATAAATAAATTTCACAAGAGTTTGTAAGAGAACCCCAAACTTCCCAAATAGCCAATGCCTCTGAATGACTACAGCAGTAGCGACAGTACAAGACTTCACCCAGAGCATTACATAATGCAAAGACAGTCAGAGAGACAAGGAATGTAAGAGATGGAATGAGAAATAACACTGAAGAAAAAAAAAAATCTGACCTTTTTCTTTTCAGGAGATGTATGGTTACTTTTGTTGTTCTCACCCTCCACTTCCCGATCGCAGGTAAGAGGATCCCGTCCAGGATCCAGTTTCTGCCCATTCCCAGCCTCCTGCTCCAATGGTCTCCATCCAGTGAGATTGACTCCAGCTGCACACCAGAGCTAAACAACAGAAATGGAATTGTAAGCCCATGCTGCTTAGCACACATACCCAACACCTGAAACACCAAGGTGGAAAAAACAACAGGTGATTGCTGATTTCTGCTAGGAGACCCAGTCAGACTAAATGGAGATAAGAAAAAGGATCTCTGCAACCTTGTGAAAACCATTATGATTTTTAATAGACGTGACTAACGTTTAAAGAAAATAAATATAAAAATCAGGCACGTAACTGAAACAGGCTTCTGAAACATCCCCCGTCTGACTCTGGTGTTCCTAAGGTAGCGCAGCAAAGCAAGCAGGACATGGCAGCTGTTTCTAACTAGTTTGGGGTACAGTAAGAAGCACTGAACTCAACCAAAGCTTGATGTCTAAAAATCAGCTCAAAATCTTGGTGAAGTTAATGACAGACTGCTTATTTGGAAACAACTAGTTACCGCAGACAGATGTGCTACATACAGAAAGAGGATCATTTATTCTTAATTGCAATTCTACTGAAAATGTTCCAGTATTGATAGATACAGCTTCCCAAAAGACTCCCTTAGCTAATTTTGGCCTGTAATCAGTGATTCCTGATCAATGGTGGAACTCAAAGGAAGGGTGATGAAATGTGTTTTTGTTTTCACCTGCTCCTTTTCATGAATTTTTACATTGCTTTGTATTATACCTGTATGAGACTTACCAAAAGCCTTATTCCTAAGTATTAAATTGTTGATATTATGGAAGAGATGCCTCAAAAAAAAAACCCCAAAAAAGTAAGACAGATGTGGGACCTGGCACTGAGAATCAACTGATAATTATGTACAAGAGGTACTTTTCCCCACATATACTAGAAACTACTATTTCCAAAAAAGAAGCAGAAGATAACATTTGAAATGAAAAAAATGCAGACTGTCATAAAAATTGCATAGTTTGCAAATAAATTCTGCTTATTCCATGCCCCTTTCTGTACTGAAATGTCATGCAACATACCTTCATGGTTGGGTCCTTCTCTACAAGTGGGCGACAATATACAGGCACAGGGACATTTTTCATGCGAGTATCTTCCTGACCACCATTGGGGCTCAGCTGTGGGAAAGAGAAAACAGAAAAGACAGTACCAGGGCATAAACACCAGGCCATGGCACTGTCAGAGCTCTGACCAACAGGGCAGACCAAGCTTCTGCTTCAGAGGTGCTTGCCAATAGCAGCTGTTGCTTCATCTGACATCATGTATGAAAATGTCCCTCCCCACAGGGATGGGAACTTGAGAGACCATCTCTCTCCCCATGGTACGGTGTCCCAGGTACGGCCAGCCAAGGCTGTACACTGCGCTGCTGAAAGACAAAGGTTTTGTTGGAGTTCACTCCCTGTGCAGAGGCAGAACACTGGCATTCTTTTCCATCATAGCCTGAAATGCATTCAATTCCACCGCACTCTTCTCAGGTGATTTCTGACCAGAGTTATACGAGCCACAGGCCAACAAATGAGACTGATGACTGTTTTTTGTTTGTTTAACTAAAGAAGAGAATGGGGAACAAACTGTACTGCATTTGGCTTTTAAACTGAACAATCAGTAGAGTTCTCGTAAATAAAATAGCTGATGTTGAAACTCAATAACGAAGGAAATGAAAACAAGATGGACAAAGAGCAGCTGCTGTAGTTCTAGCCTAGGTTCTTTCAGTACCTTCAAAAAGAAAAATTATCTCCTGTTGACTTTGGTGGAGATACAGAAAAAAATTCATTTACTCTGTGCTTGCAATTATCACACAGAAAATTACCACATACACAATACCTCAACTGGAATATTTAACAATTACGGCTAAGGTTACCACAGGGAGAGCCAGGTCTTCAGAGTTTCAGTGCGAGGGATGAAGTCTGCACCCCCTGTCTCTCTGGGCATGGTACCTACCTGCTTGTACTTGGCAGGGAGGCTCCAGCCGCAGGCCTGCAGCCGCCCATCATCGTTCCGCACGTGCTCCCGGACCTGGCGGTACTGCTCCCGCTTCTGCTCGCGGCGTGCCGAGGACGTGCAGTCACTGAGGAGAGAAGCAACAGCGTTACTTCTCAGCCTAGGGTTAAGAACACGGGCAGCTGTCCCTTAACAGGGCAGTACAAATTCAGGCAGAGTCTAAGAGTGCAAAGCAGCTTCGGTCCGTCTTTGCACAGGGAGAAAAGGAGATGCAGGAAATGAGAGAAAAACTGTTTTGAAGCAGACAGCCCTCAGCAGCCCTAATCTCCAATGCCTTGTAACCTGAAAGATGCACCAGACCAAACTGTGATCATCTCCACTTCAATGTTCCATGAGCCCTTTGGACACAGCATCCACCTTCCATATGACTAGCTATGAGATTCTATCCATTTCTGCTTAGCTGTTACAGTTTCCTGACCTAATGTCTCCATGAGGAATGTGTTTTGATCTCTTCTCTCCTCTGTTGTATTCAACTATTTATTTTTACATCCATTTTAAACTTTGCTGACAGGGAAAATATGCACTAATTGCTTTTGAAACTGCTGGTTTCAACACAATGAATTCAGCTTTGGCAAAGGTAAGACAAAACATCAGTCAGCTCTTGGGATGTGTTTTCATATAAACAAGATTTGTTTGAGTATCAGTTCCAGCTTTCAATAGGTTTTTAAATAATCATTCCAAGGTATGAACAACAGCAGCAAAAAGATCCAGGCCAAACTCCACACACGGAATGACACACATTCTTCAAATAAATCCCATCAAACTTATTATACTTCAAAAATTATAGTTCAACTATACTTCAATTATTATATTTAAAATGTAATTTCAAGCTTTAAAAATATACTTAAAACAAACTCCTAAGACAAAACATTTCTTAGCACGTGCTTCTTCCTTTGGAGAGAGGAGGAGAAAACAGCTTCTAGCAGCTGTTAGCCACAGCACTTTATGTAGTATTAAAATGCCCTCAGAAACCACACAACGGCTGCAGTATGGTAGCCAGATAAGATGAATGGAAGAAAAGCAGTGGGCATTTATAAAATACAAATTCACCCTCCTAAAGATATTTTTTACCTACAGAAAATCTCTGTACAGCTGGTTTACTGGCTTTGCAGTCAAAACTTCATACTGCAGACACTACATGTTGTAGTTTATCATCACATTCTCCAAAGCCCTTCCACACAAACACAGCACATACAAAACTGTACCACCTTGTAGTTGTAGAACATATCCATCCTGAAATTACGTACAGAACTGAAGATTTTTTTCCCCTCATGTCAGAGAAATAAAGGACAGAGAGAAAGTGCTGCAGTAGCAGTATTTAGAGGCTCTTTTAAAGGAAAATGAAAACCAAATATTGAAAAAGAAATGTGCTGTTGAGAGAACTTGTCTTCACTTGACGTGTTGGCTGATGGGGTTGGGCAAGACTGTCCCCAGCCCATTGCCCAGTGCTGCCACACACTGCCACAGAAGCCCTGCTTCATTTTCTCACATGATGTGCAAACAGCAGGGCACAACCAGGGCTGAGGCAAACCCTGAGGCCAAAAGTGGTCTCTGCTGATATGAACCATCACAGCCCAGAAAATCACAGCAGTCGTACTTTCAGAGAACAAAACTGCTGCCACTTTGCTGAGCCTATCCACGCAGTAATCAATGAGTTAACACCACACACAAATGTGCGTGGTTTTTTTTCCAGTGGAAAACAGCTTGTTTGAAGAAAAAGTTGGGGGACCTGGCTTGGGACACAGCACGTAACTCACTCCTCAGGGAAGAACTCCAGGGTGCGGCTGCCAGAGGAGATCTGGCACATGGTGTGACTGCGTCGCTGGCTGAACCCTGCTGTGGTTGGAGACTTGTAGTGGATGTTCACAGATGGGTAGGTCCTCTTTGCTGGTGGGGGACTTGAGGAGGAACTGAACAGACGGCTGAAGCTAAGGACAGGAAAAGGCCAGTGTGAGAAAAGGAGCCCAGGGACACAACATACCACAGACACACAACAGAGGTGCCAACAGCTGCTTTAAGCTCTTCATGAAAACTGCCCTACTTCTGTTTGATCGACATAAGGTGTTTTTAGCTTTAAAAAACAGGTGCCTTCTGAAAAACCTCCTTTATTAAAAAAGATTCTGAGTGTACATATGTTTCCATCCCAGGTCAAGCAGAACCCTTTTCAGCTTGTGAAGCATAATTGAGAGGGATGTTCAGATTTGATCTTAATTTCGCTAAGGACAAAGAAAGCCCTTGCAGGCAAAAGGGTTCAGCTAACACGAGTTTCAACTGACTTCTCATTAATATGAGAGCAGGAGTCTACTAAGCTGCTGTAGAAGTAGTAATGGCAACATTTCCCCTTTTCTTCATCTCACATAGTTCACCAAAGAACTTACAACTGCCAAATGGTGGACTTCTTCTTCTCCTGGACGGACGGGTGCTCACGGGAAGCTCTAAGAACAAATACAAAAGAGTCATTTTAATTTCAGAATCTTTTATCAAAATTTCTGCCAAACAACCTAAAATTCAACCAATCAGCAGGCAATTTGCACCAAGGAAGCCATGTCACAACTCAGAATTCATTTTAACACAGAGCAAATGACACACAGTCATTTTAATGAAGGGATATCCAATTGCTTTATATTTCAATGTTAACATGAAGTGCAAATAAATGTTCTCAGATCGGTGCTTTATCAACTCCCTTTCACAGTATCACTGCCACAGTATCAGTCTGGTAATTATAAACTCTAATCCTAACCCAAACCCCAGCATTACAGTCCTTGAAAGCCACCGCCAAAGGAACTAATTAGAAGCAAACCTTTTCCTGACAGCTTTTCTGAGCTTAAGTAGCACAAGAAACTATCAAGACAAACAGCTGCCCAGTGTCTCCAAATAATAACAGTAACTCTTGATTTGCAGCCCAGGATCAGCAATAAGAGAGAAAGTATTAGGTTATGAGAAGAATCTAGTTTGGAAAACATTCAGCACATCTTCCGTATCTTATTAAGGGCATTAAGGCTAAAAGCAAAAGGTGCAGCGTGAGCAGGCTCTGTCCTGAAGGGATGTTGCACCAACATCCATCCTCACCTGATCATTTCAGTCCACCTGACAGCCTCCTGGAGCTCCATCAACCTCTCTTTGTATTGATTGCGCTCCATCAGAACCCGGGCCATTTCTACACGGGTGAAGCGCCGGCGCTGAGCTATGGGAATGTTGTCCTGCAGAGGGGAGGAGCACTGCTTCAGCCAACAAAAGATGGAAGGGGATTGATGTTAGTACAGGGCAAGTCAGGAGACAGAAAGACATACCGGTTAGTGCTCTTCCTTTTCTGCTTGATTACACCCCTCCCCATCCCACACCTTTCCCGAATGAGGCACTAACTCCAGACAAATGATTTCCAAACTATGGCCCATGGACATCTGGGTTCTGAAAACCCAGGGAAAACAGAACTAGAATCACCACCAAATTGAAGACCTTACCCAGGGAACATTGCCATGAAGGCGCTTTGGTAATCTGCAAGAGCTTTTGAGAACTGACAGCAGTCCATTGGTCCATAAAGTTTGGAAACCAAAGTTTTAGTGAAAAACATTCAGTAGCAAACTCAGCAACAAGCAGCAGAGAGCAGAAGATAATGTTATCTCTCCCCTCTGGAGGGCTAGGCAGAAGGCATTCTGTTAGCATGCACTGATAAAGGCAGAGGGCACATGAAACTAAAGAACGACTTTCTCCTTCCTGGTGACAAAATCTGGCTTCCCAAAGAAAGCAAACATGGCTGCAGCACTTCACAAGCACAACCTGAAAATTTTCCTATCTACCTACATTCTAACCAGAGTAATTTTACCTCAGTTGAATCAGGAGAATTAGGCTAGAACTGAACTTAGTTCTATACTTTTTATAATGAAGAACAGAGTTATATTAAAAAGAAATGTATCCAATTTATCTTTAAGGTGAAGTTGCACAGGGCCCTGGGCAACCTGACCTACAGCCTGATTTAGTGGTTGGCAAGCACAGGGAGGTTGGAACTAGATGATCTTTAACATGCCTTCCAACCAAAGCCATTACACAGTTCCATGGTTCTGATCTCCTACCCTAGCAGAGGAGACATTTACAGAGGAAACTCTCTTACTCTCTGGTTTGCTTTATTTTTGACTACAGTGCACTCTGCTGCAAAGCCTCAAACTCAGCCAAAACAGGAAGAGAGCACCGAGCCTTCTCTGCCTGTACTCTGTAACAAGTACAGGCTTATGTAAAAGTAAACAGGACAAAAAATAACACTGTAAGATTGGAGCTTACAGAACTATGAAAAGAAGGTAGTTTCTGCTGAAAAGCTGGCTGTAAAACCTGAGTTTCACTGCACAAAGTCCTCATGGTTTACAGCTTCACTGCCAACACGAGATTAACTCTTCTGGGGAAGCCTGACCATCACTAGATCCTGTGAGAAAGCTCACCACACACTAGGCTGTCTGGCATTCAAAACTGAGGAAAAGCAGGTAAAATGGAAAGGTACTGAGTTGGGCACAGCTCTAACACCAGCGTTTTAAAACCACACTGTGCACTGCGTTGTCACTCTGTCAGCTGCTGCTCTTTGCCAAACTATAGTTTGCAAGTTATATGCAAAGGTAATTACATGACAACAACTTGCAATTCAGCAGATCTGCTCTCATCCTTAACAAAGAAACATTCTAGAAACATTTAGATATCGCAGTAAGGGACATGGTTTAGGGAGAAATATTAGTGGTAGGTGGGCGGTTGGACTGGATGATCTTGGAGGTCTTTTCCAACCTTGGTGACTCTACGAAAGACAGATCAGTGTGCATCTCAAGAACCTTACATCAATTATTACAGTATGAGCATATAAACCCCCTTTCCCCGCAGGCATTTTAGTAATGTAATATACCAATTCTGTACAGAGATAGCTGCTTACATCCTCCACCTCTTCTTTGGGCTCTCGACGGGCAACAATCGCTTCAGATTTCACTCTAGGAAACAGGAAGAAATGCATCGAACCAGCAAGTGATACTGTGACTGCACCTGGTGAGCTGACTGCATCAGAAAGAAACTGTTTTGCAACTGCGAGTAACACTAACAAATTACAAGGTGCTTCTAAGCTATTTTTCCTCACTCTTGCAACGTTTCTGAGAACAGCTTCACTGACATCATCCCCTCTCTTTGGAAAACGTGATTTAAGCACCAGGCTCCAAAATATGGACCACTGGGACAGACCTGTTTCAAAGCCATATTTTATACTCAAATGTTTGTTGAGATCTTAACAACATAAAAAGTGAGCTGTTACCAGCAATTAATGTTGGTTTAAGTTCTTCTGGGCTGCTTCTCTTTCCAGTGTAGTAAAAAAGCCTCCAATATGAAGGGCAGTTTGCCATCACAGCAAAGAAATGAATCCCAAGTATAAATAAATACAAATTTAAAGTATTTATCTGAATACTTTTAATTTACTTAAGCCTCATAATGAGGGTCAGTCCCATTTGAATCACATGCACTTCTATTAGCAAGGAAAAAAAAAAAGCCATCCTTATTTCCTAGTAAAGCACAGTGGACAGTTAAAAGTCCGCATCCATGCTGCACAGCGTATTTTATGTATTACATAACACATCAGGAGACTCAAAAAGGCATTTTCAAAAAATCAGATCTATTTCCACTGCTGGTGAGATCACCTTCACTTCAGACATTCTGAACACTGAAGAAACCAGACTGTGCTGTTGTCACTCTGTGCTCAAGAATTTAAAAAGAACAGAGGCAACTTTCCAGATTCAAGATGCAAAATAAACACTGTCCTCTGAATCTGAGTGTCACAGTGCAGCTGGTACAACTAGTTAAAATGCAGTTATGTAGCCTGGAGATCAATGGGGCATCTGTAGCTTTATGGAAGTGAAAACTTCCCAGGCTTTGTAGGCATTCAGGTTTAGGTTTCTCTAGTTTGAGTGCAAAAATAAGAAATGGAATCTGTCCAAATGCCACCTCTGTGCAGAGCTCTAGAATCTCCTTTCCCTCTTCTTATTCTTAATGTGAACAATGAGACAATTAACAATACTGACATTTAAACACTGTTTGTGAGAATCTGCACTCGTTCTTTCATTAAATGAATGGGCATTCATGCCTCTCAGCACAATCTTGGCCTCCAACAGGATCAAGTTCCTGACAGTTTTCTTCAAAACTACTGGTTCAGAAATTCCTTTGTTGTTTGTTTGTTTTAAATTACAAACTGAAATGCTGACAACTTCACTCTGGGAAGCCTAGATTTGCAACCACTGTGATGGACCCCTAATATTGGAGGGGAAAATTCTGTAGATTTTCTAAGGTTCAAAAATTCATTTCAAACTAAGAAAAGCAATCTAAGAACACCAGGAATATCTCAGCCACATACTATCAGCCTTGAAGTGCTCTGTAAGCTACCTCTGAATTCTAACACTAATGCCCATGAATGAAATGCAGAAAAGCTGACTGGCACAAGTTTCACTCTCAGGTCCTCTCACAGAGGCTGTGAGTTCATCACTCAGGTTCTCCCAGATCCCTGACACAGCATGGGAACCACTCACCTTTTCAGCTCTTCCTCCAGCTCCTTCACTCTCGTTTCCATTTTGGTTTTGGCTTGCTTTGTTGCCTCAAGCTCTCCTTTCAGTACTTCTTGTTCTCCAGACAATTGGTCCACCTTGGCAATCAAATCATTCTTCACAACGTTCAAAGCATTTCTTAAAGGTGCGAAAGGGACAATAAGCAAAAATGCCATAAGCTGTCCATAAGAGAAACCTGAAACTAAACTCACAGGCATCACAAGGAAACCTGAAATGAGCATACTGAAATAAGTTCAGACTATAAGTCATGAAAAAGCACATCTTGCAGAAGAACGTAACTGGTCAGGATGACATCCGTCCAGTTCTGCTTTCTGACTGACAGAACAACCTCAGGTGCTTCATAAAAGATGCAGAAAGCACATACAGGGCAACTTAACAGCTGCACGAAATTGAAATCTATTTAAAGAGGATTAAGTGCTGAAACATACCTTTCAGAACCTACGTTATTTGTAGTTGTTGATAGCTGGAGATGATGGTGACATACTTCAGCATTCCCAACCACTTCTGAAGTATCTCAAAATCTTTAAAATGAGCAGCTTCCCATCCTAACTTCTACAGTTACCACCCTTAGGATTACTTCTCCTTCCTCTTTATGGCTGCTTAGCCATTCCTTAGTATCTAGCTTGCCAGCCTTTCCCAAAGGATAAGCAAATTACATTGCCTCGCGTTTCTTTATCAACTATTAAATCTTTGAAAATTCTTCTCAACAGTAATACAAGTTTATTTTCATTTAGTAAATCTTGCAAATAAAAACTTCAAAGTGACACAGACCCACCCAGACTCCTGCTGAAGTTAATGAAAGAAAAGCCTACCACTGATTTCAGGTGGGATCAGAGCCCATTAGGAAAACTGCTCAGGAGAGGAGTTTCTCTTCTACATTTCAAAGCACAACAAGTACTCAAGAGAGCCTGCCAGATACACCAACAAGCCACAGTGAGGCTGGAGTTCTAGCCACAACCTTATTTGTGATGGCATCTCAATGATATAACCAGGCAGGCGGTTCAGAGCACACAACAGTTTCTTACTTGGTCTCCAGTAGCTGTGAGTTCTCCAACAGCAGATTGCCCACTTCTTTGCCCATTCCTGAAAAAACAAAAAAAGTCAAGCAGTTTTCATCTGTTCTCCTTAGGGTATGGAGCTTGCGTGGCACTGACTGACTCATGCTTGAGGAAGAGAAATCATTTTGTTAGGCTTCCCTACAGCCAGATTCATCCACTTGAAAGGCTTCCTATTACCAACCTCCCACCGTGGCAGTATTAAAAGGACTTCAGATTGTCCAATGCTCTACTATTTACCTTGAACAATTTTCTTTCACAGGGGTTTACAGTTTGAAGTCTCAGGCCCATGACTTAAGGATCACTCCCAAAAAAGCACCTAGATCAGACATACTGCACTTTGGGTAAGAACACACGAGGGCTGCAGCACACAGGTCAGGTAGCTCCAAATCTTTCAGAGTGCATGCAAAGTGTAGAGATTGAATTTAGTAAAAATGAACCGAAAGGAATTTAGGGACTAAACGCAAAGGAGAAGAACGCCAGGAACTTGCTGGATCCCAGGATCTGCTTCTATTTTACAAATAGATACAGAGGGTACTGTTTTTTTAAGGGACAGTGCTGAGTGTTGCAGCTAGTTTCTCAACACAGGCCCCAGGGAACAAAAAGGCATCACAATCATCAGTGTTTGTGCTGAAGTGCTCCTCGTCCTGCCCTCGAACTACCTATCCCTTTACAGCAAAGGCATCAACATTTTCCACAGTTGTTATTTGCTGATTAATATTCACAATAAAATAAAAACAAAATAAACTTTAAGTTAATGGAAGTTAGAGAAACATGACGGCATACAAGAAGTGAGCACACATCACGACACTCCAACAAAATAAATCCTCTTCCCACAGTTAGATGGCATGAAGTTATGATGGCAAAAGCAGATTCCCAGCAGGAAGGAATAAGAAGCAGCATTTTCAAGTTTTTCTTTGTTTGTTTTTGTTTTTGTTTGTTTTTTTAAATCAGTAGAAAGATAATTAATCACTTTGATGTTTCAGGCAATGTATTCTTTGTGTGTCAAGGAATACTGCAAACAAAAATGTGAAAACTGAAGTGTACTTTTGGCTTGGTAAGGTGGATTAGCTAATACCCTTTTCTTCCATGGCATATACGTTGTTCCTAAAATCCAGAGGTCATACAATACAATACAGACATCAGTTTATTAAATACTTCTCTTGTTCCTTTTGAATGATTCTACAAAAGATCAAATACGTATTTAACTAGTAAGACATTAAAATGGCACAGGGATCCTGTGAGTGCTGAGGGACATCGTCATCCTCATGGCTTGGTTTTTCTGTTGTTGGTGGGATGGTTAATAACAGTTTGCCTTCTCATCTATGAGCAAGATAACACTTGTGAGTCTGCCTCTGGGAGAGAAAGGAACTGCGGTGCAGAGGGTCAGCTGTTACCCCAGAACTGCCTAATTAGTGTGTGGCCCAGTCCCAGCCCGATGCTTTAACCGGTGGGAGCTCTGAGGGACTGATCTTTCAATGAAGAAATGGATGAAGCCATCCTACAGCCATAGAGTGAGACACTATGAGATAATCTCGTGCAAGCTGTAATGACAAAGCCCCACTCATGAGAAAGAAAAAAAGGCACTGTGGAGTGACTAAAAGGAGAATTCTTTACTCTTTGTGGTGTGGAACAAAGGAGGGAGCCATTCATCACTGTGCACCTCCTATAGCCAGGCAAATAGTGTGAAGCATCAAAGTGGATAATCAACTATATCAAGGGAAAGAAGAAAATTCCCAGATCACAACTATGGACCAGCTGCATCCTGCTTCTTGGAGAGGTGACCATCACACAAAAAAAAACAAACAACAAAAAAGAACCCCACAAACCAAGGTAATGCAAGACATATGGGGGAGATGTTGAGTGGATGAAAGAAATTCTAAAATAAAAAATGCATGGTTAAAAGAGGAAAAAAAAGAAAAAAAGAAAAAAAAAGAAAAAAGGCCTTCGCCTTACCAAAGAAATCATCCCGTACTATGAGGACCATCCCATACGAGAAAGGGAACAGAAAGATAGGGGGGCAAAGGGGAAAAAAGGAAGAGAAAAAAGCAGCCATTAAGTACCAATCTGTAAATAGCAAACAGAGCAGCTGATCAGCATGTGCAAACGTGTGTGGTGCCAGTATATGTGATGCTCAGCATAAACTAACATACATCTTGTTTAGCTGCAGCCTGGCCTGATGGAGATTTATGCCTGAAAGTTCAGGACAAGTTCAAGATGAACTCATTTTTTTCTTCCATCTTCATCATTTACCCTGGACTGAGTATCTTTGTGCTTTCCAACCCCACCACAACGGCAATTCAACAGACGTAATGAATAGGGTGAAAAAAGGACAGGGGCAGGAGAAAAAACAAAAGGGGTGGCATATCAAAGCTGTTATCTGGCCTTTTTGCACAGACCCAAACCCACTTTACTACTGAGATAAATTCCAGTGCCACTTCAGTGGGAGAGTTTCTGAGAAAAAAAAAAAAAATGAAAAAGTGGCTTACAGTAACAGTACAAACAATCTGAACTAAGAGAAAGGATGACGCCATCGCTCCTTTTGTAACCTTACAGACCCAGCATCAGGAGGTGCTGTGTAGAGGAATGTGACAGAGCTCATCACTGCACAGTATTACGCTACAGATTTTGTACCGTATCAACCCAAGTCACCTACCCTTATTACAGGTTGAACTTCATTCAGTTTGCACTGAAATCAAGAGAGATTGCCTTGATCTCATCTGATTTTTTATCAGCACCCAAGTGCATTTAATAGAAAGGTGGAAATTCTGCAATTTAGGGCCTGCTGACCTTTGTATGGCATGAAAGGCAACAGAGGTAGCACTTCAAACTCCTATCAAAAAGACAAAACTTTAAAATAGCCTGTGGCTCTGCCACTCTCTTCCCCAGAAGAAAGTCTTTATTTCCACCGCAACTGTGGCAGAAGAGGGTCTGTATGCATTAAGAAACTCATAGTGGGCACCATGTGAGCAGAGGGACTCCTCAAAGCCTTGTTCACTTGAAGGAAAGTGATAAACTAACTTAATTCTGTGCTCAGCTGAGCTCTGATCAGAGCACAGCACTTGCCCTAAAAAAAAGGCACTTTGCACCCCAAAGCAAAGGAAAGGTGCAGTGTGGTTTTCTCGAGACCTTGAGAGACGGACCAGTGCAATATAAGGGAGCAAACCTGCAGAAAGCTACACAAAAACTGGATCAAAAAGCAGCAGACACATGAACACAAAGCAGGGATGTCCTACTGCCCAGGAACCCGCCAGTGCAAGGAACCAAGCAAGGCAAAGGTGGGAGAAAGTCAGCAAAGCCAACCGTGATTGGACAACAGCAGGGGAGTATCACACGTGTATACCATGTCATTCAGTCTCAACGAGGTAAAAACAAACAAGAAAGGAAACTGAGCAGAGAAGAGATACACACCTGAGAACTCCCCTATGGGCCATGTCCAGCGAAGCACAGAGAGACAAGGGAAAAAAGGAAGTGAAAAAAGGATCGATCAGTGACTGAAACCAACCAAATTAAAATTTTGTTTTAAAAAAAATAAATTAACAATGATTCAGCCATTTCAATGTCAAAAGGCATGAAATAGTAAGGACGGGAACTGCCATGACTGTAGGAGGCACGACTCCACATACAGGACAAAAGAAATCAAGGGGAGGTAACCCATGTTATAACTGCAACCACATGCTTCAGCTACCCCCAGAATGCAAAAGACAGTTGCATTTTACAACATCTTTTTCCCTACAGCAGTGCCAGGACTCAGTTTGATAATTTCATTTCAATTTCTGTATAGAAAAACAGTATTTGTATGCATGAACTTACCACTAATGTAAAACCTGCTGTCTGCACCATAAAACACCGGTTACATATAGCAAACACAGGTGGGCACCCTAACTCTAAAAGAAAGGACTTCTTAGTGCCCATAACCCAACTGTTAGTCCTCCCCCGTGTCCGGAGTACTGGGATAATGAATATCGGGAAAGGGGATATGAGAGAAAGGGGGAACTACCCATGAGCAGCTGGTAAGAAATGTAATTAATAAGTAAACAGGCAGGAAAGCAGCCAACTAGATGGTGAGAATATTCCAAAGGCTGTAGTGAGAAAGAAGGGAATTACAACAGTTACACTAGAAAATGTTCTCATTCCACATATTTCTCCAGAATCCTACACAAACTAATGTCATCTACCTGGACCTGTGTAAGGATTTTTACATGGCCCCAGTACACCAAATCGTATCTCCAACTTGGAGAGCTATGAATTTGAAAGCTGGACCATCCAGCGGATAAAGAATTGGTTGGATGGTCGCAGCCAGAGGGTTGCTGTCAACAGCTCTATGTCCAGGTGCAGGCAGATGACAAATAGTGTCCCTCAGAGGCCTATTGTGGGTACTCTTTCACAGCATTATCAGTGACATAGATAATGGGATCAAGTGCATCCTCAGCAAGCAGAGCAGCACAGCTGACACAACAGAAGGAAGGGACGTCATTCAGAGGAATCTGGACAGGCTTGAAAAGTGGGGCCATGAGAATCTAGGAGTGTTGCACTTGGGTTGGGGCAATTCCAGATAAGAGCAGAGAAAAGAACCCACGGAGAGCAGCCCTGTGCAGAGGGACGCGGGGGTTCTGGTGGACGAAGAGCTGGACGTGAGGCAGCAGCGTGCGCTCACAGCCCCAAAGGCCGACTGCATCCTGGGCTGCAGCAGCAGAGGGGGGCAGTGGGCAGCGAGGGGATTGTCCCCCTCTGCTCTGCCCTCGGAGCCCCCAGTTGCAGTGCTGCGTCCAGGCCTGGGGCCTGGCATAGCAAGGGGGGGAGCTGTTGCAGCGGGGCCAGGGGAGGCCAGAAAAAATGCTTGGAGATTGGAGAAGCTCTGCTGTGAAAAAAGACTGAGGGAGTTGGGCTTGTTTAGCTTGGAGAAGAGAAAGCTCTGAGGACACCTCATTATAACCTTCCTGAATGTGAACGGAGCTTATAAACAGGAGGGAAATGGCTTTTTACAAACTCTGATAGTGTCAAAACAGGGAGGGGGGGAATAATTTTGAACGAAAAGAGGGGAGATTTTAGGTTAGATTTTAGGAAAAAAATTATTTAGAGAGTGGTGAGGCAATGGCACAGCTGCCCAGAGAGGCTGTGGATGCCCCATCCCCGGAGGTATTCAAGGCCAGGTTGGATGGGCCCTGGGCAGCCTGATCTGATGGGTGGCAACCCTACCCATGGCATGGGGGTTGGAGCCTGATAATCTTTAAAGTCCCTTCTATCCCAAGCCATTCTATGATTCTATGATGATTTGTGTAGAGCAGTATTAGAACAAGGGGGAAAAGTAGATTTTATATTTCAAAATTGCAATGAAGAGTGCCAATTTTCTTGTGCCAATGTTGGCAGTACTATTCTTTAGATCTCTTCAGAGATCTATTCTTCAGACATTCTTAGTGCTTTCTATAGTTCAAAGCAAAGAAAAAGAAGTTTGAATCTCATTTCTCAGTCAGAGAAGCATGAGCTCTCAGATCTCTCTTTGCCTTCCTTCCTTTAAACAATCCTGGCAACACATGTTCACATTAAAGAACACTTTCAAGAAGACAGAGCTGGCAGCCAGAACTCAACAGAAGAATCAATTTGATTGACAATTCTGTCATGAAACTCACTGAGCTAGCCAATTTAATCACAATCCAGATCTCAAAAGGAACTGGAAGAAGCCTTCCTATTCTGCTAGCCCACCATGTCGTCATCTGCAAGTTTTTCTTGCTCTTCTCAAATCAGAAAATTATCCCAGAGAAGAGTGCAGAAAAACTGGCAAATTGCATGTCACAGCATCTCTGCCGAGAAGATGATAACCAAGGTTTAATGTACTTCTCTTCTGTAAGTGAGCTGAGAACACAAACTACAAAGAGAAATTCTTTCTGAAGAGTTTTAGAATTCTTCACCATTAGCAGATTCATCCTTCTACTTCATTCCTAAAGAACTGGTAAAAAGAGGAGCCATTCAGGACTAAAAACATACAGACTGACATAACTTTAATACTACTCCCTTTGACACTGTAGAGGGTATTGTATACACATAGTACACTGTATACACATCTCTAGGACGGGGGAAGAAAATGTGCACATCTTTTCCATTAAGCATTTAATTCATGCATGGATAGTTAAGCTACTCAGACAAACCTCTCAAATGCTCTGATTAAAATGTATTTTAGGTGTTTCACACTTTCATATTTTGTCCAGAATACTTCAAAAATGAAGAACAGAAAAAAGAATGTCAACTTCAGTAAGGCTTGAAATGCGTGCACCGTTCAAAGGAAAACTAACAGATACAAAATACCAGAAACCTAACAACAGCAGTGTAAGCTGGAGATGTTTTCTGTGCTTAACAAAGAGGGGAGTAGAGATTTTTATTTCCTAAGCAAAAACAAATTGAAGGATTAAGCAATCTCCCTTTTTTCCCTGTGTATTTGGGCATCCCTGTGTATAAGGACAAGCTATCTCTATGTATCATAGAATCATAGAATGGTTTGGGTTAGAAGGAATCTTGAAGACCATCTCGTTCCAACCTTCCTGCCACAGGCAGGGACATCTCCCACCAGACCAGGTTCTCACAGCCCCATGCCAGGGCCATGGGCAGTGCCAGACCCTCACCAGCCCTTGAGTAAAGAATTTCCTCCCAAGGAAATAACCTTATGCTTAAATTTAAAAACTTGGTATGTACGTATTGATAGTTTTGGCTTTAGGTGGAAAGGAAATCAATCTTCACGAGCCGTACTTACGTTCAAAGTCTCTGTATAATTTTCTTAGAAGAGGTAACTGCCAAATAACAGATAACTCAAGATGTCTACAGATGTCTGGGCTGTGTGATTACTGGAAAAGGTGAACACCTTTGACTAACTGGAACTGTGGTGATGTAACTTGCAAGGTCTAAACTGGGCAACTAAACACTTGTACGCTTCGAAAACAAGTCCATATTTCTCACTGGTCACTGGGTGAGACTATTGGGTTCTGGGGAGTGGATTCAGAGAAGACAGGCTTCCAGAAGTGGGAAATGGGTCTTCCCGAGCAGTTCATACAGCAAGTCTTTCATTTCCTGAACGATTCTGATGCTCACACTTCCTGCTGCCACAGCCATTTCAAGAGAGATAAAAAGCAACAAGTGGCACAGAAGATATATGTGATTTAGAGGAAGAAAGCCATGTATTACATCATATGCTCTTCTAGACAAGGAAGCACCTAAGGATCAAGATAAAACACATGCTAGATAGCAAGATTCTGACTGCTTTTAATTCTTTGAGCCTGTCACAAAGAGAGCTCCCAATAATGCATGGGGGCTGACTGAACAAAATTCATCCCACATCTTTAATAGCCACGTGTTGTTGCTCCTGCCAACTTCGCTAGGAGCAGGAGATCAAGCCCTTTTGCAATGACTGCTAACATACAGGTCACTCTCAAACCTAGAATTCTTGCCTTTTCTTTTTAATTCTGATATTTTCAGTATCTGCACATATTGGCTCCAATCACAGGCTGCAAAAGTTCATCTCTACTCTTCTGTAGACTTTTTCTTCCACCATGGTGTCAAACAATAAATGTCTTAAAGACTTCTGGCAATGGTCATCACTCCATGCACAAGAGTTACACTGCATGCTGCAGAGCTAGCATCATGTTCCTAAAAAAACATCTATACCAAACAGCTATTGCAAGAGTTGTGATCACAGTCTAGATCTCTTTCACATTCCAGTCACACAGTTGCCCACAACAGTATCAATTTCAGAGATTATGTCTTAGATAGAGCAAGAAACTATGTACTGACCTACTCTACAGCCTTCAGTCCACTTCTTCATGGTTAAATCTTCAGTGAATAGGCTAAAATCTGTCCCCTCTGCAGAAACATACTCCTTCAGAGGTTCCTGATACCAGACTCATTCAAAGGTAATACAAGTATTCCCCTAATTTAATTCTCGTAAAGAGAAGCTGCTGCAATTCTGCGACATGACTCAGCTGATCACGTTCTAGATATATGAGGGCTGCTCCAAAAGTAATGTCTCCTATTTTATTACATTGACACATGATGTCAGAGGCGAATGTTGGTGGTAATGCATCAGAGGTTGAACCTTCCCACCTGTATTGCATTAAATTTTTTTGCTATGTGACAGATGGCAGCAGAGAGGCAGTCTGACAGAATGGTAACTGACATGAAAGTACAGATGAAGCAAAGGTGTCATTGAACTTCTCCATGCAAAAAAAAAAGAAAAAAAAAAAAAAAAGGACCCAATGACATTCATCAACACTTGTGAACGTTGATGGAGACCAAACAGTGGGTGTTGGCACAGGGAGGAGTGGGTGGTGCATTTCAGCAGTGGTGACAGCAGGTACTTCCACTGGTGCAGATTTGTACAAGCACACCATGCAGCTCTTGTTCACTGCTGGTGAAAATGAATAACTAATGGTAGTGACTGAGTGGAAAAATAATGTTCTGTAGCTGAGAATTTGCCCTATCAAACAGTGCTATTGTGTTCTTTGTATCTGTTGTGGAAATAAATAGGAGACATCATTTCTGGAGCAACCTATGTATATCCAAAAGTTTTTTGGATATACAGTAAAAATTTTGTTTCCAGAACCAAACTTGTAAGATTATCCAAATGCAGCTCTTATGCCAGTAACCACCAGAAATGTTCACTTTCACATCAGATCTCTTGCTGCTCAATGTCTTAACAGGAATACTTGTAGGAGTCCTCGTATTTTCTACAGTTTTTAAATCAAACAGTAAAACTGACAGTGAGCTACACAGTTATAAACTTTGTCAGTAGCTTGTGTTATCAGGATATTCAAATACCATTCATATTTCCCTGAAAATATTAAGCAGGCCTTCAGAACAAGCTTAAATTCTGCCATGAATTAAGGTTTGCATGCTTAGAGTCCAACACTAGAAAGCATGGCAAGGGCTCAGACTGCTACCTGACACAAAGCTGCTTCTCTGACTGCTTCAAAGTCATCAGGAACACAGAATATAATCAGACTTCAGATACAAAAAGTTCCTTCAAAACCAGCCTAAAAGGAAAATGCAAATCTCTCTTGGATCAACTATAAAAAGGTAAGAACTGCAGTGAAGACTATGATGTTTCCATACGAGAACAAAGAAAAATTGTTCCTTTAAAATACTTAACAAAAGGAGCTGTTTTCTTGCAAACTTCCAATAAAACCTTTATTCCAAGAGAAGCTGCTAGAGTGCAGAATTACTGGAGTGAAAATTTGTGGAAGGAGTGGAAGAAGCAATCTTCAAACTGCTCGTGTAGGAGAATTCTATAGGAAAATAACTTAAAGACACATAAGGACAGCCCAAATACATAGCCATTAACTTAAATTGTTGGGTAAGAATTACTGTGCCGTAGGTATATATTTCAGTCACAGTGCATCCCAAATTCCATGCCATTTTTTAAAGGCCAAACAACCAAATTCTGAAAAAAGAGCAAATTTAAATGCTTCTAGAAGCTTAACAGAGTTGTCATTGCATCAGAGAAAACAGAACAGTTCCAACAAGTTTTTACCTAGCAGATCTGCTCCTTCATCAACATCCCCGATCACCTCAGATCCTGCTGTGGAAAGTTCATGATAGAGAGAGTCTGTGTTGATGCCAAACGCTTTGTTCACAATCCCCTGGGTTGGGCTGTGGTTGGAAGAAGGAAAGGCAAGGATTCTTGTTATTTGGCAATATTTAAGCTAGAACATAATTTCTCTGAAATACTGAGCATCACAGACCATTACAATCAAAACAGGTGGAGTGGATTCCACCCTCTTGCCATGGACTGACTGAGGGAATTTAGTAAGTAAAGCATGTTTTAATCCCCACACCAAGTACCAGTACCTACCGTGCATAACCTCAAAGCTCACCTAGCTGACTCCTTTTCTAACAGCTTATGACTTCTCAGTATTTCATAGAAACTTTCAACTCACAGACCTAAGACTGTGCAATGATGCCTACACTCCCACCAACTTAAACAGCAATCCTCATAGCAGTAAGATCAGATAAGGACTCAAATGCTGCAAACAGCAGTGGTTTTCCTTTTTCTTTGCCAGCTAGTAAGTCAGCCTGAAGATTTAGTTTCTTCTTTGAGTGAATCTGTGCACACAAATGCTTTTCCATACCTCAGCAAAATGTACTTCATGAAAGGTAAATCAAAGTTAATGTTATCTAATTACATCATGTGGAAGCACATTTCCACATCTTCTCTATGGAGAATCACCTTGCATGCCTTGACAGACTCGTGGCTCAAAGAGAAGACAGCCACTGCAGGAAGGCATAGCATGAGAGAGTGCGGTGTCCTGTGGGACTGCCAGTGCCTACTCCAACAATCAGCACTGAAGCAAGTACAAAAACACTTCTGTGTGCCATGCCTTGTACAAGAGGAACCAGCTTGTGCAACCTTTCCAGCAGCCTAGCAGAAAGGCCAGCACCACTGGATAACATCCCAAGCTCTGTGGCTTTATCCTGAGGTAAATCAAGTCTCTGCGACCAAGCCTGGAGATTACAGATGTCACTGATACATGAGTAATACAGCACATTACAGAGAAAAGAAACAGCTTTCTTAACTACAAAGCTACCCAGGTATCTAAGAACACTAAGGAATACAGCTGGGTGCCACAACTGCATCAGAATTAATCAGCTGACGCAGGCTAACATGCAGCACAACTGACGACAAGCAACCAGCATTCAAGGTCTGACCTGAAGGCATCATTCAGCCTCAGCACTCCACTTTCTGAAGCACTACATTTTCCCAAAAGCATTCTGCTATTAAAGATGCAGCTCCAGAGTTATCTCATGTCATCTGTAGCTTTCAGTATCTCCAGCTGGATCAGAGATCACTGCCTGAAGAGCTCCCCATGCAGCAATACTCTCCACTCCTATATTTTCTTCAGTTTGAAACCAATTATTGGTCTAACCATAGCAGTCACTTTTGCCTTCCTCACATAGCACTGTTCTGGCTACCTGGATTCGTCGTACTGCTAACAATTGCCCACGCATCCTACATACTCTGAAGGAAGTTTAACTGAGAAAGGCATCTGTTACTGCTGCTCACATACGCTCTTAGAGACTAGAGGAGAGTGCCCAATAAATGCAATCCAGTTCACATTTGGTCTGTGAGGAAATCTTGCTGTAGCTTTGTCAGAGTATTATTTTCTGCATACCTTTTTGCTGACATATTGTCAAGTTACCCACCAGACAGTAAAAAAAGAGTAAAAAAAACTTACAACATTGCTAGACCTTGGTAAAAATGGATCAAGGAATCTAGACTAATAATTCTAGCCTAATATATGTTTCACAGATACACATGGAGCCAAAATTAATAGCCTTCAGGGAGCTGAGTGCCAGGTGCTAGGCAGGAACCACATCAACATATTGGTTCACCAACTCAGAGGTCTTGACTGCCTTGACTGATCACTTCACACCTGAACACTCTCATCCTGCTGGTCCAAGGCGTCCCTTAAACCTCAGGCCTGTGTCTTCAGTCCTTATCTGAGCTACGCTATAGAGTACTTGTCCTCAGCTC
This sequence comes from Lagopus leucura, assembly GCF_019238085.1. Taxonomy (NCBI): domain Eukaryota; kingdom Metazoa; phylum Chordata; class Aves; order Galliformes; family Phasianidae; genus Lagopus; species Lagopus leucura. The sequence goes on along the minus strand of NW_024962257.1, from coordinate 14,138,978 downwards.
TGTCTGCTGCTTCTGAGTATTCTCTGCACCTAATGCATCCTCTCCTTATCTGGGAGTGCTGATGGAGCCTCTTACCAGCACCCTACTACACTCCTGCACCCTGCTTACGATGAGCACTGCCCACTGGGGTTGTTTTTGTTTGTCCTCCCATGCATAGCAGCTCTGCTTCTGCTCTTCCAACACTTAAAGAATATCACACAAAATTAGAAGTCTTGAGGCTTTAAACTGCATTCAGAACTGATCTCATTAGACAAACACATCTTTTTCCTCTCCTTGAAAACTTAAGCCCATATTCCCTATGCTTAACTTAAACCTTTTGTTTAGAAACGCTACGTTTCTTTGCACTCCCTGATCCAGTAAGACAACCTGTCTCAAAGCAGCCTGGACCTGGGCCAGCTGCACAGATCCTTCCAGATTACCTGCTGATATGTGCCTTCCCTGGAGAACTCAAAGAAGGCCAACACGCCCTCATTTTTGCATTAGCCAGGATACATGCATTTTTTGAAACAGCTGCATCTTGAACTCTGAACCACGGTATCCACTCCACTCCTCGCAGAAACAAGACAGAGGGCCAAGAGCAGAAAGTCACAACAATACCTGTTCCCAGGGCGTTCCAGGCGGGGATCTTGACACATATCCAGCTCAGGAGTGGAGTCTATGATGTCCTGAACATCGGACCACTCATCACTGCTTCCCATACCTAGGTGAGACAACACATGATCTATGGTAACACTGCTCCTTAAAGCCACTTCTGCAGCTTCAAATACCATGGCTTGAGAACATCATGGTGCCGTGTACAGTTGTTAAAATAGAAACAGCAGCAGATCACCTAGAGTCACAAATGCACCTGTGCTGGAAAGATACCTTCATATCTTTAGGGCAGACAGACCATAAGCATGCTCCCTGCAATACCACAGTGCCACCAACATAGCTGGCCTAGATCTTCATTAGAACATAACAACCAGAAATACTTCATCCATTAGAATAACTTCCATATAATCTTTTAACTTGTTAGTAAAAATTCTTCAGTCACAGTGCATATTTAGCCAAAATCACATCACTTCACAGAGATTATTCTAGCTATGAACCGGCACTGGCTCATTTAAATACAAGCAATTAGTCAACACAATTTCTCAAATCTACAAGGAGCTTACATATCCACTATGGTGAAATTTCACTTAGAAACTGCATTGTACAATGCATTAAATCCAGTCTGGTTTCTGTATAATTTATAGCCTGAGGGCAATATTTGAGGAAGAAAATAAGGGACTTCCCCCTCATGTCAATTTATGTGTATTAGAAACCAAAATGCTCAAAAGCTGAGGCAAGCAACAAAAACACACTGTCTGTTCACATACAAAATGCTTGAAGGATTAAGGACATCATCTGTATACTATGTTAGTCTGCTGAATGTGTTAGAGGTGGCATTTTTGTCCTTTCCAAACTGCCTTGGAACCCAAATACACAAAGCTCACAACAACAAGAGCGTTCATTCCCCCATTTAGGCTGGCACTGCGGGCTAGCTGGCAAGCAATACCATGCTGAAGACAAAGCTTGATCTGTATCTGTTGCCAAAGGAGGCATCCATACACAGCAGTTCTCTAGCTCATACAAACTTCTCTTTTCAACCTGAAAAACTTTGCAGCAAATACCTTGGAATATAATTTCTGTAGGTTCCTCTTTAAGACATTTGTATCAGTAACAGACATTTTAATAACAGATGCATAGAATTATGCAATCACAATTCAAGTACCTGAGTTTCTCCACAGCAGAGATGTGTTCTGCATTACACGAGAGACAGCTGAACAGCAGAGCACATAAGACACAACTATCTGCCTGGAGCAGATTGCACACTATGATCATTTCACCAGGAAAACTTAAATTTTCACATGGACATTTCCTTCAGAATTGAAAGAGAGCTACTGATGGTAAACAGTCTCCTCAGAAGCAAATGTAAAATGAGGATACTTATTTATAGTACATTTGAATTACTGAACTCTGAGAAATACTGTAGGACAAACTTACGACTGAAGCAAATCCAGAATCATCACTGGACCTACTCAAGCAATTCTCCTTTTCTTGCATGCACAGTATAGCTTATTCTTGTCAGCTCTAACTTCTGGTCTCAGCCACCACAGACATCCACGTTCAATTTCTCTCACTAATGCCCATTGACTTGCCTTGGCCAGGATACACACGAAATAACAATTTCAGTGATCTATGCAGAAGCCACATGCCCTTACAGAGAACTGTGCTGGTTTCTGGCAGACTGAAATCCATGAAGTTGGGAGCCCCCAGCTGCTAATAAAAATACAGAATGGGACTCAGTTGTGACTCTTTTTATTCAAATGCTACAACAGAAGATGTTACATCTTGTTTTATAGTCTTAATTTGTTAGGAATCAGCTGCTGAATGTTAGCACAGGCATTTCTTCTGTATTACAGAGGAAAAGGTTCTGGTTCTGATGGTCCTTGGAAACCTGTGCTCATTCACATGCTCCTAAACAGACTTTTTTCCTTATGGTCTTCGTTGAGTTTTACAGTTCTTTTTGAATTTAAGTTAATGACATGTAAGAAACACACCACTTCTCATTTCCGAAGGCTGCCACAAGTCTAAACACAATACAGCCTGAGAGCTGCTGACACACACTACATTGGTACTGCTATATTAAACTGCACTGAAAGTGGCTTTTCTCGTGTTCTTGCATTCTTTTCTTTCTTTCAGCAAACTAAAGCCTTAGGTGATGGCTTTCCTCACCAGACATCATTAATTCAATCTGCTACAGCTCTGGGGAGTGGAAAAAAAGCAACTGTAACTTTCCAAAGATTTCTCAAATGAGAAACAGACTAAAGAGAAAACAGCTTATTTAGCTTAGAAAAACAGATGGATGAGGATATAACTATTCTTTTAAAATACATCTGGGTGTGGAGTAAACACACGGGAGGGAAAATAATTATTTAACCGAACTGACAATTATGATATATGAACAGCTGGGTATAAAATACTTCAGAATAAATCCAGAGAAAAAAAGTTAACAAAGTTTTTAACTAGCATATTAACGAGGCCCAGAAACTGCTTCCCAAAAGCTCCAATATGGGGCTTTCTCATTCATGACAGGGGTTCTATGACATGGATGAATGCACCTGCAGGGAAATGGACTCAATATCTACTGCCATCCTGCATACCTGGGAAACCATTCACATTACTGACTTTTTAACAAAGTTTGCTACTCAGAAAAAAGCTCACACTTAATTCTATTTGGGATAGAAGCTGATTACGTATCAGTCTCCCAGCCTTCGACTGTTACAGAAGGACACAAGCACTGCGAAGGAAATTAATTTCCTGATCAAGAACACATGATCCAGCTCCCATACCTATGCTGACGTTCCTCATCTCCTGTGTGACCTGCACTTCCATGTTCCGGCTGTTCCGCTTTTCTCGTGTCCTCTTGTTGCTCTTGGTTGTGCCATTGTATTCACTGATGGGTTGGATGCTCTCGTTCAGGGGTGTGACAGCAGCAGAGGGCACAGATGATGTGGGAGTGTTGGACTTGGTTCCGGTGGTGCTCGGCGTGGCAGCTGCTGAGGACTGCCCAGATTCAGACATTTCATCCTGGGGACACTACGGCGATTGCAGGGTAGGAAAAGAACAAAAAGGGAAAAGCAGAGCTATTTATTTCAGTTGATCTTCGATTTGTTGGTATATGGCTGCCTTAAAGCATTAAGCAAAATGAGCCTTGCTCACTGTACCGACTAAATGCCCAGCATTCACTGGTGACACATGGCACTGCAACCAGAACGTAGCAGTGAGTTCTCATGCTGAACTCAGCAAGCAAATCCTACCGGTGAAAGGATCGACATCCTTCTTCTTGTACTATGAAGACTTATCTTCATAAGTCACATCACTATGTGACCTGTTCATCATGCACCTCAAGGAAGAAGGCCTTTTCATAAGTGAAAAGCACCTCCAATTGCCACTGACTACAGCAGAAGCTGAAAGGCTTTGGCACTTGCAGTAAGCCAGGACAGCACTTCCCAAGACTGGAAGGTAAGACGGGCATTGCTTGGGAAAGACATGAGCTCTTAGAGGATCCAGAAGCTGTCATTACAGTAAGCCACTGACATAACCTGGATGAGAATCCCTTGTGGTGAGAGAACAGCAGCGTATTTTTGACACCAAACTGCAGAAGCAAAGTGGCTAGCAAACGAATGGTCTGATTTTGCTAGTGGTGGAGGACCTATGTCCCCACATGATGTTATGCAGAAGCTAGCCAGGCATGGATCTGGCTTGACAACACAGCAGAAAGAGGCATGGTCTCCCCAGATTGATTAGGCAAGACCCAGAAACTCAAAAATAAGAAGCTGACAAATTAACATAGGCGACAGACTTCCATTGTGAAATGTGCACAAATGAGGTCCAGCTTTACAGACATTACAGCCCCATTTCTTGTCGTAACACCTCTTGAAAAGCATAGGAGGCTTGTAAGGCTCTGTGAGGATTTTATACTGCAGCCCTTCTTTGTCCATTAAAGTGGCACCGCTTCAAAGTCAGCCAATTAACGCCTTGACCAATGCAGTAATCATTCCCAGGACCAAATGAGATCTCTCCTTTCTTCATGGCAGCCCACTCTAATTGCTGCCGGCAGGGAGATGGCAAAATGAATTTGGAGAGTTATACGTGCTAATGAGTTGCAATTGGGTGCAGTGACATTCAGCAGCTGCACACCCAGACTCAGCTATAACTGTTATTGCTTGCCTCTCCCCTCCTGTGCAACTGCTGCAAAGACTCAGACTGCTCAGCAGCTGCTTCAGGGCCTCCCATCCTCGGAGCTGTGATGCTGGTTCACTTCACCGATTTCTAAGGCTTGCTCTACTGTTGTAATATTAACTGCACAACATAACAAAGCAATTCAAAATGGGATGATAGAAAAGACTGAAATATATTAACCCTTTGCAGCCTTTTTTTTTTTTTTTAATCTGGAATCTTATTAACACATTCCTTTAATTAGACTGGCCTCTATGCCTATCTTAAAATACCCTGCAGTACATTGTACTGCAGAAGTCAAAGGCTTTATATTGCATCTGTGCATTTACATAAAAAGTTAAGATTTATTTTTAATATTTGACCATTCAAAAAAATCAATGACTTGTTTGGTTTCTGCACTGCCAGTCCAAATAGCCCCCATATTCCTACTTGGAAGTTCCAATTGCTTCCCTGCACGTTTGCTGATTTTACAAGCAAAACTGGGATAGAAACACTTTACTGTGAATACATGTGGAAACCACACTTCTCACCTCCACTTCAGATTGTTTCATGAGTTACTTTTTTAATAGTTTTATTCAGTTTTTGTGAATGTGATCCAGTAAACCTTCTAACACTTCAGCTGCAATTTATCTGCTGTGCTTTGTCATACAAAGGGACAAAGAACACCAAGTGTAAAGTGCAATCACAAAACCTCTTCCCCCAACCAAAAGGAACTTCTGTTGGATGAACAGATTCAAAGCTTCTTCTTGTACCCACAACATGTAAGCATAACAAGTCCATGAGGATTTTAGCACTGCAGAAGAGACATGCAGATGGGTACACTACATGTGTACACACGAAGTTTCTTGCACTTGGGATCTAGATGTCATTTACAAGTTCTACATTATCAGTGTCTACAGAGTGATACATACTTGTATTGTGAAGACATCCCATAGCTTCTTGTTAATTGACATTATCTTTCTTTCACCCAGAGCACATCAGGGAGTAATTACACATGTAATTACACTCACTATATATATCTGTAGTTTACAGTCATTAGAAAGCATCCTTTATTAAGTCTACCAGCCTGCCCTGGAGAAATTCCTCTCAAATGTAAACACTACCAAAGCACTCTTCTTCACAGTCCAGAATCTCTATTAAACTTCCTTCTACTGTCCTTTTGTACAGCTTTCCTCTGCAGTCTGGGAGGCACACTGCATAGCCCACAGCTCACCCAAAGAATACTCTCCACAACCACCACTTACCTACAGCCATACCTGTCAACCTCCTAAACATCAAATGTGTAGCAGTGACCTCCAAAATGCATTGCAAAGGCTCAACATTCATAGCAGTCATATGTCACCATGAGTAGTCACAATTGTATGGTTATAACACTGAAAGCATAGTACATAAAAACAAAAACGTTAAGGACTTTCATCTCCAAATTATTATGTAAAATAAATGTGCAACTGAATGTAAAAATAAAATAACAAAGACAGCAACTTAAATAGAAAATAGTCATAATAAGTATACAAGGACAATTAAAACATAACTAACATATGGCCCCATGAAGGAGGAAAACTAGAGAGAAAGGTCAAGATAAAAATACTGGGAAAGTAAGTTATGTGTTTGCAGTCATTGTCAATGAAACATCAGAGCAGATAAAGAAAAAGCAAGGAGTGCTCGAGCACCACCACTGCTGAGATTTCAGTCATGCATAAAATAGCTGAGAAATGCTATTTAGTCAGAGAGAGTACATAAGTAGCTTGCAAGAGGAAAATTTTCCATTCCAAATTGCAAATCCAGCAAGTCAGCTAATCAGTCCTTTTAATTATTCATAGGTTTGTTCCATACTCTTAGGAAATCCACCATAACACGCTAGCTATCCAAATCTTCCATAGCCCAAGCTCTATCTGCACACTATCAGCTGACCTCCACAGCGTGTTTCCCCCTTCTGCATTTTCCTAACAAGCATCAACACCAACCCCAGAACTACCCATCAAATACATGTAGAGGAGCACAGAACTACCTCTGCACAATGTTCTCTTTTTACCAGAAATGGGCTTTTTGCCTGACACCACCAATAATACATTACAAAGTTATCAAGTCAGTAACTCTCCATTATCCCAGCTTGGAAACCAAAGCTTAGAATTTATCTGGATTCCTGTTGTATTCTCCTGTAATGCAGATCCTGAGTTACTGATGAGCTCCACTCAACTCTCACTGAAAACCTTCCAGAAGCTCTGCAGTGATACATCTGAAAGAATTACACCTTCAGAAGTCTGGGAGGTGGATTTGACCTCAACTTCCTTACAGCTCCCCTGAGGCTTACACCTGCCACATGTTCCTGACCAGTAGAGAGCTTGAGAGCACATCCATACAATAGTGTACAGCTCAGTTGGGAGATCAGAGCAATAAGTTATTTGCAGAAGTAAGTCTCTGTACATCTTGGTTGCTGTGTGCACACCTACAGCAACGTGCTGGCACACCCTAGTCTACCTGAAGCCACACCTTCACATCCTCATCCTACTGTCTGTGGCTTTGCTCTTCCCTAATTGCAGTAAAGCTTTCCAGAAATTGGTGTAGGATCTGACTAGCCCTTTATAAGGTATTTTTAAAGCAGACCAGAAGCTTTGCAGGGAGGACATACTGCAAGCCATGCTGGGTGGATGCATCACTGGCTGTCAGGCCTGCCACCAGGCACCTGGGAAACACTGCTTGAAGAGGAATTCGGTAGGATTCTGAGCAAAGACTTTGAGAAGTCTACAGGTACAGCATGTGGGAAATATGGCTCACCATGTATGGCATAAACTGTTAATAAATGCACAAATCTGTCAACTAAGAGCACAACCTCTGGGTCTTTGGGCTCAAAGCAGTCTCCAAATGGCAGAGCAGAGCACCTGAAGCAAGAGGCACAACTATCCAGCTGCTTTGGTGTGGCTACCATGACCACACCAAATTCTGGCAAGCCCCAGTGCAGAAGGCAGTGCACTGAATTGGATGTAGACAATGCAAGAATAGAGCTGCAGACCAGACGTGTGAGGAAGTGAAGAGCTTTAAGCACAGTGCAGGACTTGGGCAGTCAGAGAGGTTTAGTACTCCTTATAACTGAAAATAGGAAGGCCAGAAGAGTGGTAAGACAAAAAGAACAACTGCTGAAGAGCAAGTATAACCCTATGCCTGGCCCCAGGTGAGGAGCAAAAGCCTTGTTATTACTGAGGGGAAGAGAGGAGGCAGGCTCCATCATTTCCTCTCACAAATAAGCTAAAAAAGTTGAAGATTTTATCTTCCCTATATTTCTAGCTGCCTCCACACACTCCTTTCAACCTGGGGCCAGCCAAATAAAGGACATTAACACTGAGACAAGGAGGTAGCAAGCATGAGGATCTGTATAAATCCCTCCTGCACCATATGCCAGATCTGTGATGGACATCCTCCCTCCTCAGCACAGCCATCACAGGAGAAAACGCACAGCAGGAAGAGGCTGCAAAGGGTTATGGACACAGGTTAATCTCCACCTTAATGAAAACATGGGATGCTATTGACAGTTGCAGAGTGGGAAACCCTTGCTCCGAGATGGTCTATAAAACCTTGTAGCTGGAGTTGGACTGCAGCTGGCCGAGGTCACTCAGGTGCCAGTGGTCCAGTGTTGGGACGATCTTGGCCCCTATCTGCCCACGTACCATGCCATCCGCGAGGGGGAAGACATTCAGAGAGTTAGGACGTTCCTTCCTGCTAAACAGAGAAACAGAGAGAGAGGAAAAGCCAATCTGTTAGCTGTTTACAAGGTTCATACACAAAAGAAACAGCACATTAGCTCATGCGAAATATTAGTTATTAGAAATTGAACTGCACTCCTTCTCCCAGCTTAGCAGCTGGGTGGACTCCCAAACCCACAGCTCCACGGTGCTGCTTGTTCAGATCCAGGGTGTCTACGGGTAGAGCCAAGCATATTCCTAGAAAGTCAGAAGGGGTGAAGAGACCAAAACAGGCACAACTGACATCACCACCTCCATGCAATGTTTCAAGGAAATGCAGAAGTGCAATGAACTGAGCCAATTTAAACCAATGTGTCCTCTGAGAAACAGATGTACTGTGGGAAAACAAGCCACAGCAGACAATCCCACAACAAAATGGTCATCACTGAATGAAGAAAAGAGGCTGAATTGAGTCACCTACATGCCACTTTTGTACATTCCACCCCAAACCTGGTTTGCAGCAACAGCAGAAATCAGTGGGTTTGGGATCATTTCCAATACTAAGCAAAAGAAGTAATACTTGCATTCCATGATCCACTCTCCATATCTAACTACAGTCCATCAAAATTCAGAATTTAAACAAACTCATAAATAAATACATTTTCTTCACCACTCTTTTTCTGGCAAGTGCAGGTGACCAGCGAGCTGTGGATTTGATACTGAATATGTAAGCTGGCACAGATTTTGGGACCAAGTTCCAGTGGGAGAAAATATAGAGCAAGCAGTGGAGGTGGAAATTCAAAGAAAGGAAGTGGCTTGTCAGCATGAACACTCCAGAAACAGGGCAGCAGTGGGCACCTCCTTGCAAAACACTGATCTGCTTCCCTCTCCACCAGGTTCCACGCCAGCCCAGTTCAGTGCTGCTAAGGGACATAGCAATCATTTTGCTAAAATTCAGCTTAGCTACCACCATCACAGAGTGGGACCAGGTGGCCTCCAGAGGTCCCTTCAATCCAAATGTTCTGTGATTCTGTGGTCTGTGACCATGGGTGAAAACAACTGCAGCTGCACCTAAGGCCGCCCCAAGACCAACTCATACACACTGACACGGGCAGAAAAGAGTTCATTTACAAAGCAAAAGCAAAATGTCTAACAGAATAGACAAATGCTCAGCCTTTCTGTTCTGAGCACTGCCCAGCTGACACGGCACGCTGCACTGCTATGCCAGTGTGGCTCCTGCTTGGAGTGACTGCTTGCTGTGGCCCATCTGGGAAAAGCAGGAGAGGCAAAAAGGGATTTTTACTGTGGTCCAGCAGGGAGACTTGGGAAACTTTTCTTAAGAATCCCCATTAAAATCTTCTCCTGAAAATCCTAAAGATTCACACAGAGAAATTTCGTAAATAAATCCTCTTACAAAAGCAGCACATAGCTACGAAAATGATGGCCCTAGGGACATCACACTTCACAGCTGCATTACAGCTTGAGAAAAGTTCCTATAGCTCTAAAATATTCTTAAAAATAATTTATTTCTGCAGAACAGGTGTCAAATTATCTGACAGTATACTATAAACACTTCTGAGATTATGGCCTAATTAGTATGGCCTAACATGCAGAAACTCAGGAGAAATGGGGCCATCCCAAACACATGCTGACTCTGATGTTAAATTATACCTCGTCTTCAGGTAATTTGTCAGATCCCCACTGAATGTAAACAGACTACATGAACTTTATCATCTGTGCTAACAAAGAAGAGGAGTATGAAGTAACATCAGAAACTGTAGGATCTTCAGGGAAGTATTTTGATGTAGACTGCAAGGAAAGCTGCACTGAAAATTTCCACACTGTGTTTGTCTGAAAATACTTTCCAGCCTCTTCTGCATCTCCCAGGGAAGAGCAAAAACTGCAGGAAAACTAACTTCAGTTTTGCAGTCTTGATGTTGGTGTTACCAGTCCTCAAAGTAGTTCAGAATATCCTCAGGGTTGGCAGAAATTTTCAGTGCTGACTACAGCCCTTTGGAGTGACTTTCGTACACCCACGTCCTTCTGGTCCAGAGGGACCCTGAGCACTTGGTTATTTCTACTGTGTGTTGCGAGGAAAACAGCAAAAGCCTCTGTAGTGGCTTGCAGTAGCCAAAACCTGGATCAGAATGCTCCTCCCGTAACAGCCTAAAGCTTAGAAAATGTAACAGAACTACTGTGTTTGCCATCATTGCAAGATGGTAACTGCCCTCTTTGTAGGCTGGGTGTGCAGAACTCTGCCTCACCCAAAGTCAGATGTGCTTTCTGACAGTTACTGGTGACATGCATTCCCTGCCCTGCCTAGAAAATATGCCTATTTTGTATTCCTATAGGAAGTGTTCAAGAAACATGTAGATGCAGTAGGCAGGGTTGTGGTTTAGAAGGGAAATATTGGTGATAGGTGGATAGTTGGATTGGATGATTGGAGGTTTTTTCCAACCTTGGTGATTCCACGATTCTAATTAAAGGGAGAAAAGACAACTTTTTAAAATATTCTGGGAAGTGAAGTGCAAAAGTCCAATTACACAGGGATGATCCTGGTTTGGGACCTGCACTTTCTGCTTTTGAGTGCACACATCCTTCCTGATTTAGCAGCTTGCTGGCTCCCTCTGCACCAGCCAAGGGAAGCGTGCTGTGTGTGAGTCTAATGCAGATGTCAGTACACAAAGAGGGCAAACAGGCCTTTCAGCATCACACCATGGCCACCCAACAGCAAACTCCGAAACTACGATTAACAAAGTTAAGATGCAGCAGTAGGGTTTACCTTTTCCTCCATGACTGGCGATGACTGCAGCGACAAACGTAACAGCCAAAACAGAGCAGCAATTGCACAAAAAGCAGGACAAAAAAAAACAAAACAACAACAACAATTAGAGAATGAAGGTCATGCAAACGTGCAGCCCTATCAGAGAAAGCATGTGCATGCATTTTTATTCTTACTACATGAAGGTGTGCACTATACTCGTCCCCCTGCTCAGATGGCAGTAAACACACACATACCCAGCATTTCTTGCACTATCTTCTCTCAAGTGATAAGCAAGCATCCTTGGTGTATTTATGGCCTTATGCAAACATGTACCTACACAGACTACCATACAAAACACACCCAAGCACATCCACAGGTGAAAGCAACCAAATGCACTCACAAACACCTATGAAGACAGTGAGAGATTACAGCCATATCCCCCCCCAAAACACATCAGCATACCAACTCACACAGCTGTGCAGAGACACAAGAACACACATCCCTCAAAGGCACAAGCATACACAAACACAGCACACACGAACAGCACAAAGCTTGAAATGAAGGAAGACGACCCACTTTCCAGTTGTTGTTCCTACAGACTCAGATGGAGGCCTGGCAGGGGCTGTGACAGACATAGAGAGCTCCTCTATTTTTGCATTCTTCCAGGAGCTAGCAATATGTCACATGTAAAGGCGTTCTTCCATCACAGAGACAATCCTCAGTGAAAGTTTTGTTCTTCACATCAGAGAATGGTGGTCTTACAGATACAACCAGTAAACATTTCTCACTGTGTATTTCCTTCACTGAATGGTAACAAAAAGCCACCATTAATTTTAGCTTTTTTCACAATTAGGGAAAACTCATCAGAACCAATTTCAAGCAGTCCTTTCCAAATTTGGCTGTTGATGGAGCTGTCAGGAACACGTGCTCTCGCAATCCTAAGAACAACCTACAACCTACTGGTTCTTTTCACACCATATCTTCTCTTTCCATACCCATCGTTGCCCCTGTTTGCCTAGAGAGGCCACCATCTAACTTCTGCTCTTTCTTCCCTGTATAGGTTTCAATACTTGTCCACTGGTATACTGGAAAAGCACCACCGTCAGATGGGAAGGGGCCAGAATGCTGGACTCCAAACACTGTAGTCTGTAATCAGTTTTATTCTTCTAGCCACTCTGACCCGACATTAATTTACTGTTTTGCAGAAAACATAGCACTGAGAACTTACTATTCAGCCCACTTTACAAGTACCACAACCTTCAGTTATTCCTCTCTAAAACAAATACATTAAGATGCTCTTTTCTGAAAGGACTACACAGAAGAAGTATAAATCAACTGTGGCTTCTCCTCCCTATGAGATGATGTCTTGTCAATCAATTCAGTGTACAAGGATCCTTCTTACACTACTATCTTCCAGCCGTGTGCTGGTATTGTACCTAAGGTTACAAGTATCTTTTACTATTATGGGATGCAATAAAATAGTAAATGAACACAACTTTGCTCTTTGATTTTATTTTTTATTTTTTAAACTCTGAAGGAGCATGTGTCACACAGCAGCTGCTTCTGACTTAAGTGCAACTGTTCATGTTGGAAAGATAGATCCACAGAGGATCACCAGCTTTGAAGTTTGGGATTTATATGGCTTGGGATTTCTATGGCTACGCAAAGAGCTCAGCTCAGATCACAATGCTCCTGTTCCAGTTCCTTTTAGATCTGATACAGATTCGTACTGTCCATCAGGGAGTGTATGTGGGAGAAAACCTAGATAAGCCTTTCTGACTCTTGAGATTAGGATGCAACTGCTTAAAACTGCTACATTGCTGCCCCTGAAATGTTGCTGAATATTTCCCGTGGCAGGAGAGCTCAGCTGCTCCCTGCAGAATGAAAGAAACAGGAGCACACACTGACACTTCGTTTCCAGCTATGCTGCACCCTGCCTGCTCAGCAGCTCACAGTTCCCCCCATTCCCAGCTGAGACATGGAGATGGCAACAAGAGATAAATGCACACATCAGCACAGCTATTCTTCCTACCAACATCCACACCTTTCAGGTAGGTGGGAGAAGTGAGTAGGATGACCAAGACCCAGTCTATCTTGTTTCCCCTCTACCATGGGTGTACAAAGTCATCTGACAGCAGAAGCACACAGCTCAGCAGAAGTCTCAAACGTGCTCTGCAGTTACCGAGCCCATTTTCCTTCAGCATCCTCCCTTCCTTCTAACACTATGATGTTACATTACCAACAGCTGTGAACAAAGCTCCTGTTCCCCCCACCAGCCCTGTGTGCACACCAGTATGCCACCAGTCCTCTCACACCATGAAGCTCTGGCAGAATGCAAAGCACTGGCTGGGGAAGGAATATCATGTCTGTATGGAATCAGGCAGAAGTCCCACGCTCTTCTGAAAACTCGTGTTTTCTACTTCTCCCTCTCCACATCCTTCAAGCCTCCCTCTTGGGGGTAGGAGTTTGTGTCTCTCTTGCTCTCTCCTTTTCTGTTTTACAATACACAGTCAAAACTTCTACAATCTGAACTTCTTCCCAGGCACTCCAATCCAGAAAAAGGAAGCCACAGCTTCCAGAGAACTTAAATTTCTTATTTCAAGACCTGACACTTCCTTCCACTTTCTTTATCCCAAACCCAGTGGAGTCCTTAGTATTTAAATGTTACAGATCTAAACATAGGGTACTAAAATATCCTTATTCCTCCCTTTTTCTAAACATTTTTTTTTTTTTTCTTCATTTGAAATAATCTTTTTATACGTCTCAGTGGCTTAATAGATTGTACTCAGTACAAATAGATTTATACGATGCTTTATTTGATTTATTACTTCTCTGATCAGTATTTATGGAACACCACTTTTTTTTTTCTTTCACAGCCTATGGGCAATATTATTGGTCCATATAATGTATCTGTAATGAAATGATTGCAATTGGAATTTTTGTGCTTTAAATTTAGTGTAAGGCTCCAAAAAATAGTGTTTTTATACACTGAACTTCATTTCATACTACTGCCATTCTTTTAAACAGAGGCTGGTTCTTACCAGTTTGGTGCTATGAAAACAGAGGGAAAAAAAATCACTTTCTTGGGCATAAGTAGGTCTACAGAGTGACTGACTCAGAGAAATCTTCTCTTGAAGAAACTGGGGAAGAAGTTATATAAAGGCTAATGCATTTAACTACTCCAGTTTTGCTGGCCATCACACATACACACAGACACACACACACAAGTGAACGCCTTCTTCCATCTCCATCCATTTTATAGACAAGTCTTTTACATGCCACCTGAGAACACAAACATCTCTTTCCAGAAGACCCCATGTGCAGCAGCACCATAAAGTCTAAGCTTTGTAACAGAACACACAAAACTCCTCTCTGTCAAACCTTAGAGAACTTACCTATAAATCATCATCAACACATTACAAAAAGCTTCAGGTATAATCCATGCCCACAAGGAAAGATCCTTTGTCTGGTTTCTTTCTCTCACAAATATGCACTCATTTTATAAGTTCCTGGATGGCAAACATTATATGGAGAGGTTATGGTCCTACCTTCTCCCAGGTACACTGCCCTCAGTTTGATTATTTCCCCCAACCTGCTGCATTTTGGATCGTTCAATGTGTTCCACGTAGGTCTGAATCATCTGTGAAGAGGAAAACATACATGAGCCAAACTGAAAAGACTCTAAGGGACTCAATCGTTATGTGTCCCTTCCAACTTGAGATATTCTGTGATTCCTGTTTTTTGAATACTGTTTTCCAGATTCATTTCCAATTTTCCTTTTTCTTAAAAATATATATACATATAAAAAAACACTCATCTTTGCTTCTTTTTTTTTTTTTTTTTTTTAACTGGTGACATAAGTGAATGGACAAGTCTGACAGAAAATCTGTCACAAAACCGTGTCAGAAATGGCTTAAGCTTAACCTTAAACCATGAAAAAGCATATCCAACATTTATATAGGTCTCCATGAGGCTGGTTAGTTGTGGAAGGTGAGGGAGGAGAGCTCTGTTCACAGAATTACTGACCAGTGATGTTAGAAGGGACCTCTGGAGGTCATCTTGTCCAATGCTCCTATTTAGGCAGGGCCACCCAAGGCAGGTCACAAAGGACCATGCCCAGATGGTTTGTGAACATCCCCAGTTAAGGAGATTCCACAATCTCCTTACACAACCTGTGCCAGCACCCGGCCACCTGAACACAGAGAAGTGCTATTTGACATTGAGACAGAACTTTCTGTGCCCTCTGACTGGCAATGGGCACCATTGAAAAGAGCATGGCTTCATCCTCCTTGCACCCTCCCTTCAGATAATTTTGATGTTCTCAAAGTTCAGAAGCTCTAGTCACTGCCAGGATGACAAAGCTGAATCCTCAGACATGATTTTATGAGTAAACTAAGGGTTTGTTTATTTGGAAGGTATCAGACAAAAGCTTACCTCTGTGTGACGCTGATGTAAAGCATTGTACTCTTTCTTCATTTCTGATTCACGCTCTTCCAGCCGTGAAACTGCCAAAAAAAAGATTCCAACCATTAGCTAACATACAGATTAAGACCCTCAAAGAATCTAAAGAAATCTCAAAACTTGTACCACAAAATAGGTATGCTGTGCTGAAAATGAATTCCTACCTACTGAACAAAAAGGAACACAATAATGCACTATAATGTGGATTTCATTACAAAGTCACTTCATGGTGGTGCAAGACAAGTGTAAAAACAGAACTCCTGAGCCTGGTGCCTTTTAAGTATGGTGGTTCGACGACAATTTAAATTAACCTTTGGGGCGGGTGACTCTGGCTGTTTCAGTACAAGGAGTGTTAGAATGTGACGGGAACCTTAACCAACAAAATGCATTCATTTATATGATGAAAAACATAGGAGGTTCTTTTCAGGTACAAGGAGAAACTAAAAATCAGACATCAAAACCTTCAGCAATGGTCCATACCTTACAGCTGGGGAGATTAGGCACGCTCCATGCAAGAGAAACAACGAAACCTGTACTAAACTGTGTGGATACATCCACCCTGTAGATGGCTCAGAATTTTGTACCAAAGAAAGGGACAGCCAAAGATTTCAGGCTTTGCATAAATTACATTAAAACAAATGACAAAAAAAAGAGCACATGAAAAATATCTGCAAGTATATACTCACAGAAAGCAAACTATATAATCATAACTGGTGCACAACTTTGCTTACTCTGATCTGCATAGTTTTTGGTCTTCAGCTCCAACTGTCGAGTCTGAAATTCAAGGTGTTCCACTTGGATTTGTAGCTCCTTCTTCTCCTGTTCCAGTGCATCTTCAAACTCTATAAACTTCTGGACAGGAAAAAGCCAGAGAAGGAAGCAAGGATGAGGAACAAACATAAAGTGTTCGTGCTATATGACTTTTCCCCTCCTCTCTTCCCATGTTGTGTGGATACATATGCACACAAAAAGCAAGAGATGAGAATCTCCACGTGCTTTAAGTAGTATAACGACCTTTAATCAAGCTAGAAATAGTATCTTATAAAACAAAGTAAAAGATGTATTCTGTGTATCATTAAGATATAAGTTATTGTCCAAAGCAAATTATGTAAACCAATATGATTCTATCATCTTCAGCAACATCTTTATTCGTCATGCTCAGCTGAATTTGGACTCCTGTTAGTTTTATGTCAGAAAAGAAGAATGTTGTACCTACAGTCACGCATTTAGAAGCACCTATGTCAGAAATCTCCTTCGGACATCAGAAAACCTCCACTATTAATGATGTTGCACCTAAGTTTTGCAGGAAACATACAAGCCTTGCAGAAAACCTATCCACAACCATCAGACCTAACAGTCACCTTTGCATTCCACTTCCCAGATCTTCAACCAGAGGTTAGGGAAAAGGCATACATCAAATAAGGGATAGAGAGTTACATGACAAAAAACAGAGTAACTTTGAAAGAGATGATTCTGTAAGGATTGCACTTCTAAACTCCTGAGTTGCTGAAAAAAACTTGAGTCTTACTCTCTCAGTTCTGTAAGCTGAGTTACACCTCAATCAGTGAAGAAAGGAAGCAGTGGCTGATGAGACCTCGCAGGAAGGAAATCCCAGCCAGCCTTCTCTGGACATCAGTAAATTCACCTCAACAACGAAACACTTCTTATTTCTACAAACCTGCATCTACAGAAAAGCATACACGCATTTTGGCTATGCCTCATTCTCCTGCACTCTGTGCTTTTAATCCTTACAGAGACTTCAACTTTCTTTTCCATTCTGCCCTGATGTATCACGATACCCCTTCTTTCATTAAATTTTGAGTCTGTAAAAAATTTTAGATTTTTTTTTCTCTGAAATGTCAATTCAACATAAAAACCACGCAGTCACTAACCGACAACCAGCAAACCACTTTATGGACTCTGAGAAAGGCAGACTTATTCTTGAAATTCCTATTCCCCAGTAATGTATCCACATCTGGGTCCCCAGTACAAGAAAGACAGAGAGCTGCTGGAAAGGGTCCAGAGGAGAGCCACAAAGATATTGCAGGACTGGTGCACCTATGATGACAGGCTGAGGGACCTGGGCTTGTTCAGCATGGAGCAAAGAAGGCTGCGGGGTGACCTCATTGCAGCCTGCAGTACCTAAAGGGAGCCTGCAAACAGGAGGGGAGGCAACTCTTTGAAAGGGTGGATAACAGCAGGACAAGGGGAAATGGTTTGAAGTCGAGGGAGTGAAGATTTAGGTTGGATGTCAGGGGAAGTTCTTTACAGAGAGTGGTGAGGTGCTGGAACAGCTGCCCAGAGAGGCTGTGATGCCCCGTCCATCCCTGGAGGTGTTCAAGGCCAGGTTGGATGGGGCCCTGGGCAGCCTGGGCTGCTGTGAAATGTGGACGTTGGTGGCCCTGCATGCAGAGGGCGCTGGGGGGGAGGGGGGGGCGTGGAATTCAGATTTATCAGCTTTATGATCCTGGAGGTCCCTTCCAACCAGGGCCATTCTGTGATATGGTTTCCAGAACAACTGTATCATTCAACTCTGACTAAAAAAAGGAAGAAAAAAAAAAGTTCTAACCAAGATAGCCACACTGAACAACAGACTTAAAGAGGCCAGTTAGTTTGGTTTGGACTGGTTGAAGCTATACTAAGAAAAGAAGTGTTTTCCTCTGCCTCCTCTCAGGGATTTGCTGGAAGTGCTCCACACTAATGCTCTGTTGACAAACTTCTAATTACAGCCAACTGCTAAATCCCTGTCGCATCTCACTTGCCTGGCTTTCACTCCCGCACAGCTTTCTTGGCTCTAGGGGCCCAGCTTTCCCCAGTTCCTCACCCAGGAATGTGCCACCCAGCCAGGCAGGAATTATGTTTATAGTAGCCAGAAACATTAACTGGCATTAAGGAAAACATTCGAAGCAAAAGAAGGCATGAGACCAATTTTATTCCCACTATGTAGGTCAACTTTAATAGGATTCCTGGATTTGCTACCGCTGCTTGGGTTTAGTTTAGAGAAAATGACTGAAAGATTAAATGTCCCACAGTAAGACTCTTCTTACTCAGTTCCTGTCTGTCTTGCAATCTCAAAGTAATCAAAGAAACAGAAAACTAGAAATCAGCTAACCACTTGGAGAAGAAACAGAGACAGCAATATTAAAAATTAATGCCACTCTAAGTGCTCTCAGGGAAGAAGAACATCTCAGGTAAGCGTACGGCAGCATATCCTGCTCTGTCTCCTACAGAGATCGAACACCAGTTCTTGGGCACAAGGACCAAAGGCTCCTTACTCTGTCTGGCTCCAAAACACTTTTTAGCTGTTCCTGCATCAGAATCTCTCAGCCAGCGTCTCCCCATGCATCAGAAAGTCAAGACAAGAATAAAGTGGGAGCTGTGGAGCGGCCACCCAGAAAGCACAGGGACACGGAGGAATTGTTCTTCAAGGAACAAAGAGAGCCCTGTAGATCAGCCACCCCGGTCCTTACGGGTGATTTCAACTCATCAGATGTTAACTGACAATACCACACAGCTGATACAAACAGTCCAGGAGATTCCTAAATTTGGGAGGAGTGGTCTCTCAGGGAGATGGTGAAAAACTAGAGGGATGAACAATCACCAACACCATGAAGTCTAACAAGAGCCAAGCACCAGAATCTGCACTGGGACAGGGCAGCCCTGGCTCTGTGCACAGACTGGGAGACAAGCAGCCCCACAGAAGAGGAGCTGGGGGTTTGATGACAGCAAGTTGATGATCCCTGTGGGTCTCCTCCAACTCAGGAATAGTGAATTTTGGTTATTTTTTTATCACCTGACTCTGAGGCAGACGTGCTTAGTTTTAAAACATACTGTTGAGTGAATGCAGCTCAGTGAATACACATTCATTTCACATTTTCCATTTCTTTCATTACACAGAATGGTCAGGGATGGAAGGGACCTCAAGAATCATGAATCTCCAACCCTCCTGCCACATGCAGGGCCACCAATCTCCCCATTTAATACTAAACTACATGAACATGTAGCGTACAACCCTGCTTGTACTGGAGCTGTGGGAAAGTTCTCACTAACTCAAAAAAGAGAAAGATTTCACCCTTTCTAAGCCCTCTGAAAATGAACAGGCAGAGGAGACACTGATTCAAAAGTCATCTTTTATCCATGTGTACATTCACAAATAAAGCAGGCATCACAGGAAAATGATCCCTCTTGTTTTACTCTGGTTTATTTTACTCTTTTTCCTTTAACACTGTGCACTGTCAATCCTATCTAGATGCTGCAATCGGATGCAGAAAGATGAAGCTGAACACCTCTCTTGATGCTGAACTAAAAATCAGTAAGGCTTTGTAAGACTTCACCAAGGGCAGATCGTGCCTGGCCAATCTGGTGGACTTCCACAATGGACTGATGGCATCACCAGATGGAAGAGCAAATGATCTACCTAGACTTCTGCAAGGCCTCTGGCATGGTATCACATCACATCCTTACCTCTAAGGTGGAGGAATACAGATCTGAAAGGTAGACTATTCAACAGATAAAGGATTGCCTGGACGGTCACAGCCAGAGGGTTGTGGCCAATGACTCTATGTCCAGGTGGAAGACATCACAAGTGGCATCCCTCAGGAGTCTCTCTTGAAATCAGTGTTGTTCCAATCTCTATCAGTGACAGACAAGGGTTTCAAGTGCACCCTCAGCAAGTTTGCCAATACCATTATATTGGATAAAGGCTGTTGATAAAACAGAGGGACCTGGACAGGCCTGAGAAGTGGGGCCACATGAACATAATGAGGTTCAACAAAGCCAAATGTGGGGTGTTGCATTTGGGCTGGGGCAACCCCTGGTAAGACCAGGAGAACTCGCAGAGAGCAGTGAGTGCTGCATTTGCTGACTGCCTTCTTTCACTTCACCACTGCCAAGAGAAAAAACCACAGCGCTGGTTAGGAAATATGGGCTTAACTTCATGCTCTGAGATGCCCTGCAGATCAAGAGGTATCTCATGTGTGGAGGCAGATGCTCTGGTTCATTTTCTTCAGTTACCTCACTGCAAGAAGCTCAGTTCAGACCAACACCTCAATTATTTCACAGCTCCTATCTTTATTTTTATGGAGATGTAGCAAAGATTTTTAGAAAACAAATTAAATGTAACAGATAATTCCAATGTTTAAGGGAAAATATTGCTTTTTTTAATCCTATTACAATAAAATAGATGGATGAACTGGAAGAACAGCCCACTCTCAGCTGTTCTGTGTAGCAAAGCTGACCACAGCATTACTATTTTTTCCAGAACCCTTATACTTGCTTTCAAAGGATAATTTTTCAACAGTTACAAGAACCAGATACTTTTAAACAGTTATTAAGAAAGCTGAAACATTAATCTTGCTAGAGTCTTTCCCTGTATTTCAAGCAGGATAACTGGTCTCTAACAACTCAGGATACAACAACCAACATGACTCACACGCTCATCATTAAACAACAAACATCCAGCATAAAATCATCTTAAGTGAAAGAATGAGTATTCCTCTGAAAAGCAGTGTTACACTGGAGATTGCTTAGCTTCCTGCATTTCTGGCTTTCAGAGGAAGAAAATGACTAAAAATAGTAGCACGCAGTCAGAAATCATCATATCATATTAACAATAAACCAAGCAGAGTGAGCTAGATATGCATATATGCGGAAATCTTATTACAAGGCCTTAATCTGGGCTGGCTGGCAGCACGCAGCAGACACCAGCAGGAACAGCAGCAGCTCAGCCAGCGTCACCCTCATGCTGGGCAGAGAGCAGTGCTGCAGTGCCCTGCAGAACAGCTGGAGACGGACACAGCTGGAGACGGACACAGCTGGAGACGGA
>NW_024962257.1:14087893-14117478 GCF_019238085.1 Lagopus leucura | reverse complement strand
ACAGCTGGAGACGGACACAGCTGGAGACGGACACAGCTGGAGACGGACACAGCTGCCTGTGAGGGGGGGCTGTCTGCAGGGCAGTGAGGACTCACACCGTGCTCCACACCTGCAGGAAGCCTATGGGCTAGGGAGGCAACGCAGCCTTCAACTCACAATTTGGGGCAGTGATTAACTGGCAATTTGGGAAGTCATGTTGACAGTATTCTGTCTTAGAAAGCCAGACACAGAAACAGGCCAATTCTCAGCTATCTGACTTCTCACCTGTTCCACACTAAGTTTCTAGTGCCATTATACTCACGGAGGGGGGGGACTGTTAAGGTGCTACCCAAGGTGAAGTCATTGCTCTGCTCTCCTAACAGAACCCACTTCACTCAACGCGAGGCTCAAAAAGGGAGGATTACTTTCTTGTGAGGCAGCTGCCTACAGCATGGCATTTGACATTCAAACAGCAAGTCACAGCTTCCTACTGCAGTGACTCTACAGGCAATTTCAAGTCAAACAGCAAAGTCAGAGCTTCAATAAAGTAAAGCTACACCTTTCCACTTTAACATTTAGAAAGAGGATGGTTCAAAGTAAGCCACTTCTCATAGATGTGGCCATAAACAACAGGCTTGGTCAGGAAAAAACTTCCAGTTTCCATCATCAAGATAAAAAGAATCCTACTTCTCACTTTCTGAATTCAGCTCCATTGGTTCAGTTACTTCTCTGACAGAGCTCTGTAAAAAAAATCAACAAATAGTTAACAACTCCACACTATAAATAGATGTTCAGATCTCTATTTTACATAGAATGTGTATAAAATTAAGTTACTTGTATAGCAAAACAAAAGGGTGTGATTAAGAAACTGAATCTTGTATATATCATTTCTGGAGTGTTAATTTGACTCCGCTGTGTAAAAACGTTCCTAGTTTCTATCAGAACATGGACAGTTTTTATATATTTACTTTCACACAAACAGAAACACCCAACCATCAGCCCCCAAACTATTACACTCCTGTAAGGTTACCGATGAAAACTGCAGACAGACAACTTCTGGTAGCAAATAATCTGTTGGAGAAAAAAGTTCAGCTGCAACTCTGAAATGAAGCAATCAGCAATTCCGAACTCGCCTACCCTACGCTTCTTGAAATTCTCAGGTAATCACTTCATCATCTCAAATTTCACGGTTGCTAAGAAATCTATCCTGTACTTACACCAGGACTTGGCAAAGAACAAAGGCATTCTCAAACCTCTCCTTATGCTCTGCTTGGGTTCCCCATGTTTTGCTGTATCCCACAGGTATGAAGCTCCAGTTGGAACAGCCACAGTACAGAACTCTCACAAATTTTCATTGCTGAGCTTTGCCTGAGCTTCAAAGCAGTTCCACAATACACCTTATGGCACACACCAGCCTTGGGACCAGCAACTGTTTTGTACTCATGATTCCACGACTGTATGAATGCTTCTGTATTGAATATTCATGACACAGAACACCAATTCACGTGAAGATCCTTACACAAATTTATAGCACTAAAACATTGAACACAGACTCGGCTGAGGTCTCTGACTTCGAGTGAAGCTGACAGTGAAAAAGGCCATTAGTAAAACAGCTAAATCACCATAAGAGCATTGAGAAGAACCCCTCCCCATTTTTTCTGATACACTGTAAAGCCATTTTAATCATATTTTGAGCTAAACTGCAGAATTTACTTGCCCAGCAGGACACAGTACTATGCTCTGAGCTGCACCGATGCTCAGATCTTTGCTATCCTCAAAGAGGAACACTCTTCTGAAGAAACATTTCCATCTGCACAAAAGCACGCAATCATAGTTGAATAGGCTTTTCTTGACAACTGCTGCACTTAAAGGCTTTTGCTTCTGTTGCTAATTTCAAGGATTCACAGATACATCTTTTACACGTTAGCTACTTTATAGTTGTATACTGACATTTGAATGCTTCTGTAAAATGAAATTCTGTTATTTTGGCATATATCAACAGAACTATCCCCCGAATTCCTATTCCAAGGGATCTGAGCCTTCTTGTCAAGAATGAGATAGTTCTGCTTTTCAGATGCTCTCCACAAAGCAGGCCTGGTGCTACAACAGAGCCAGGCAGACAGAGGGGCTCTTCCCAACCCCCAGCCCTGACACAGCTCTGCTCTCAGTGCTGTAGAGGAACACAGAGGCAGCACAGACAGCCTTGTAAGTGGGGCTGACAAGACAGGAGGTGCTAGTCAAGTGCAGCAGATGACACAAGACTGGGAGATGCCACTCATGAAGAGAATCAAAACATCACACAAGAGGAACTAAGTGATGCTGATGGCCAGAGAGGTACTGGGACTAAGCAAGGGCATGCACATAATGGCAAACATTTTGACTGCAGTGAGAAGTCTTGAGAGAAAAAAGCTGAGCACAGAGCAATTATGTGCCCCAGGCCACTGCAACACAGCGTGAGGAGGGAAACAGATGTGCTGCCACCTCCAGCCAGCAGGATGTCACACAGGTGAACAGGCAGTGATCACCCGTGATAAATCCTACCACTGTGATTTTGAACAATGCAACACTCCAGTACATCCATTCATGCTACCACACTGCTAAAGCCTTCCAGGAAAGCCACCTGCTACTGCAGCAGGCGGCTGCAATGCTCAGGGAGGATCAAGCCAAGCATGGTAAAGTGTCACCAAATCACACAGGGATGAGGGAAGCTGAGGCTGACTGTGTCAGCAGGCAGCTGCACAAATACCTCCATGTGGCACTCCAAACTGCCCCTTCTCCAGCGGGCAGCAAGCAGAGCTTGGCTTGCACTGCCAAGCCAATGGAGACCAAAGGCTGGATTGGTTTCTATTAATACATCAAAGGCATAAATATTTGATGGGGGCAGAAGTTACTTAGAGCAAAAGACAATGCTGGCACAAGAACAAACCAGTAAAAAGAGGTGGCAAGTAAAAAAAAGAAAAAAAAAAAAAAAAAAAAAGTGGAATTCAGAAGGCAGTTGCTTTTAGAAGAGTAGAAGCAAGAGATTTAACTAAAGGTTTTAAGACAAAGCTTGATAAATTTATGAAACAGCTTATGTAATGCAATTGCCTGCAATACTGAGACTGGACATGTTGAGTCAGCAAGTCCCTTCCAGTGCTATGCTCCTGTACAAGTGGGTGCCTTCCTAACACCAGAGACAAACAGTTACAGAGGAAAAATTACTATGCAAGGTCTTATACATAAGCTGCAGATGTTACTAAATTAGTGGGAGCTGTTGATTCCCTTGAGGGTAGAGAGGCCTTGCAGCGAGATCTTGACAAATTAGAGGGATGTGCATCAGCAGCCACATGAGGTTTAGCAAGAGAAGTGCTATATTCTGCACTGGGACAGGGCAGCGCCAGCTCTGTGCACTGAGTGGGAGCTGAATGCTGGGAATGCCCCAGAAAGCAGACCTGGGGGCTCTGGTACAAGTTGATCATGAGCAGGGCGCCAGGCACACGCCAACACTGAGCATCACTGCATCACCACAAAACACAAAACTCCTTCATATTTGCCAAGAAAAAAGCTACTTAAATGTATCTGTTCCTTGATAATATCTTAGTTCTGAACCTGCTTGCTTTAAGTTAGCTCTGAAACAGCCTATATGGTTTCCCTAAGTAACATCAGAGGAGATGATATGCACCAAATAAGATGCTGAGAGAAACAGAATCCTCTTAGTTTTATCACCAGAGGCAGCTCTACAACAAATACCACAAACTCTGCATATTCATTCCTCAAACCATTACAATTCCTCCTGAAACCAGAGCCCTATTTCCCAAATTGCAGCTCCAAACTAAAGAGGGAAGGGCCAGGGCCAGGTACAGGAGCAGTGCCCTGTCAGCACCAGCACCTCGCTGCCTCCATGTCTTGCACATGGCCACATCTGCACACACATCTGCATGTCTGCATGCACGCGTGCTTCCCATCATTCTCACAGGTTTGCTGTGACATGCCGAGCTTGGATGCTCCTTATGTCCTGCTTTTGCAAGACATAATCTAATTTACATCGAGAAACAACCAAGTAGACAAAAATGATTCAGTTTTAGTTCCACCAAATCTTTTTTTTTTTTTTCCTAAGCTCTAACTGATGGGTGAAGAAGAACCATGAAATACCTCAAAATGACACCTCTCCCTGCAGTGGGAAAGGGAAGGTACCTTTCCACAACAGAGTTCCAAACGTGTCATGAAATACTGTACATTTCTTTTGAGCGTGCTCTTCAGAAATGCATTGCATGTGAATCTTTTCAGCCCTCTTAACTACCAAATTCCAAAAATCATTAAGTGCTAGCTCTCTGAAAGAGGAAGCAAAAAGGAAACGTGCCCCTGAGTGGCATACCGTGGGAAAAAAAATCCAATCACTTA
Source organism: Lagopus leucura (assembly GCF_019238085.1). Classification (NCBI taxonomy): domain Eukaryota; kingdom Metazoa; phylum Chordata; class Aves; order Galliformes; family Phasianidae; genus Lagopus; species Lagopus leucura. The sequence goes on along the minus strand of NW_024962257.1, from coordinate 14,113,119 downwards.
CAGATTAGTTTATTGTAAATCCTAATTGAAGACAGAAGTCTGATGTATCATTACCTCCAGGAACTTGGCTCACGTCTGACAAGCAATGCAGGCAGAGGGGGGGCAGCAGTGCAGCTCTGACACTGAGCTCCTGTCCTCCTGCAGATGTGCACTTTGCTCCAGCACCAAGCATCCAGCATTTGTCTCACAGAGCAGCACGCTGAGGTGGGGACAGCCAAACCCCAATTAGAACAAGAGCAAAAAAGAAGCATAATGCTGACTTCGCCAGGCCCAGATGAGGATGACATCTTGCCTTGAGCAGAGCCCTCAGAATCAGGGGAAGTGGGTGAGGAGGGAGACAGCCACCAGCCTTCCACAGGCTGCACCCACAGCAATGGCCTCAGTGCTGAGGTATGAGCTGCAAAGGGGATGCAAGGCAACTCCTCTCCATCATCACCCTCCCTTCAGGACAGGAGCAGGAGGACCACACGTGCCTCTGTGGGGTACAAACCCACATCCCTCAGAAAGCTGCCACCTGTGAGACTGCAGATCTGTGAAGACAGATAGTGGGATTTTTCTTGAAATTAAAGACGTTGTGGTTATTTTATTTGCAATAGCAGCAATTGAATATTCCTAGATTGTAGCAATTGGACAGATCAAGACAATAGGAAGAGCATTACAACAATGGCGCGATGACAGAAAAACCAGCACGATAGAAAGGAGTCATGAAGGAAGAAGATTGTTCACCCACACCAAAAGACTCCAGGTTCACAAAAGAAAGCTCCACCAAGAAGGGATCTACAGAAAGAAATCCTTTCCCAGTGGCAATTAACCCCATAAATGAGGTCTAAGAGAGGTGCAGCCAGGCTCCACCCCTTCTGCTCACACAGCTGAATTGCATTCAACTGTGCTGCCAGGGCTGGTCAGGTCCTTTCCCCAGGTGCTCCATCAGTGGTTCAGGCCATGACTCAACATTTCCCATACACCAGATCTTCTCAGCTTTCCCCTTACAACTGCACCTCCTGAAACCCAAAAAACAAGTCCATATATCTAGCAGGGTACCTTGCATATCCCAAAAACATCCTTGAGAAATCCACCAGCAGAGTCACCCAAGCCAACGACTGCAAAGCAGACTGCTCAATTTCACCGTGGCATACACAGGGATTACAGTCTGACTGCTTCTGGTAAATGTGCTACGAGGAGACCTGACCATCAGCCCAGATCATCGTCAGCAGTCATCCACATTACCTCAAATTGATCTTTAAATGAAAAAAAAAATCATATTGCTTGCTCAAAACAGCTTTACTTTAAAGGTATTTTTTAATAACATGCGCTGCTTATGAATATTAATAAGTGTCATAAGCTTAAGTGATGTAAAGAAGATGAAGAACCTAAGCATGAAGAATCCATGTTTGGATACAGACTTTTCCCCCTAACATTACTGGGAATGAATGAACTTACCATAGGGCCCAGACAGGCATTACATTTTAAGAGCCTGATGCCTCATAATGAACTTAGTCAGATATATATATATATGGTACATGAGGCCACCACAAACCAGTCTGCTAATTTTCATAAGATGGATAAAACTTGTGAAATGAAGAGACTTCAAATATACTTCATCAAATCAGTGTAGAATTCATATAATCCATCAGAAACCTTTACAATAACTAATTGTATTGAGCAAATACTTTTCCAACAACTGTCTGCCAGATCTGAACATCTCTAATACATTAAACAAATCTGTAATTTCTGCTCAGCAGACACATTCTGCACAGAAACATTTTAGAGGGGAAAAATCAAGAGTGATGAGGGAAGGACATGCTGCTTCTGTGTTTCCAAGAGTGTTTTTCCTCCACCTAACCCCAAAGCATTATGTCTTGCTTTTTACTTCTTAAATCAGCATTTGATCCACTTGATATTTACAGAGCTCATCAAATGTAATATTGAAACAACCACCCACAGACTTCAGAACAATCCTTCTATGTGCACACCTCCAAGCACACACTGCTCTCTCCCAAAAGACTGCAGAATAAATTATCTAATTTGTAGTTAAGTTCTGACTGTATTTACTTGAATATCTCTGTTGGGAAATCGCTACAGTTAAGCCCTCTGTACCCCTGTGTCAGACCAGCCTGGCTTGTCCCCAACAGAATGGCACATCTCCCTCCTGCACTGTCATGCATCGCAAAGCCAGAGCCAAGAGGTCTGCCACCAATCACAGAATTGCAGAATCACACAATGGCCTGGGTTGCAAAGGAGCACAATGCTCATCCAGTTCCAACCCCCTGCTGTGTGCAGGTCGCCAACCAGCAGCCCAGGCTGCCCAGAGCCACATCCAGCCTGGCCTCGAATGCCTGCAGGGCTGGGGCATCCACGGCCTCCTTAGGCAACCTGTGCCAGTGCCTCACTGCCCTCTGGGGGAAAAGAAGGATCCCATGGGAAATGGGGTCACGGGAGGGACCAACATGTTCTGTATTTGCTAAGGGGCTGCTCTGCCATCAGCTGGCATTTGGGTCACTCCTCAGCCCAGACACACAGCCTACCATGCAACCACTTCTTCAGAGCAAGTGGTGCACTACTAAGAAAGCAAATAAAAACTAAGAAAAAATAAATACTAAGAAAGCAAATAAAAAAGCTGACTGCTTTCACTAAAACCATCCTGTGGGAGAAGGACAAGTGGCCCACTCCTCAGCTTCTGCAGGTGGGAGATTCCCTCATAGCATTGAGGGAAGACATTTGGGGGAAAAGAAGCAGCAAAAAACAGCAGTGAATAGTCCTTAAGCTTGAAGAGGCAGTCTTCTGGCCTCACAATAAAACATACAAAATGCCATTTACTTATTTCCCAGTGAATGCTCCTTGTTCATCTTCAGGGGAAGGAATGAAATATTTCTATCATTATTATTTGCTTTACCTTTGATCCCAGGGCTGTAGCAGAACACGGGTAATGGAAAGTCAAATCTCCAGCTTGTAACCCTATTTGGTTTCATTGCTGCATTTTCTGTAAGTAAAGACATGCTCTGAATGCTCTGAAAAAAAGATTTCTGACTTTCCCAGAGTGGACAAGTGGAGTGAAGGCCAAATCAGTGGCGATGGTCTGACTGCTGATGAAGATAAATGGCAAAGTGAACTTGCTAGATAAGAAAGGAGAAAATTCAAACTGTTAGAACCAGTGCTTGCCTACGTAGCTATGAATTTGAAACAGGGTTCTCCAGAAACATTGCTGTTTCAACCTTTTTAATAAATGGAGTCAGTTTTTAGTACTCTTAACATTCTGTTTTAATCATCATTCGCAATACCATGAATCACATTCAAGTTCTATCCCTGACAAAAGATACAACAGAAATATGAGACATGACAATCAGTGCCCTGTGACCGAAATGCTGTCCCACCACCATGCAGGTGATCCCTCTGCTCACTTGCACTGCCTCTCAAGTCTGAACAATTAAATGGATATCTCACCATACCGTGAGTAAGGAGGCAGGCATCAGAAATACAACACCTAATAACTGCAGGCTCATTAGAAAAATATCATTGCAATATTACAGTATTCTTCAAGAAAAAAAGAGAATCCAGTTTCTTCAGGATCGACAGCTTTTGTAAATTAAGACAACAGCGAAAGCATTTTCTCATTAAATTGGAAGAATCCTCCAATAATTACAAATTCTGCTGCTCATTATTTTAGCAAAACCTGACACTACCCTCAGGCATCAGGAATGGAAGAGCAGCATCTAAAGAACACAAAGACAGGTCTCATACATGGACAGTTGTGAAGTCAGCCTGCACTCCACATTTGCCAACACAGTGGAAAGGACCCACATGATAAGCAAAGCCCTCATCTGCATCTGCTATTCCTGAATGCTTCCCCTCCTCCGACGCTATGAGGTCGCCATGAAGCTCCTGAGGCTCCCATCCATCAGCTCCCATCCATCAGCTCATTTGGAGTTTGGATTTCAGGGTGGGGCAACAGACAGTGCCCTCCCAGACTGCCACTGTTCCAGCATACAAGGCAGAGCAGGGAAAGCATTCACAGCAGAGAACAGCAGATGGCTGTGTACAGAGCTCTCTTCCATCACCTTGGTAAGGGAATTAACCTAGGAGGGAGGGACTGTGCTTAAAGCATCCTTTATGCTGGGCTGAGGGCAGTTCTCTCATAAGCCTTTATGTAGCAGACATAAAGATGCAGACACAAGCTAATGAACTTGCCACCCAGCTGAACAGTTCTTCAGTGACCTCAAGCCACACAGAAACCTGTGGCAGCTACAGCCTGCATCTCTCCAAGGACCACTTTTTGCCAAAGTGCTGACCACCGATTTTCAAACAAAACACTGGAAGCATCTCCAGCTAGCAAGCAAAAGTGCTTTTACTGCACAACAACAACGCAGATAGCAAGCCATAAAGATGAATCAACGGCCACAGCAACATGACAGCACTTTTGAAGGGGAAAGGATGACACCCACATACCACTCCATCCAAGCACCTGCAGGTGCCAGGTAGACCAGACAGGGCTTTGACTCCCACAGCAGCCGCTGCCAACTGCAGCACTGCACCAGTGCCTGGCTCCATGCTCCTGCAGCTGAACACAGGCAGTGCCCACAGCTGTGGCCTGGAATCAGACCCCTGCTGTGAGCAGAAGGGTCACGTACAGCCTGCCCCCACATTTACAGAGCCCTCGATTTCTATTTCTTCTACTGTTTTCCAAAGGAGGTGGCACCAGGTGCCCCATACAGAGCATTAACTGTAAAAGCCTTTTATTAGGGAGCCAGATCTACTAAGCAGCACCAGGTACTTCTTTTTGTACTGTATCAATGTGCATATTAAGTTAACATTTGTTTTAAAAAATTCTACTGAGTATCAACTGATGCTGCAAACCACCCACTGGACAAAACACCGCTTTGCTGTCAGCCCACTGGATCCGGTCAGCCACCATGTGCTGGAGGTGAAGAGGCAGCAGAGCATTGTGCATGCCACACGACAGCCGGAGCCAGCCCAACCTGGCAGAGCCCCTCGCCGGCCCTCTGTGCCCCACAAACCAGCAGCCCCAAGGCCACGCGGCCTGTGGGAGCTTCCACCTGCACATACACTCGTGCTCACCTAACAGCTGGGGTCCCAACAACCCCTGTGGAAGCCAGTACTTTGAGCACACCACACTTTCCTGGCAAGCAAAGAAGAATCCAGGTTTACATAAATCAAAAATTGTTAACGTTGGACAAAATAAATTCGGTTTTCCGTGGGGATTTCTGCTAGCACACCCATGGTCCCTGCTCACCTGTCAGAGCTCTGAGCACACCGAGCAGGCAGCAGGCACAGGCTGGTGCCACGCCATGAACCCAGGGCCATGCAGGTGCCCTACAGCCTGCTCCACAGGCAGGGCCCTCACCAGACCTTTCTCCACCAGGCCTTCTGACTGCCACCAAAAAGTGATACCATTCCTTTCCACTCTCCTGAAGTACTAAGGCCTGAACAGCAGGCCTTGAACCAAAATTGACTTCTAGATGAATCTCATAACTCAGCATTATATATCATCAGTATCTGACCATTAGCCAAATATATATGCTAATTAGCAAAATAAGTTGGACAAATACTTAGGGTAATTAGTAAAATATCTTGGACAAAACCTCTCATTAGCAAGAGATGTAGCTTAGAAAAGCGCTATGAAGATATATTAACCTTTCCTCGTTTAGAATCGTTGTGTCAAGGCCTACTAGTACACAAACTTCCTTGGCTCCTCCTTGAGCTCTAGCTAGGTTTGAGGTAGAATCCAAGAGAGAATGAAACCAAATGTTCCAAGAGAGGCTGTGGATGCCCCTTTGCTGGAGGTGTTCGAGACCAGGCTGGATGGAGCCCTGGGCAACCTGGTCCAGTACCAGATGTGGAGGTTGGTGGCCCTGCCCATGGCAGGGGGAGTTGGAACTTGATAACCCTTGGAGTCCCTTCCATCTCAAGCCATTCTGTGATTCTATGTTTCTGCCTGTCATATAAATTTGTTTATTCAACAATATAACAGCTGGATCCTCCGTTAGCAAAACTGGAGACTTCATCTATAAGCAGATGTACTGCATAGGGCCCCCCAGCTACAGGGAAAGGCTCTCCAAGCCGTCACTGCAACTGGGGCTCCCAGCAACTGGAGATCTGGATGATGGTGAAATATTCAGGCAATTGGTGACGCATCTTTCTTTATCACTATTGCTATCCTCACGCAGTAATGGCTACGTGCATTGCCTCCCTCTGTATTATTCTTGCTGTATCATCTCACTTATCACAGACGGCTTGAGTTGGAAGGGACCTCAAGGATCATAAAGCTCTGAATTCCAACCCCCCCCACCGTATGCAGGGCCACCAACCTCCACATTTAATACCAGACCAGGCTGCCCAGGGCCACATCCAGCCCGTCTTCGAACACCTCCATGGACGGGGCATCCACAGTCTCTCTGAGCAGCTGTTCCAGCACCTCACTACTCCCTCTGTAAAGAATTTACCCTGACATCCAACCTAAACCTTCCCTCCTTCAACTTAAAACCATTTCCCCTTGTTCTGCCATTATCTACCCTTGTAAAGAGTTGATTATTTCGCTGCTTTAAACTTAAGTAAACATGCTTCTTTAAGTTGGTGCCTGTGACCTTAGTGTTGGTCCCGTCCAACGGCAAAACATCTCCTTGTGAGAAGTAAACTGTGTTTTGCAGTAGAACAATGCTAACTAAGATACAGACTTTTGCTAAACTTTCTTACAAAATGGCTGCAGGGATTGTTGTTCACAATGAATCATTGGGACATAGCTTAGTGCAGGGTAGAGTAAGCCTTCCAAGTAGCTTGGTTGCCAGAATACCTAGACCAGGACAAGGTAACAGAGAGGGCGAATCTAGCATGCATTGTCCTCCTGTCCCCTTGATAAATGAAGAAGTGCAGGTGGGCACCACCCTCCAGTCACCCTTGAAAAATGGAGGGGGTCTAGAATGCATTGTTTGCTTGTTCCCCACTGAAAGATGAAAGAACAGGTGGATGATAAATTGATATGGAAAAATATTTTAGCAATCACATCGGAAAGACTGTGAGCTTGATACGGTCAACCAGTGAGCAACAGGAGAGGTGTTGGAGTGAGAGTATTTAACGGAGTGAATTTCTGTGATAAGTTGCACAATTCCTCCCTTGCCATAAAGGGCTGTGCCCCATTACTGCAATAATGAATACACTTCCTCCTTCACAAAGATCTTTGCCTGACAAAAAATTATTGATTCTGAGTGTTTCTCACATCCTGAGAGTGGTTACTGCCTTCCTAAGTTACTGGGGGCATGAGCCTGAAAGCATCCACAGGAACTTCATCTCAAGATAAACAAATACATAATCATTGACTGGTTTGGGCTGGAAGAGAACATGAGGAGCACCCAGTCCCACCCATAGAGCAGGGCCCTATCCAGCCTGCCCTTGGGCATCCCCAGTTCTCTGGACAGCCTGTGCTGCAGTTCTGCAAATGTGCCATATGATCAGTCATTACCCTACACTCACACAATACAAAGCAGATGGAAGAACACAAAAATACAAAAAATCTGATGCCGTTCCACATCTTCAGTAGTTTGGAGGTCAAGGAAAAGAAATGTTATGTTCTAAGCCCTGCGATCACAGACTGACAGCACTGCTTCATTTCAAGGAACTTCTGATTTCAATGCTCTTGTCCAGGTGCTTCTGCTGCCCTATTTTAGGGCAAGTGGAAAATATTGAGTCACTCTGCAGTCAAAATGTCTAGAAAAGCTTTGCTTTTGGCAGTTTGTTTTAAAAGATATCATATACAACCATCTTGAGGAACACATGGAAGAAGAAGAAAGCCGAGACAGAAATCATTCCTTCAGAGCTCAGTGGAAGGGAAACAAAGGCTGTGCAAACAGCCCTAATTTAACAGGACACAGCTATATGCACAGTCCCTACACACTTATGTAAAAGCAAGATTGGGTGGCTCTGCAGTAGCAGTAACAAGAGGATACGACACTCAATTTTTATGCCAGAGAACAACATCCACTTCTGGTTTTATTTCACTTAAAATCAATGAACTAACAGTGTAATTAGAAGCCCAGCTCTTTCGACATGATATTGCAATAGAAGAACAAATTACTTTTTGATCAACTCCCAGCATCCCAGTGTTACTTTAGTTGTTGAAATGTTGCTGAATGATACATGCAGAGAAATCAAGAGTGAAGGATTAAACCTCGCTCCCAGAGGAGGATCCTCCAGTGAAGGTGGCACTGGAAGCTGCAGACCCAGGAGCTGCACAGGCAAAGCACACAGCACTGAATGCTGCACAGGGACGGAGATGGGTTTCCCTGCTACAGAACTGCAAGACACGCTCTGACGGGGAAAGCATTTCTCTGCTTACTATTAGCTGATGAACAGCAGAATTCTCTGTAACATGCAGAGATTTTCACTTCCATAACAGTTAATCTACTGCACAGTAAGAGGCTTACAGGTGCAGGCAAGTGCAAAGGGAAGTAATAGCTGCATTTTACATACATGAGCTGATAACAGAGGCTATGTAGAGAGACAAAACTCATTTGTTCTCATAAGCAGCACATTATCCATTCCTTTCTGCTAACAAGGCTCTCTGCAGATACTTTTTTTTGCCCATTCAGCTCAGATGCACCTGAGGATGACAGAGTGCTTTTTACATCTCTGCCAACAGCACTCTGCTGTGGACCCCGAGTGTCCCTGCAGGGGATGTAAGTATTGTCACATCTGCTTCCAGGAACAGGCACACTCGAAAGAAGCACACCCTGTACCTGCTAAGCGGAGAGCAGAAAGATGCAAGTCCAAAGATGCAAGCTCATTCCATCGGGCTGTTCCACTCCACACCTCAAGTCCCATTCCACCCCATGAATAGCACATTTCCACGTATTTAATTCTCAGAAGCTACAGAATACTGGCTGTATGGAATGAAATCCTGCGCACTGGGGATCATTTTTCAATCCCCACATGCCTTCATGAGAATTTGAAAAGATCAGCTGTAAGATTTATTAACACATACTTAAAACTTAAGGCCTGGTTATAGCTCTCAGTATTAGTAATGGACAATAAGCATCCTGGGCTCAAGTCCTCCTCAGCATCCAGCTAGCAAGATTCCTGCACATCATTATTCAGCAACCAGAACACCTCCATTAAAATAATGCACAGTGCTTTACACCGCCCTGGAGTTCCGAAGATATTTCATTTACTACATTTAAGCAAATCAAAACCTGACTCTTAGCAAGACTCCTGAAACCGAAATCCTCTTTCCTAACTTAAAACACAGCAAATATATATTCCTTTTTCAGTAGTTTTGTAAAGAAATGAGGATGACGTGGTGGGCGGTGGACTTCCAGCACCATCAATGCTTTTAGCTCAGTGCACAGACCGCAGCTTCTGGAGGCCAGGGCCGGCAGGCCTCGCCTACAGCCAAGATGCTCGTGCTTTCAGCAGAATCGGGCGCAGAGGGAGAGAGCGGCGCACGTCACCTCCTCTCCTTTGTCCCCGCCCGAGGCGCTGACCTGAGGCCGGCCGCCCCCCCGGGCCGCGCTCCCACAGCCCGCACGGAGCCCGGCGCAGCGCCGCGAGCCCCGGGACCCGCTGACCTGGCAGGGGGCTCCGAACAGCGGCGTCTGCCTGCGTGCAGCCTACTGAAATGAGACGGGCCACCATTTCTACGGGGGAGAAGCACAGGGAAGAAATTAACAATTTAAGGGTCACGTTTCAAACCAGAAACCAGCAGGACTTTTCAAGTCATCGCTTGCCGCTGCTATTCGAACCCGTGGCACCGCAGCCACGCGGGGTTATTCCCATTCCCTTTCAGGCGGGCCGCGCCCGCCGATGCGGGAGAACTGGAGCGCGCCGACCCCCGCGGCCGTCCCCCATCGGCCGCCCCGGGCCGGGGAGCAGCGGACGGGAGCGGGGCGGGGAGCGCGGCCTGCGATGCGCGGCACCTTCGGGGCGGCCGCCGGCTCTCGCCGCCCCGGGGACGCGCGGCCCCCCCCCGCCCGCATCGCATCGCAGCGCATCGCAGCGCAGCGCATCGCATCGCACCGCCCGGCTCGGCGCCGCGCACAAGATGGAGGCCGGGGCCGGCGGCCCTCGGGCCGGCTCACCTCCTCGGCCTGCTTGCGCAGCGCCTTCTCCCGCTCGTACTGCGTGAGGAGCTGCTCGTTGTCCTCCCGCAGCAGCTCCAGCTCCACCTCGTGCTCCTGGTTATCGGTCAGCACCGAGTCCAGGTTCTCCAGCACCGTCACCACCAGCGGCATCAGCTCCTTCACCACCTCCTCGTCATAGCAGTGGATGAGCCGCTCGAACTCGCGGTAGATGCTGTTGGCCAGGCCCGACACCCGCTCCGACATCACCGAACCCGAGCAATAGTCGTCGCCCGGGTACCCCCCCACGCCGCCATCGTCCAGCTGGATCTCCAGCATCCTGCCGGCCTCACAGCGCTGCGCTGCGCCCCGCGACGATCCGCTCCGGTCCGCTCCGCTTCGCCTCCGAGACCCCCACCGGGCTCCGCCCCGCCGCCGTCGCCGGGAGCCAATGAGGCGCGCGGCCCCGCCCCGTCACCGAGCCCGGCGCTGAGGGCCGCGGAGCTGCGGCCGCGCGGGGCGGGGTTTGCGCTCCCCGTTCTGGCGACTTCCGTGCGTCCCGAGCCGCGCTGAGGTGGTGGGCGGGAGTCCCAGGCTCATGGAAGCCCGGAGCGTGCCGAGCTGGAGGGGCCCCTCACGGCACTGCCCACACCCGGCGGAGCCTTTCCCGCACCCCCCCGCCCTCCCCAGCCGCGGCTCCGCGCTGCTCCGTCGGGCTGTGCCGCTGCCCCTCCGCTCTCTGTGAGGAGCCGCAGCCGCCACGAAGCCTCCTGTCCGCCTGTCCCCAGCGCAGCTCGGGGCCTCCCCGCTCCTCCGTACCGTGCTGTGCCCTCAGCCCCTCACCGCACGGAGCCCCACAGCCCCCGGGCGCACGTGGCGCTGCTGCCCGTATCAGAAATCCGCGCTGCCGCTGCGGGAACACCTTTCCTGGCACCAGGATGTGGCCACGGCAAATTTGGCTCAACATTTTGGTCCCTTCAGCTCTTCACAAATCCAAGCTCTGTTCTCAGCATCCTGAACCCAACCCACAGCTGAGCGCTCCACGGCACAGAGCCGTACCAGGCCTGCACACCCTAACAAGCCACAGACTGGGAAGGCTTTCAAAGTGCACGCTATGAAGGTCGCAAACAAGTCAATTCTTCCCCATGTACACCTTTAAATACTCCATCATCTCACAAAAAGGCAAGGAGCATCATCCAAAACAGCTATTGCTCAGTCTGAGGCCTGATCTCGGAGGTGTATTTCTGGAAGAGGGTGGAGTCAGGAGTTAGAACCTAATTTTGCAACCCAGTTACTAGTGCCAACCACCAAACACTTTCAGACCTGCATGTTTCTGCCCAGGGTCTATGAAAATCAGGACACTCCTGTGCATCCATATGTAATGGTTGTTTCAATTAAGGTAATTATTCCTTCAAGGTGAAGTGGCTGTGGTTTCTACAGTGAAAGGGTCAAGGGCCCTATTCAGACAGGGATGAATCAAGAGAAAAACAGAGGGAAGACTGGCTGTCCTAAGTGCTAAAAAATCTGGCACCTGAGCCCTTGAAAGCAGCACTGCAGTCATGCAGCTTCATCAACAGATTTCCATAAGCAGGAGCACACTCAGAGAAATACACCGGACTCCAGCATCCACAGCTCATATCATTGAAGTATGTGGTACCCAGTTACGTAATACATCTTAACAGAATCTAACAAGGGGATTGAAATGGGAAATAATGCTCCAAAACGCACATGGTATCAGCATTCACCCGTTCTCACTGCTGCGATGACATTACATCCTTATTCATCTTGATGCCCTTTCGCAAACTATCCTTGTGAATAACCTACGTGTGAGAGATATTGCTTTTCATGTGCTTAGCTGAGGAAGTAGAGAGAGTCTGAAGTAAGAGGGACATACTGTTATGGTTCTTGACAAAGAAAAGGCAAATAAGCACATTAAATCCTTGGCACGTGTAATTACCACAGCCGGCCTGTCCCAAGTAGGATATTTGACTTACGCCCACAAAAGCAAGAACAGAGTCATAGGAATTCTTCTGGCCCTCTGGTACTCAATCAACTTTCACCTGTGTTTATTTCTGATGTGCAGAACGGACCCTTAGAACTTGTTGGTGTGGGAGAATGGCCAAACTGTTCTAGTAGTAAGATTTTGGATAATAGGAGATGCTTTTTTTTTTTTCATTATTGACGCCTTACTTCAGCCTGAATCTAGTGAGGCGATGCAGGACTTCATAGTGGTCATGCTCATTTGTGTTAATTGCAGAGTATAACAGTCAGGAAGCTCCAGAGGAGCATTAGATGGCATTCATCCAAATCCTGATTTCTTACTTTTTTTTTTTCTTGTAATTTACGCTTAGACACTTAAAACTGCAATGCATGGACAGTTGAAGCTTTGAGATTCTTGAAACATATATATATGTAGAGTTTTTCCTCAAGAATTAATTAGCATTTGTTAGAACTGTAAAATCACTGAGGTCAGAAAGGACCCAAGGATCCTCGAGTCCAACCACAAACCCACCCTCACTGTGCCCACAAACCATGTCTTAGAATCCTAGGATTGTTAGGGTTTGAAAAGAGCACTAATATCATCCAGCCCAACCACAACCCACCCCACCATGCCCACCAACCACATCCCTCAGTGCCACATCTCCACGCTTCCTGAGCACCTTCAGGGACAGTGACTCCACCACCTCCCTGTGCAGCCTGTGCAACTGCATCACCTCTCTTTCAGAAGAGTTAACTTACGGCCATTCCCTCTCATCCTATTGTTGCTACCTGGGAGAAGAGGCCAACTCCCACCTTATTGCAGCTTCCTTTCAGGAGCTGTAGGGAGCAGTGAGGTCTCTCCTAGGTCTCCTCTTCTGCAGACTGAACCATCTCATTTCCTCAGTCACTCCCCATAAGACCCCACTGTTCCAGACCCTTTAGAGCTTCACTGCCCCTCTCTGGACACACACCAGGTTCTCAGTGTCCCTAATGCTCTAAAAAAATAAAAAGGAAATTGTCCAAAGAGAGGTTAAGAGAACTTCATAGCCCATTCACTACAAAGAAGCATTTTCAATTTGGGTGGTGAAAAGAAGAGATCAGACAAACAACTACATAAACTAACAGCTTAAAATCAGGAATAGATTGTCAAGCTTTGCATTATTATTGAAGGCCATAAGTGCTGGAAAAAAAAATGGGGAAAAAAGAATGGAGAAAAAAAAGACATGCCTATTTTTGACACCACTGAAATCTCCATTTTGCAATACATCTAATAAAGTAATTTAACAAATTTGTTTTCACAGGCAAGCAATACTTTTCAGCATCTGTCTGCAGTCATTAATTTTTATTTGTACATGTCCAGCTGCCTTTCCAATATTTAATCCTCTGAATAGTTTTGGCAATCTGAAGAGGTCCCATTTGGGAAAAATTTTTTAAAAAATGGATTTGCTTATTTTCACAAATGAGAAACAGTCATCCCTGTTAGGTGTAACGAGAGAATTGTCCCCAGAACTAACAGAAAAGGTTGCTATGGCCCATGCAGTACACAAGGTGGATGAAATTCTCATAACTTAAACAGAGTTTTTAGCGTTAGTTGCAAATGTGTTTTCATGCTAAAGTAACATCGAAAACTCCAAGTCTGAGTCATGAGAGCAGCACATAAGCTCTGTGCAGACAAAGGCAGAGCAATAACAAATGGCCCCATCCAGAATAACCTATGATCTAGGAAAAAGAAAAAACTAGAAAAAACAGTGCCAACACAGAGGCGGTTGGGAACTCTTCCGTACGACAAAGGAAGCTACATGCTAAGGCAGAGATCTGTGGTAATAACATATCCTGCGAGTGGAATTAATACAGAACGGAGTGGGATTATAGCGATGCGCATGTCAGTGACGGAGGCACGAAATAGCTATATTCAGAATGTGTGAGACCAAAGATTAACAGCAGTAATTCAGTGATGTCCACTTCACAGATACTATTTAGGTCTTATGCATTCATTGCAGACATTGTCTCTCTGTTAGAGATTGAAGAAACGGAGGCATAGGTACTGAGTGAACCCACAGAGAGCAACACGGAGGAGTGCTAGAGCGGGATGGGGGCAGAGGAGCTCTTGAGGGCTGAAAGCAGATCCGCAGTCTGCATCTGATCTGTGTAAGCCCTGGCGAGGCAGACAGGCTGCCTTCAGCACATCGGCACTTCCTGAGTATAATAGAGTTACCGGTGCGAGGGAAGTGGCAGCACGCCGTGCTTGGATAGGTCCCAGCTATTCCGTGCAGTGTAATAGCAGCAGAAAACCGCTGCAGAGAAACGTCGGGGGGCTCTGCGAGATCTCAGACTCAGGTGATCTTAAGCTGCGGAATTTGAGCACAGCGGCGGCAGCAGAAAGCCACCTCCTGTTCACATCCAATTCCTGCACGGAGTTTAACCTGGCAGGATAGGAACACCAGGGGCTGATCTGTGGAAAGGCTCCTGACATTAAATTGATTTAGAGCTCAAAGATGAGTGTAATTCCAAGGTCGTTATTGTTATCCTAAAGGCTCCGTGTTACACAAAGCTAGAAGAGTTTAAACCTATCCTAGAAGCTTAATCGCAATCACATCTCACCTTTGATTAATGGTCTTAAGTCTTGTAAATATTCCATTCTATGTGATGTCATTATACCTAACTACATTGCTAGCATATCGTAGATTCAGTGCACGACAACTTTAAAGAGACACATTTAAGGCTCATCTCATGGAAAGGGAGAATTGACAGTCAAATAATTATTTAATCTGAGATTGTACTTAATTATGTAATGGATTACTGTTAATCATGAGGCAGCTCCCCTCAGAGCATTGTGCAGATGATGTCACGGGTGTGTATGTGAATGCAAAAGTCCCTCTGAGACATATAAAATGCAAGAAATTTAGCCCAAGGGATTGGCCTCCATTCCCATTGTGTTGTGTGGGAAACAATATAAACAAAAAGTAGCACACTAGCAAAGCATGCTTAATTGCCTTCCTGATGGCATTAAAAGTATTAACAATACAAACACAAGATCATGCAAAAAGAGTGGAACAATGGAGAGAAGGTTCATGCTGCAGTGTGTTCTGGCTCGCTCCTCCTTACATCAAGTATTCTGTTTTCATGTAGTCAAGAGAGGACACAAAAGGCAACTGTAAAGTTTTCTTGTGTTCTGCCTATCTACATAGAAAAAAACTAATAATGAGAGTAGCACCAATTAAACCCCACTAAACTGCATGATCTAATGAGTTCATGGTATTACCCACACTTCTTGACTGTAATCTCAAAATGTCCAGCAGGCATCCCTGAAGTGATCGATTCCATCCTCCTCCCTACAGAAGACAGCTTGCTCAAGTGCTACGATCCTGCTGAAAAAGACAGCTAATTGCCTTCAGTTAGATGATCATTCTTTTATTTGTAGACCCAGATCCTACACCCAGCCCCATCCGCACCTGTCACAGATTCACCAATCTTACAAACACAGGGTGACAGACAAACGCTCAGCAATAACGACTGCAGAACAGTATTGAAGGAGGTTGCCATTATTAGTGGTTCTGTAAAAAGGGGAAATTCTGCCTCCATGACAATTTGCTAACAGCTCTCCTTAGTTTAGCATCATGTGAAATCCAGTGCGGATTTTTAAGGTCTGTCGTGAACCTGCGGGAGAGCATTTCTGAGCAAGCTGAAAAGAGCATTAGCAAATGGAACAGTAATGTTAGAAGAGGCCACATCATTAATTATGCAAAGGAGCTCTCTCGTGGATAGCAGGACAGCAAAAAACTGAAGAAGAGCTCATCCCTCAGTCACAACAGACAGCAAATACACAGGAGTGTGGGTTTTCCTGCACTGCAGAGCCCTCTCCTCTGCCTGCTTACTGCATGCACTGGGGATCCCCTCCCTTCAGCCTCCTCATGCTCTGAGATGATCAGTGCACAGTGGTGGGTGGCAGAGCCATGGGTAGCAGAAGAGATGTTTTGGAGCTCAGCAGCAGAACATAACCCGGACCCAATGGGCCTCAGAGAAGGCCTGCTAGTCAGCAAGCAAAGCATGGCAAGCATGCAGCAAAATACACTAAAGGATTACCCATTAACGCTCCTGTTCCCTTTGTTTTCAGAATAAATACAGCCCACTGCATAATGAAGTATAACAGACATTACCCTGAGACCATCAGAATCATTCAACAGTCTGAAAATGTTGCATGTAAATGAATCAAAGTGGAAACAAAATGCAAACAATAACACATGCTTTAATTCGTCGTGCATTACACTTAAAGTCTGTCTGTGAGACTTGAAGACCCCCTGAGACTGAAGCCTTGGTGATAAAAAGTCCAGATAAACAGGGGGCAAGGCAGACCAGCACAGACCAGTTTTAAGGGAGAATACTGAAGTGTTGAGATTGGGAAAACTGGCACAAGGGCTTCAAGGGCATGGGGAAGGAACTGATAATACTTTCAACAAGTTTTCTGTAAAACTGATTTAGAATGATCTATGTAGGTTTTTATGGCAGGACTGTAGCCAGGACTTCCGAGAGCTCCACGAAATAACAAAAGCTGTGCAACTTTGGAATAAACATACAGTAAAAGCAAAGTGTAAGGATGGTACAGTTATGGATGTACAGATACAGGAACCAGGCAGGGAAAAGGGAGAAAAAGAAAGTGGAAAGGAAAAGGAAGAAGTGAAAAGGAAGAAAGGAAAAAGGGAAAAGACAGGGAAGAAGCAAGGGAGAACAACTGAACTCCTACCAGCTCAAATCAGGATGAGTGGAATTTGGCAGAAAGTAACAGGCCTAAGAGGTAGGAAACAATGTTAAAACCACAGATATGTTATAAGTTAGAACTTGGGACAGACCTTATGAATTAATCAGCAGTCCACAGAGTCACAGACCTGAAGGGGCTGGACAAACTCTGGGGGTTGTCAACCCAACCCCCTGCTAAAGCAGTTCCCTACAGAAAGAAAGATCCAGGTGGGTTTTGAACATCTCCAGAGGAGGAGAGCCCAGCATCTCTCTGTGCAGATTGCTCTGGGGCTGTCTCTCTCAGAGGAAAGAAATGTTTCCTCAAGTTTGTATGGAACTTCCTATGTTCCAGTGTGCCTGTTGCCCTTGTCCTGTCTGGGCACCACTGAACAGAGCCTGGCCCCATCCACTTGCCTCCTGCACTTCAGATATTTATGAGCTGTGCTTCAAAACAGAAAAACCCAGCACAGGCCCTCTAGATTCAATATTTTCTTCAACGATGGTATCCAAGGATGGTTCAGAATCTCCATCTTATTTGTCAATTTCTATGTAATTTATATTTCTTATCAAGCATTAATTTTTCTTTCTTGAGGCAATGATGGAACGAGCTCTCTTCCGTCTCCTTCTGTCTGAACCGTTCTGCTTCCTGTCCTGTGAGCATTACAACTAGTTGGGATTTGAGGCAATTCTTCAGTTCTACATCTCTTTTCCTCTTCTGACTGTGATGAAGTCCATACCCATTCTACCACATGAAGTATCTTATTGGATAGAAGACAGACATAATCACAGATCTCCGGTTCACTTAGCTCCGTACTTGCGCTCTCAGCAGTATCTCACTGGGTCACACGCAGTGGGTTGCCTTTAGCCAACAAGACACCTGAAGTATTTTTATGCCTGTCCATTTTTCCTTACCGTCATCACCTTGCAACATCATATTTCATGTTAGTGCTGGGCAGCCACCTTGAACTCAAGCAATTTCTCAGCTGGTGAAGTATATCAACAGCATTTCCAACTTCTTTGTGCAGTGACAGCTTTGCCACTTTATCTTCTAACTCAGCTGGTAAAGCTTACCCCTGGCAGCACAGCTGGGACTGTGCTCTGTGAGACCCCAGAGCCCTCCAGACACAGGGTAAGCTGAGGAGGCAATGGGCATGCCTTTGTCACTGCCCTCCCACTGCCCTCACCAGTGCTGGTCCTGCACAGTGCCTTTTCCTGAGGGCTTGGCAGTGAAATATGCTTCCAGTCTGCATCCCTGATAGTTTGCGAGCTGGTGCTGAAAAGGGAGGGAAGAAAGAGTAAACCTCAAAATGTGAATTAATTGTAAGACATCAAATGTGCATGGCCTGATAGGCAGTGACTGAAGGAAAGGGTGGAGGTGAGGGGGGAGGCAGGACAGAAGCAAGGCAGCTGTGTCTGCTCAGCGTCATGCAGGTTCATGGTGCTGCTCTTCAACGGCCTCCTGAGCCTTCAGCTCCTGCTTCCGACATTCAGAGTGAGCTGCAGGCAGAGGGATCCCAGGGTGCTCAGGCCCCCTTAGGGCCAGGGTCTCCTTCAGCCTATTGGGGCCGGGGATGGCAGAAGGCACTGCAGGAGAGCTCCCAAGGCTGTGCAGGAGGAAAGGCAGCAAGGATGCTGCTGCAGGCAGCGGGCTCTGAGATGGGACTGCACAGCCAGGCACAGCTGCACAGCCCACAGCCTGGCCATGTGTGGCAGGCTCATCCAGCCAGGGCCTGGGGATGTGGTCTTTTCCCTAGCAACACACCCTGATCTTCCAGTTCTGGTGTGTCTCAGCCTTGTGCTTGATGTCTTTCTGCTTCAGGATCTTTGAGATGACTGTGAAGGTTTCTCCCAAGGCCTGTGGAGCAGCAGAAGCTGGCAGAAGGCACCACAGCACGTGGAAGGAGACCTGATGTCCGCTGCCTCTTAGTCAGGGTGCGTTACGGGAAGTTGCTCAGGGGGACAGAGTGTGAACTGGGTTGGAAGGGCAAGGCGGGGACACAGAAGCAGTAACCCTTCTGTGGGCTTCCCCAGGACGATGCTCAGCCGGGTGTCTCACAGCTCCTCCATGCTCAGGCTCCAGGTGGCAGAGCTCTGAACCCAGGCTGCAGGGCCAGGGTTCCTTCATCTGCACTGAGGGAGGAGGCCAGCCGTGATGGACGTGGCATGAGGAAGGAAGGGGAGCTGTGCCCCGGCTTCAGGGACTCAAGCAGTGGCACCCCAAGGGGACAGACATCCCCGGGGGCCAATTGCCTGCATCCCTGGCCCTTGATGCCCAGAGCTGTGTGGGGTCAGCACGCCCCTGCTGTCAATTGCAGCAACCTTGCTGCCACCAGGTTGGCATGGGCCCACCTCTCAAGCCTGTCCAGGTCCCTCTGGATGGCATCCCTTCCCTCTAGCGGCTCATTGCACCGCTCAGCTTGGTACCAGCTGTAAAACTGCTGAGGGTGCGCTCAATCCCTCTCTCATGTGGTTAGAAGGAGAAATTGACATGGATACTGACAAGGATACGGACGAGCTCCTTCAGGAACTGTCTGACATCATTGACATTGACTGATAAGCAAACCTGAAACTTCTTCCTTCCTCCCCCCTTGGCAAAACTCTTCATTGGGCTCCTGTGGGAGCTCTGGGGTTCTGCTTCTTTGGACAATGCCTGTGTCAACCGCAGCGCTGCCACCCCCACCTCCCACTTTCTCCCCCTTCCCTCAGGTTTCACGCTGCATGGTGCAGTTCTTCTCCTTGAACAAAAGGGATCTCTTGATTTGACAGGGATCTCTTGGAAAGAGTCCAGCGGAGGGCCACGAAGATGGTGAAGGGCCTGGAGCATCTCTCCTATGAGGAAAGGCTGAGTGAACTGGGTCTGTTCAGCCTGGAGAAAAGAAGACTGAGAGGGGACCTGATCCAGGTCTATAAATATCTAAGGTGTGGGGGGCAGAATGGCGAGGCCGGACTCTTTTCAGTGGTGAGTGGAGACAGGACAAGGGGAAACGGCTGGAAACTGCAGCATAGGAAGTTCCGCACAAATGTGCGCAAGAACTTCTTTACAGTGAGGGTGACGGAGCACTGGAACAGGCTGCCCAGGGAGGTGGTGGAGTCTCCTTCTCTGGAGATGTTCAAGACCTGCCTGGATGCCGACCTGTGCGACCTGCTGTAGGGAACCTGCTTTGGCAGGGGCTTGGACTCGATGATCTCTGGAGGTCCCTTCCAACCCCTACAATTCTGTGATTCTGTGAAAAGGTGCACACCCAGTACAACCATCACATCCCTTTCCTTTCCTACACCCTGCTTGCCCATGGGCAGCAAGGGGCAGCAGCTTGGAGCGTTAGGGCAATCCCTTATTGCATCTGAGTCCTGCTTCTCATCCCGTTGCCCAAGAACGGCGGTGGAGTCACTCATCTCCTGACAGCCCAGTGGGGGGAAGTTCTTTACTATGAGAGCAGTCAGGTGCTGGAACAGCTGCCCAGAGTGGCTGAGATGTCCCGTCCCTAGAGGTGTTCAAGGCCAGGTTGGATGGGGCCCCGGGCAGCCTGGTCTGGTATTAACTGGGGAGGTTGGTGCCCTGCATACTGCACAGTATGGGAGTTGGAGCTTCATGATCCTTGAGGTCCCTTCCAGCCGAGGCCATTCCATGCTTTATGACTGGAGGCTCTTGAAATCTTCAAGGTTTCTTTCCCCACTTGTGCTTTCCTGCCCACCTTTTCCCACCACTTTCCTCATGGCTCCTAATGGCTTTATGTGCTTTGTCTTGGTAAAGCACTTAATATTCTGGATTACCAGATATTCTCTTCCCAAAGTGTTGTCAGCATGCTGTCAGCATGTGATCACTGCTCCCTAGGCAACAACCATTGGAATTACAGAGCTGTGACGCAAATTAACACTGTTTTAAAAAGTAATGTGAGTATGTGTGTGCATATATTGTAACGGTGGGGCTTAATAAATCAGTGCTGAAGCCCAGCACTCACGCTGGGGCCCGCAGGAGGTTTACAGGGGAACACAACGATGGGGGGATTCAGGAGGGAGCTGGAGGCTGAGCCGCAGTGCAGGAAGCAGCCCCAGCAACCGGCGTGGCTTCTGAGGGACCCCCTTTGGCCAGGGCCTGGGAAGGCTTCCAGGCAGCAGCGACACCGCAGTTCTTCCGCTTCCCTTTCTCTCCACTTCCGCTTCCCTTTTCCTCCCTTTCCTTTCCGTTTCCCCGTCCCCCCCCCCCCCTTGGGTGGGGCCCCCCCCCCCCCCCCTCGTTGTGCGCATGCGCACGCCGCGCTCCGGCCGGGCGCTGTGATGGCGATGCGGGGACGCGGGCGGCGGAGCCGTGGTCGGGGCCGTGGGGCGGTCGGGGCCGCGCGTGATGGCGGCGCGGAGCAGCAGCAGGAGGAGCAGCAGGAGGAGGAGCAGCAGGAGCCGCCCCGCGTTGGTCACAGGTGGTGGCGAGGAGCGGGCGGGCCGTGCCGCTCCGGTCCGGCCCTGACGCTGCGTGCTGTGCCCGCAGGGTGACCCGGTTCTGCCCGCAGTGCGGCGGCAGCGTGGAGCCCACCTTCAGGTTCTGCCCGGCCTGCGGCGACAGACTGCCGGCACCGCCGCCACCGAGGGACGCGGCCGGCCCGCCGCCACCGCAGGCCCCGAGCCCCGCGGCCGCCGCCGGGGGTGAGCGGAGCGCGGCCGTGCCGGTGCTCTCCCCGCCGGCCGCCCGCACCCCGCCCCGCCCGCCGTGTCTCGCGGCGCGGCGCGGTTCCCCCTCGCCCCGCAAGGCCCGGCCCGGTCCCGCCGAGCCGCTCCCGGAGGGCGAGGAGCTGCGGGACCGCGGCGCCGGGCGCTGGCGGCTGCGGCGGCTGCTGGAGCAGGGAGGCGGCTGCGGGCTGCTCTACGAAGGTGCGGGACCCCGAGGGGCGGGGGGGTGGGGGGGTCCGCTACCCCGGGGCCTCCGGACCGCAGACGTTGGCACTGAGCGCTTCACGCTGCTGTGCGTCTCGGCGGAAAGTGGCCTGGCTGCGCTGCTGCTGCCCTGCGGGTCGCGCGTCTCCGTGTCGCGCGTCAGTTCGGGGCAGGCAGGAACGTGATTGGGAACCTGAGTGCATGCCTGAGTGGTTGTAGGCTTCCAAAAGAAACGTTTCAATCCTGGAAGTTGCTCAGGAGGAGTTTTCTCCACTCTGAAGCTTTGCCTGATGTTTGGCTTTAGCATCTTTGTGCTCACTTTCACTGCTGCGTAATGCAGGCTGTGCATTTGCAGACGTGATCTCATCCAGCTCTGATAAACTACAAAATGAGCTGGAGGGAGCGCTCACAAATTGATGGTGGGTGCCTTGGAGGTTCTGCTAACAATTTTTTCTTTATGTACAAAGCCCATACTACTGTAGCTCTATGTGAATTGAGCAGTGCTGCACCTGCAGCCATGTCGGGGTGCTGAGCCCCCAGAGCAAGGTAAGAGTTGTTCTGTAGAAGCACTGGTAAGCACCGTCACAGAGATGCTTTTGCAGAGACCAAGAAGCAGAGGATCAGCAGAAGTCAGCTGTGCAGGCGGTGCTGAGCGATGCAGCTGACACCGCAGGTGCCTCTTTTCTGTGCTCTGTAACCACATCTGTTCCATCCTTCCACAGCACAGTCAGCATCTGGAACCTGCCCTCAAAAGCAAAGATTCTCCCTCAAACTTGTGAGTTTTGATACGCTTGGGTAAGGAATAGTGTGTAGTGCTGCATCCTGGGCCTGACCTGTCTGCTCTGTGTCACCAAAGTGTCCCATGAATGCAGAGAATGTGCTCTGAAAGGCCACGGCTGTGCTGTACATGGAGTGGGCACCAACTCACCGTCCTCATTGCCATGGGTGTGTTCCTTAGAGAAGTGAGGGAGCTTAGGGTCCCGTTGCTTAGAGAACAGATAAAACTTCCCAGGAGCTTCTTGGTTGGCTCTTCCCCTAATGGTGCAAAAACAATTAGGAGAATTTAATTTAAAACAACAGCAGAAAACCTTCATCCCAGGAGATTGTCTCTTCCATCCAGCAGGCTGGGTGATCTCTAGAATTGAATGCAGTGGTGTGAGGTTCCTGCTTTGTTAGTGTCAGGTGTGCTGTTTTGGTATGAGGTGCACAAATGCTACTGCAGTCTTGGGGGAGCTGGGGATGGCAGGATTGGTGGCTGTGCTGAAGCAGTGCCATGAAGCAGCACTGAGAGACGCAGTGCCAGAGTCCCTGGGCACTTGCCAGCAGGTCGGCATCTCCAGAAATGTGGTATTTTCAGTAATAGCTGCTCTGTGATTACAGCTTGGTGGCAGAATGATGGCTGTGTGGGGGCTGTAGTGGTGCCCACTCACATACACTTGTAAAATTACTCACTCTGCTATCAGAGTAATGTGTCAGAGAGTGAGAGCAGTGTTATTAATGAGAAGAGACAGCTCACTGCTACTGAAGTAGGACCAGCAGGTGAGGAGCTCTGCACACTTATGAGCATAACACTCGCAACTCATCACCTTTGGCACCTCCTGGCTTTGCAGCAGAGGGTGTTTCAGTTCCTGGGTTTGACAGTTCACATTGGCTTCCCAGGCAAGATGCACGATATCTTTGGGGATGTGGTTATTTGTGCTGTCTGGAGACTGCTGATCCTGCAGAAAGCAGAGCTCCTCTTGGGTGGGACCTGTGGTATCAAACACAGCAGGGAGTGAAACGCCCACCTCCTCCCTGCACAGCATCCCTCCCGTGTTAGTCTGTGCTGAGCTGAGTACTCATGTATGCATACGTAAATGTGTGTGGGCACTCAGACTTGTGTATTGGTTTGTGAGCTCTCGGGTCACTTCTTAGCAGCAGGACTAAAAGAGCAGTAATGCTGGTTGCTGTAAAAAGGATGGGTTTTAAGAATTCAGCATCACCCAGACACTTGGGAAACGTGGTGACTACAGACTTTCTTGCTTGTCTTGTTTTCTGTCAGCTAGCATAAAACACAACAGCTGCTTTTTGAACTCACCTGCTTGCAGAAATAACCTACTCATGCTGTGGCTAAGAAGGCTGCCTCTGGCTCCTAATGCAACAGCTTCAGGACTGGAGCTCACTCCGGGCTGGTTTGCATTGTTGCTGTTAACCTACACGCTTCTTAGTGGTGGTGCGTGAGACGTGAGGCAGCTGCTGCCTTGCTTTGTGCTGATGTGCAGCACTAAACAGTGAGATAAGAGACCCAAACTCTGTTCTCTTACTTGTTTTTTCTTTTTTTCTTCTGAAGAGGGTGGGACAGGGGAAGTTCTTTTAAATGTATAGTGAAGATTGTGTAGCAATCGTGTCCAAATTTCCCTTTCTAGCAGGAACTATGTAGCTGAAGTAATGTGTTTTCTTTCTGTTTCTTTCAGGATGTCAAAGACAGTAAAATCTACAATGAACAGAACTTTTTCCAGCGAGCTGCAAAGAAAGACAGAGGTTGGTGTTCTTTGGCAGGGTGAAGACTAGGCTGCTTGTTAGGAGAGCTGTCATCTCTCATTTGTTATCTAAGTCTCTTAGAAGGCTGCACTAGAATAAACCAGTTTGCTTCTTCCTCTGTGCCAGTGCTGAGCAATTCAAGCCTAGGCCTGCTCTCCAGCAGTGTACCTTAAGAGGGCACAGCACTGGCATTTTGCAGCTCTCTTGTTCTAGTCAGCCTTAGCTGTATTGTCACACAACCTAACGGGCTGCTGTTCCCTTCTGTGTCCCCTCTGTAGGCATTTCTGTCAGCTGCTGTCAAGTATTTACTTTGCCCACGCTCAGGTTTTTAAAGTCAACAAAGCTGACCAGACATGATAGGGGAATTCCTGCCAAATGAACTCTTCTGGGAGGGCTATACTCAAATCCTTTGCAGACCTGTTTGTAGAATTTGCTTCTCCATTGCTGTTCCTGGCTCTCTCTTCTCCCCTTGCTGTTTTATGTAGCCCTACAGCAAGCACATGCTGTAGCCTGCTCTGGTATTCCCAGCATCCTTGCTGTCTTATTCTTGCTCTGCAGTGCTACGTGCACTGACATGCCAACACCCTGGCGCATTAGGCTGGCATTTCTGGGGCAGATCAGTATGGAAACAGCTTGGCATCTGCCGCACTCTTTTCCCTCCTAGTGGAGAAGTGGAAGAAGCTGCACTCTTTGCCCCTGCTGGGCATCCCCAGCTGTCTTGGCTTTGGACTGCATGCAGATAAATACAGGTGAGGTGACTCTGTAAAGAGCACAGCTGAGCTCTTCTGTCTGCACTGCCATCTTCCTGGGCTTTCCTCCTTCCCTTCTTGCTGTGCACTGTCCTTTTTCTTGCTGTTCCCTGGGCTCTGAATGTAATGTGCCTCTCCTAATTTATTAACAAATGCTTTGCCTCTCGCCATCTTGTTTCCTCTAGTCCCTGGGGTTGCTGGTGTAGCCATTGCATTTGCGGCTTCTGCTCCTCTGGCCCAGGGGCACCTTGTTCTTGCCTTTTAAACTTAAAAAAAAAAAAAACTCAGTCTCTTTTATCTGCAACAAACTCCTGTA